>NW_026067908.1:6938287-7310530 GCF_014885135.2 Alexandromys fortis
AAAAAAAAAAATAAAAAGGTGCAAATGATCTGAATAGATACTTTTTAAAAGAAGAAATACAAACAACCAACAAACACATGGAGACTTCAATATCATTATCTACCAGAGATGAAAGGCAGACTACTGTGAGATACCACCTTATCCCAGCTGGAATGGCTACTGCCCCAAACCAAAAGTAACGCCAAGGATACAGAGAAGTAGAGTTTTCACCCCTCCTCAGAGAAGCTTCTTTTTGTAACAAATGAAGACTGTCCCAGAGATCCATTACTGGTCAAAATGCAGAGAATCCTAACTGCGGATGCTTACCTCCAGTTTATACATCTACAAGGCAACCCCTAGGCTTAAAGCACGGGAGAAATCAGGAAAGAATGGATGGAAAGAGTATGAGAAAAGAGAACAATAGAGACAAAACTCCGAAGGACTTGTCCCTCTTGCAGCAGGCATGTTCTGGGGAGAGAGGGTAGGACAGGGCTGGGTACTGGGGATACCCTGTGGAGTGGTGGGGAATGTGGCCTGGGCACTGCGGATGCCCTTCAAGGGGAGTGCAGGGATGGATTTGGGGGATGACTTATGGGGAAGTGGGGGAGGATCTGGGCACTGGGTATACCCTGTTGGGGGAGCACGGGGCTGGGCATTAGGGATGTTCTGCTTGTTCAGCTTGTTGCCAGTTTTCTAGACTTCCACCTTATCATTTTGCTTCATAGCTTAGCTGCATAATCTCTGGATGTTGTAGGTGCTTGAAGGCCTTCTTGTAATGTTTTTCCTCTGGTTCTAATTGAACGTTCACTACAAACCTGATCTGAAATCCCCCCTGTTCTCTCTCTTCACTCCACTCTGCTCCTGGACTGATTCTGGGAACCAACCATTTGACTTTTAAGATCATCCATGTGACCTTTAAGAATCCTTTCTGTTTTCCTCCTGAGAAGGATGAATCCTTTTACATCACCTTTATTCACCTTCATCTCCTGGAGAACGGTTCTAAAACCTTGAGTTGAGGTCTGCACATTCCATTACCTGGCTTATCTCAGGTTGATACCTGAGGTCTTTAAGAATAAGGCAGGTTTTCTTTCTGTACTCGGACTGTAAAGTTGTTGCAGATTATACCCTGGGCATCTGGTATCCTGCTGTGAGGCCAATCTTAAAGCTCTCTGCCATCACTCTGATGCTGCACTGTGGTCCTTGTTTTAGCAAATGGTCCACTCAGGTCCATATTGAAGACAGCATCAAGAGTTGCTCAGTTTTCAAAACCTGGGCAGTGTGAGCTCTGCTTCGCCCTTATGTATTTCAGGGACAAGTTAGAGACATGGACTGATTCAGAATCAAACTTAAGGTCCCTTTCCCAGAATTCTTCAGAGATTTTTCCCCCTCGTTATTTCCCATAGGAACTAGAGAATCCCTTTCTTAGGACATCTGGCTAGAAAGTTAGGGTTCTTGGAATCTTAGCCACTGACGAAAAGTTCCACAGGAATCAGTCTACCCTTTAAACAAAATACTTTGAGAAATTAAAAAAATAAACAAAGTAGAGATTTCCCCTAATTTTTTTTAAGACCAACAAGGTCCTCTTCCCAATTCATCTGTCCAGAGAAAACAAGACATCTATCTCTTAGAGACTTAGATATCCAAACCACAACCAATGTCACTGTCCCCAACTTCCCAAATGGGGTTGGCCCCAAGGAAGGGCCAGGGGAGAAAGGAAACTCCCTCTTGTTGAAAGTATTTGCCAGGAGTGACCTTCCTCTGCAGTCCATCTGTTGTTAGCTTCGGAAGTCCGTTAAGTATTTACTTTTTACATTTTGAGGGAAGCCCGTGAAACCAGTGGAAGAGCAGTCAAAGCTGAAGTGAGCGCCCTCTGTTCTGACTAGGGCAAAGTCGGCTACTTCTTGTTTCGTTGGGTTTATGTTTTCTTGGGCATCTAGCACCATATAACACAACGGCAGCCAAAGGGGATCCATCCTCAGAGGACTTCATCCTCTGCTAAGGGAGACACATGAAACACAATTGTTGGGGAGATTTGGCTCAACCAAGAAGACAAGAAATACAGCCAGAGACTAAAAGGGACAGACAGTAAGAGCAAATGGGGAGTTGATTTTATTGAAACTTCGTCAAGCTGGCTTCCTAGGTCTCCTATCATTTTATATTTAGTTCTGCCTTGCTACCTGGATAACAAGCCAGAGGGAGACAGGTCCGTACCTGTGTTAAGTCATCAGTAAGTCATCCCACACAGCCGGTGGTCAAGCATCACTTGCTGACAGATTCCATCTAACTTGACTGTGTTAGCCTTGCCAGGGCTTCCTCCCCCCCCCCCCATCTGCTTGCCCCTTCCTTCAACACACACCAATCCAAGTTTGCTTCTGTTGCATACTCTGCCCAAGGCAATTGTTTCTCCAGCCTGGGTGGCAGGGTGTTAGCGCCCAAAAATTAATTTCTGCTGGAAGAAGACCTCAACCAATGAGTGACCTCTAGCCCCTCATCTCTGGGCAGAGGGCTCTTTCCTCAGCAGGCTGAGCTTTAGTTGTCTGCACTGGTCATAGGTAGGATTGAGGACTAAAGTTCAACCCATGAGCTACCTTCCACTATTTGGCCAATTGATGTCTCCCGTGGTGTCTCATTCTCCTCCTAAGTCAGCTTCTTTCATTGGAATCTTTATATCAAGGTCTCCTTCCAGGGTGCCCTAGGAGGAATGGGTGCCTATGCATCAATGAGACTTGCACTGGGAAGTTTCTTCACCTACTGAGGTGGCTCAGTGTTTAAGAATATTTGATGCACAACCACAAGAAGCAGAGTTAGGATCCAGTGTTCCTTAAACACAAGCAACTCCAGTTCCAAGGGATTCTATACCCTCTCCTTACCTTTGACACATACAGTGCACATATCCCCATCACACACATGTGAGCACTACACACACACACACACACACACATTTTAAGCAAGAAGTTTCATTGCAGCTGCTTCTGAACTTCAAGCAAGGGGTTGTGATTTATCTCCCAACTGGAAGGGCTGTGTTAGGAAAGCCTTTATTTTCCCGACTCCCAGATTTCCTCATTTGGAATATGGAATTAATAAAAATCCACCTTAAATAAAGTTCAATAATAAAAGTGAAGATGCCTCTTAAAGAGGCTAGCATGTAGCAAGCGTTCATGTGTAGGCATGTGCTAGGTGAGTAAGGTGTAAAGAATCCTTATTCCGAGCCATCCCGGTGACTCCTCTTTGCTTCTTCCCCAAGGGTTTGTATTAATATGCCCAGTCACCGTCAGGAATTGCTAATGGTGGGGAAACATGGAGGGACTGAGTTGTTTCATCTCGAGGGGCATGCTTCTAATTAGAAGAGGCTGTCTTAGTTCAGCATGAACTGTGGTTAAGCAGCTGGCCCAGCCATTCCCGAGTCCCAGCGCGCGCCACAGGAAATGGACAACAAACACTTCAGAGCCAGCACATTGTCTCTTAACTTATATAGGGTTGGCTTTTATTTGAGAATTGTTCCATGAAGTTTTCATGGCTTGGGAGAATTTTAGGTCACAAAGAACACAGTGATCAGCCGAGAGCACAGCCTGCTGTTTTGTAGGTGAGAGATTAGGGCCCCGGTAACCTCTCGTCCCTAGGTGGATTCTGCACAATGATCCAGAGATCAATAAAAGAGAAGGCAAGGTTGTTACAGTGAGTTCAATGTGTAAAGGAGGGAGACTTTTTAAATTCAGCATAAGAGGAGAGCTCTATCACCTAGAGCCACCCAGAAAGCAAAGACAATGGGAGTAGGTTTGCTGTCCCATTCTTGTTGTGTAGGACACTGAGCCCCTGCGGAACACTCTCAAAGAATACTCTGCTCTCTGAGAAGGAGACCCGACTGCATACTCAAATCCTTTTGTCTGTCATGACTCTACACTTCTGGGTTTCCTACAGCAAACATTTTGTCCAGTCCAGATCATATAGCTTCAGACCAGCGAAGCAGCATGATTGGGGATTACTAACCCCTACTCTGTCTCATTACTAGAGTTGCCATGGAATTTACTCATGGGCACCTCATTCTATAATTCCCTTCTTTCTTTAGTTTGTCACTCGGTTCCTTTGAATTCTGCCAGCCTGAGATATCCCAAGACCTGTCACATCTCCATTCCTAAGCAAGTCAGAAGCCTAGATATTTGTCCCAGAAGGGTTCCTGGAGGCTTAGCCAGCCAATAGATGAAGATGGCCATAAAAACAAAGAAGATGCCACACTTGGGCTTTCTTAAAAAAAAAAATCCTGCTGGCCAGCTCTAGAGTTTTAGCAGTGAGTGGGTGGCAGTCTCAAGCGGGTAACTTGAGGGTCCAGCTCAGTCACTGAGCTGATGCGTTGGAATTCCCAGGCCCATTGTTGATAACTAAACAAGGGCCTGGCCATTTCTGCCTGATTCCAGCTCCCTTTTCCATAGCTCTCACTTAAGGTGGCGCCCTTGCCAGACCTGCATCCTGATCTGAGGCTAGCATTATGCAACCTTGCTTCTCATCTCTCTTTCACTGGTTTTGAATTAACAGTGTTGTCTTGGAGGTTCTCTTAGCCTGGCCCCCACTTCTCTCGCTTTTACTCTCCAGAAACCTCTTACACTGCTAACTCCGTCTCAACTCGTGTTGCTAGAAGGACCAGTTGGTTCAATGGATGACCATGGACCTCCCGAGCCCACGATAAAAGAAAACCAAAGTCTAACCACACACAGAGAAACTGAATCATCTACATATCCAAAGATATTGGGAAGCAGGAAAACTGGATGCATAGAAAAGAAACAGCTGCAGGCTTGGGGGACAGAACCTGGAGAGAAGCCCTGAGGAAGATGTCCTGGGGGGAAGGAGTGTGTCTGTCCCTAAGGACTCACAACTGCACCCTCAGGTTAGTGTTCTGAGGAAGGAGACAACTAGTTCTGCGCCTTGACAAGGACCAGGGAGCGGGAGATGAACTGCCTGTGTCCCGTGAATTCGCCCTTCGGCATTCCACCGTGCAGTAGAGGAACACCAGCAATGAGCTTTATGGACGTGGGAGTGCCAGCGTTTAGGGGAATAGATGATAACAGGACCTAACATTTCATTATTTTATTGCCTGCATCACTCACTATTATGAGGCCACTTACTAAGCAGCCACTGAGGGTCACAGTTCTGAGAGTGCCTGCTGGTCAGCATCGTCATTAGCTTGGAGACAACAGTCTACAGCTAATGGGCGAGGCTGCCACCATTTAGAGTACGCATGCGGTGGGAGGATCTCTGTCCAAGGTTGTTCTCTGTACCAGACCTGTAGAGACCATTTCTCCATTTTAGACTCCGGAGGAAAATCCGGAGAGACGACTGCCTTCCCGTAGCTGCACAGCGATGCACATTAGAGCCACACCCAGGTGTTCGTCTGTTAGACACAGTGCTTTACCCCTACACCTCCATGCTTCTTGCCACTAACACAGAAGACCGGCGGGTGCTTCAGAGTAGCTGGCTACTGGGTAAGGTGACTGAAATCAGGCAGTGTGTCTAGAAGCCTGCTCCTTAGGTGTGAGATGGAGGGAGGCCTGAACTCTAGGAAGAGAAGGAGTTGGGCTTTCCCCAGTGTTTCTTGGGATATATGCACAGAGGAAAGTGCACGGCATGGCTACCATCCTGCTGAACTTTCATATTTATCTGGACAAATGCAGCAAGCATTCCCTTCACCCCAGAGTCCACTTTGCTTCCCCTTTCTGTCATTGCCCCCACACAGGAACACTTACAATTAGTTCTAGAAGTATCAGTTCATTCTGCTGGTTTTGAGTGTGGTATAAATGGAATCTGACACTTTCTGTACCTGGCTTCTTTCTCTTGATGTTATTGTGAGACTCCCTCGCATGGTTGTATACGCATGGATCCTCACGGCTGTATACTGTCCCACTGTTTGGATGTGTACTTGGTCTATCCATTGCCCTTAGACTTGGCAGACAACAGCTGTTGGCTCAAATTTCACTGCTCCTATTTTTGTACATGAAGAATGTTTTGCGCATTAAGTATTTTTTTAAATCAAAAGAAGAATATTTCACCGCATATGAAAATGATATAAAATTTAAATGTCAGTGTCCATAAATAACATTTAATGGGGACGCAGCACACGTTGAGTTTTGTGTTGCGCGCGGTGGCTGTCATGTTACAGTGCCAGAGAGGAGCAGTTTCGGGCAGAGACTGTACGCACCAGTTTGTTGCTCCGCACTGCAGGGCAGGGTCGAAAGAGCAGGCTGCAATTAGGACGTGGTTTTTGCCTTTGGGCCTGCGCAGTCTATAGTATCTGGTGTTTTACAGAAAATGCTGGCTGGCCCTTGCGCTATGCTATAGATGCACATTTGGGAGGTGTCCAGTTGCATGCTATGCTATTATGAAGAGTGCGGCTTTGAAAGTCTAGTTCTTTTTTTTTTTTTTTTTTGGTAAACATATATAAGCAGTTACTCTGGGTGCAGATTTAGGAGTGGGGTTGCTAAAGAGGAAGATGTGTCCACTGCAGTAGATCCTGGCGAGCGGGCTGCACAGACTTCTTGCTGTAGCCTGCAGTGCACAACAAGTCTAGTTGCTCCACAGCCTACCAACAAGAAGCTTCGGTCTCTTTTTCTACCTGTCTCATCTACCTGTCTGCAGAACAGGTGGTGGTAATGGTAAAAATGGCTTTGCACTGATAAGTGCGTCCAGCTATTCTAAGTGGGGCGCCAACATTAGCATTTATAGACAAGCCCGTTTCTCAGGTGTAGAAGTAGTGTTCATTGAGATTAAGGAATGTTGAGCTTGGTTAGATGTCTTGTTTGGGTTACTATTGCTATGATAAAGCACCATGACCAAAAGCAACTTTGGGGAGGAAAGGATTTATTTGGCTTACTCTTCCACATCACTGTTTATCAAAGAAAGTCAGGACAGGAAGTCAAGCAGGATAGGAGCCCATGGATACAGAGGCCATGGAGAAGCATCACTTACCAGCTTGCCCTTTATAGCTAGCTCAGCCTGCTTTCTTATAGCACCCAGGAGCACCAGCCTGCCGTGTCCCCACCCACAATAGGCTAGGACCTCACTAATCATCACTAATGAGGAAAACGCCCTACAGAATTGTATAGTTATAGCCTGATCTCATGGAGGCATTTTTCTCAGCTGAGGCTCCTTCCTCTCAGGTGACTATAGCTTCAATCAACTTGGCAAAATACTAACCAGCACACGTAGCCATTACTTGGCAGAATGAAGATTCAAATTCACACGACCGACCCCATCCATGTTCTCTGTGTCCCTCCACCTACTGTGCTGATTGGCCTCTCCATCTGAGAGTTGAGTGCGTCGGGTACCCTGGGACAATCAGTGATAGAAACATCTTTAGTCAGCATCCGAGTATTTATTAGGAAGAGAGGAATGATGGGCTATGAAAAATAAGTATGGGAGAAGTGTGGGCAAATGTCCCCTCCTTCTGCTGCCTCCTGCCGCAGTGCTTAGCATGTTCCCTGCCCCTTTCCAGCCCTCTGGCGTGTTGTGTTTATTACACATTCTGACAGTGGAGCCCTGTGGTGAAAAATGACAACAGATTTCTAGTCTCCAGATCATCTCCAGATGCTGGCCAGAAGCACCTCTATGGATTCGTGAGATATTTGTCTTTAGTATTTTTTGAAGATGGATGATGGGGGAAAAATGTTCTAGGAACATTTTGGTATAAATCATAGAGAATTCCTTTCTTTGGCAATCTGGAATGCATTTTTCTATTTCTTTAAGAAGAATAATGTGTGTGCTAATAACTTGGTTGGAATGGGTCTGGGCCAAGACGAGATGATCACGGAAATGGTTATTGATGGTGTCTCATAGCCAGGCAATCCGTGGCCGCAAACCTGGAGTTTGTCATCCGAGGTAAATGACTGTTGAAAGGACACGTCGGAGTCACGTGGCTGAGTCCCCACCTCGCTACTCAGACCCAGCCACTGCTTCCTTGGCCCAGTTATCGTATTGGCCTAATTTACAGAAGACTTACACCAGTTTTGACTTTGTCCCCTCCCTCCTTACAGACATTCACATTTGTGCCAGACTTATTCTGGTATTCCATTTATGATATTATTTTGATATCATAAAGAGGTTCACTATAGCCTAGAGCACCCGCTACAACCTGCTTGATTCTGTATTCTGTATGGCTATACTATGGAAACATCATATATATATATATATATATATATATATATATATATATATATACAATTACAATGTGTTCACTTCATATATATGAGAGGATTATTAGCATATTTTATGGAAACTTTGAAAAGTTATCTCTTTCAAAAGATGAGGTAATGTATACCATGGATCAGCAACCTGTCTCTGAGAAGGGTCAGAGAGTAAATATTTTAGGTTCTGCAGGGCCTAAGGTCTCTGTAACAGCTGCTCAATGCTCCTATGGAAGCACAGTAGCAGTCACATTCCCAGTGTGAATGGCTTCTGGGGCTCGCTACACTGGGTCTTCATCTATGTAATGACTGGACTTGACCTATGGTGCAGTTTTCAGATGCTCTCTCCACTTGCTGTGTCACTTTGCTGACTTTCAGTGCAGCCAAGGTCAAAGTCATTTCTGGTTTTCTTCTTCCACCCCGCTGGGTGCATACTTTCACTCCCGTAACTGTAAGTTGGCTTGTGCTCTGAAGTCTACTACCTGGTAAATCTGAGAAGCATTAGTGCTGGCTAGAGATAGTTTTACCCAACAGTAGGCTATACGAATAGTTCCATGTATGTTTAAGATAGTCTCAGCTAAGCCGTGCTACCCACTGTGTTGGGTATATTAAATGCAGTTTTGACTCGTGATATTTCTAGTTTATGATGTGTTTGTTGGAATGTGACCCTACACATCAATAAGTATTTTATGAACTCATTCTTCCATTCTGTATTTGCATTTTTATTTCCTAACAGCCCTTTAAAAAATAAATATAACAGCCAGGTGATGGTGGTGCACGCCTTTAATCCCAGCACTCGGGAGGCAGAGGCAGGCGGATCTCTGTGAGTTCAAGGCCAGCCTAGTCTACAAGAGCTAGTTCCAGGACAGGCACCAAAACTACACAGAAAAGGAAGCCTTGTCTCGAAAACAAAACAAATAAACAAAAGTAAATAAATAAGTAAATAAATAAAATTAAATAAATTTGGCATGAGTTTTGTCACCTTTTTCTTCTGGGGTTTATATTTTTATACCTACATAAAGTCATTTATTAAAACTTGTGAGCTTTTCTTCTAGAAGTTTTGTAGTCTTGTTTTAAAATCAGATCTATGAGCCATGCAAGTTGCTTTTGTCTGCCTGTGACACGAGAATCAACATTCACTCCTCTCCCTCTTGGGTGCTCAGTTTCTCTGGAACTATTTTTTTTTTTCAAGACATGGTTTTTCTGTGTAGCTTTGGTGCCTGTCGCTCTGTATGCCAGGCTGGCCACGAACTCACAGAGCTCTGCCTGCCTCTGCCTCCTGAGTGCTGGGTGTGCATCACCACCACTCTGGCAGTATTTTTAAGACTCTGCCATCTTTATTGACTTATTGTTGCACCTTGTGACTGGAAAACTAGTTTTGAAGAAGTTTCGAAGACTTCTTTGTATTTCTTGATTTGATTATTCTTTCACTAACACCACGCTCTCTTGATAATTTTGTTCTAGGTGGTTCTATCTAAAGAAATAAAATTGATGAGATATACGTAGAGAATGGAAAGGGGGTTTATTAAGGGTGCTCACTCACTTGGTTTTGACAGCTGAGAAGTCCCGGAAGGGTGGGATGATCCACATGAGATCAAGGAAACTACAGTGTGTCTCAGGCCACGTTCAAGGCTTCAGGACTTGGAAAGAACCTTTCAGACTGAGAACCCTTCAAGCCCAAAAGTCATACTAGAAACTCTGAAATCTGAAGGGCTCTGCTCTTCAGAAGAGTGAGCAAAAATTTACCCTTTACCAATTTTCTTTCCGTGGAGGGCCCACACATGATGATATGGTATTCCTCCCCCCATTTCGGGACAAGATTCTCTCTCACTTCTGACTCCTCATTCCAAGTTCCTATGCTAACACACATTCCAGATAGGCCAGGTCAGTTCAGCCACTCTGATTAAACCAGAGCCAACCAGACATGGCGGCACAAGTCTTTTATCCTGGCACTCAGATGGCAGGAGGCAGGTAGATGACTGTGAGTTTGAGATCAGTGTGGTCTGTATTAAGTTCCAGGCCAGTCAGGGCTATGTAGTAAGACTAGTAAAGGCCCCTTGAGTTTTTCTTAACAGAGGAGGGACAGGCAACCCCAGGGCCTCACTCAACATTAAGGAGAGATAAGGCTTTACCACCCATCTTGGTATTACTCAATCCAGTGAAACTAATGCCCACGTCAGCAGTCACGTTGGAATCTAATAGGACTATTGGAAAGCAGGTAGCGTTATACCTCTAACATGGCTTTCTCTATTCAAAAACTCAGTTTGACTATTTTAAGTCATCGGAACTTACCATAACTTTAGAATCAGCCTGTATATTCCTGCTTTTTTTAAAAAGGGTTCATTGGAAATGGTGTTAGGAAACTTCGTACATAACAAAATCCCCCATTTGAAGTGTAAGATGCCACTATCTTTGGTCCGGTGTGCTCACGCCTAAGCAAACCATTCCTATAACATTCTCATCGCCTTTAAAAAAACAAGCTTTGTGCATATTGCTAGTCATTTCTCATTTCTCCTGAGCTCACAGCAGCCGTTAATCTGATTCATCTGTACAGATATGCTCACTTAGCAAAAAGGGAATCCCAGGACGAGTGCTCTCAGGTGTGCCCACGCCGTGGCGTACATCATACCCCACCCACTTCTTTCCACTGCTGAATAATGTCCCGTTGTCTGGATATATCACATTGTCCTTAGTTGTCTGGATATATCACATTGCTTATTTATTGTTGTCCGTTTATTCTATTTACTGGTGGATTCATAGAATATTTCCCCCATTTTGTTATTATGGGGGGTGGTGTTGCTACGAACATTTACATACATCGTATGGATTTTCCTGTATTTTTCTACACAATGCAATTGCCAAGCCACACGGCACCTTCATGGTTTAAACAATTTTTCTTTAAGAGCACAGCACTGTTTTGCCATCCCGTCAACTGTGTCCCATTTTGTCCATCTTTTTGCAGCACACATTTTCATATCAGCCATCCTTGTGATAGCTAGCCAATGAGGCAGTCTTCTAGATCAGTCTGCCTGTGCCGTGGAAACTCATTGTGCTTTGACTTTTCTGGAGGACCAGTAATATTAGCCATAATTTCCCATGGTTATTGATCATAAGCTCGCTTTCTTTGGAGAAAGGTTTATTCGAATCCTTAGTCCGTTAATTGGATCATTTACCCTTCTGCTACTGAGCTGGCAGAGCTCTGAGGAAATTGTGAAATAAGTCCTGTAGCAGGGCTTGCAAGGCCATTCTGCAGATATCTGATTTATTCTCCTCACCCTCTCTTTCAAAACACAAATGCTCTTGTAGACCAGGCTGGTCTCGAACTCACAGATCGAAAAACCAAAAAACACAAAAAAAAAAAAAAAAAAAAACAACAAAAAAAAAAAAAAAAAAAAAAAAAAAAAGAAAAAAAAAAAAAAAAAAAAAAAACACAAATGCTTTTACTATTTGTCTGCATTCTCTGTTGTTGTGGTTGTTGTTGGCACTTGTGTATTTTGGGTCAGATCTAAGAAGTATTTGCCTAACACAAAGTCATGGATGTCTAGTCCCATATTTCTTTAGTTATCTAATGTTAGTTCTTACACTTAGGCCTAGAACCGTTTAAGATAAATTTTATAAATTGTGCACTACATGTTTAACTTCATCCTTTTGCTTTAGGCTACCTAGTTGTCCAGGCAGTATATGTTGAAAGGATTCCCCTCTTTCCTGTGAATAATCTGGGGACTCGTTAAACATCAATTTAAATAAACTCAGAAATTCATTCATGCACCTCAGTTCTATTCTGTTGACCCGATGACTCCAACCTTAAGCTAGAACCGCATTTTATTTTCTTGCGTAATTGTCTCCGTTGGAGTTTCTAATACAACCATAAACAGAAGTAACAAAAAAAAATGGATCTCACTGCCTTGTGCTCTAAAGCAAAATTGTTCCTAGGATTCTTCACACCTGGTACTGGTGCTTAATCTTCTTACTATGTAACTGTGTTCATTTCACTAGAATGTTAAAAGTCCTGCTGAAACTCTGAGAGACCTGTTCTGCCTGTAATAGGCTTGGGAAGTGATTACATTGTAAGAATGTTGAGGTTTTCAATGTAACATCATGTAGACAACATTTCCGTTATATGGCTGCTTCTTTCCCTTACTTCTTCCCTTCCAGGACAGTCACGACCTCTGTGTTCCAACTACTGAGAATTTCCACGCAACTTTTATGTTCTCTCAATTTCGTGGGTCTGTATGCATTTCTCTTCCTCAGACTGGATCGCTTCTACCACTCTGCCTGCATTGTTCTCCGTGATTTCCTCTCCACACGCATGCTGCTGCTGTATACCAGATGGTTTTGAAATGTCAGATGTTAAACTTTTAATTTCTGAAATTCCCATTTAGATTTGATTTTTTTTTTTCTGAGGACTCCTCGCACTTCATCACAAGCATAGTTAATTTTTCTCTCGGGCCACAACCCTGTCTTCTTTAAAGTACTCATCTTGTGAACTGGGCACCTGAGTCATCTTGCAATCGGACACCTTTGAAGACAGGTCCCCATTTTCCTAAGGCTTACTGTTTTGAGTAATTCTGGGCTGTATTCTGTGTCTTTTTTAATGTGCTACTTCAGAGATTCCCTATTCTGTCGTATGACTCCAAGGAATATTTGTGTGTTTTTTGTTATTGTTGTTTTGTGCTTATGTTTGTGTTTTCCTGACTATTGGGGTTCTTAGGAACTTGAACTTGGGAAGATGGAAAGCACAGACTGAGGTGCCTGTAAGGGATGGAAGGTCTACCCAGGTCAGGTTTTCCAGCTTGGTCAAGCTGGTTTTCAGTTGCTTCCCAATGAATCATTTAGAAGTCCACTAGAAATTTGATCTGAGTTCAAACACTAAATTGAAAGGTTCTTATTATGACTCTCTCCTTCCCAGGATTTTCCCCCCACCAATTCTCTAGTAGTTTTTGTTGCCCCAAGGCTCCTCACTTGGTTCATTTACGGGCGGGCGGGCCATAGCTATTTTCTGTCAGCTTTACAGAAACCTAGACATACCTGGGAAAATAGACCCTCGCGCCATCAGATTAGCCTGTGGGCATGTATGTGGGGGCGTTGTGTTGATGGCTGATTGATGTGGGAGGGCCCAGACTACTGTGGGAGTTGCCATTAGGCAGGGCATGTGATCTTGAGATGTCAAAGAACACAGGCTTAGAGCCAGGGGGAAGCAAGTCAGAAAGCAGCCTTCCCGCCTGGGTTAGGCTTCAGTTCCTGCCCTCGGGCTCCTACCTTTAGACCCTGCCCTGGCTTCCCTCCATGACAGACTGTAACTGTAAACCAAATAAACCTTTTCCTTCCCTAATGCTTTTGGTCATGGTGTTTTTCTGAGCAACAAGTAAACTATTATAGGGAAGAAAAAAATTTCTCTAAGGTTCTGGTCACAGGGTACCAGGGGATGCCTGTGATGCCCTCAGAGTGAAGCCCCGGAAGCCAGGGAGCTCCCTCCATTTGGTTTCCTCATCCCCAGCATCTACTGCTTCTGCTTGGTCTCCAGAAGCCTTATGTGTAGTTCATCTTTTGTGTTTTCTTTGGAGTTCTGTTCCTTGCTAAAGTAGTCCTCTGCTGCACACTGCAGATAAAGTATCAACTCCATTTTTTGCATAGTATATGGTTAAGTTTAGCATTCCAGAAAGATATCAATTGAGATAAATAAAACTGTTTTGCAAAACATCTGATGTCTGAAATTAAAGTTATGATTCCCCAGTGGCCATCTTATTTCACTGCCAGCATCCAGTTCCCTATCCTATTCTGTTCCGCCTGCACAGTATTGAGAGATCATGATTTATATGAGGATAGAGTTGCAAGAGATTTTTAAGACTACAGTTTATCTTGGGATAGCAGTCAATAAATAGGAACTTCATTTGGAGGATTTTAAAGAGGAGGTACATAAAGAAGACAAAAATTGGCAACATGATCCCCCAATCTAAGTATCTTACAGACATTCCATGAGGAATGGACATCTGTTGTCAAAGTTTGCCTGGTTCATTCCACTAGAGAATCCACGGCATATTCTGGGCTCCAAGTTGTCTTTCTAATGTAATTTAACCCCAGTGTCTCCCAACACAATTTGCTACACAATCTTTATTTCAAGCACTATTCAGTAGCAATTTAGAGTTGGCTATCTATTGTTGAATATCTATGCTGGTTCCAAATCTTAGCTCTCATGAACAGAGCATCAATATATGGAGAGGTGCAAATACCTCTGTTGTGAGATATCTGTATGCCCATAGGTGATATAATGGATAATAAAATTATGGAATACATGCATAATGGAATATTATTCAGAGAAATGAAATTGTGAAATGTGTGAGAAGATGGATGGGCCTGGAAATAGAATATTAAAATCTCATTTGTTCTCCTTCATATGTATCCCAGGCTGGCATATTCATGTGTATATACAGATGGCTCAGTGGTTAAGGGCACCGCCTGCTCTTCCAAAGGTCCTGAGTTCAATTCTCCAGCAACCACATGGATCTCAACCATCTGGAATGAGATCTGGTGCCCTCTGGAGGAAGAGAGCTGGTCAGTTGTCATCATCAAGTTAGACATTGAAACCCAATACCAACATGGACAAGTTCAACAGAACCACCGTATACGGTGCTTCAGCATTGCCAGGACATAAATTTCATAGATAGAGATATAGGTATAGATGTAGATGGGTAAACGTGGGAAAAGTCTGAAAGAAAAGGAGATGAGGAGAGTGTGACATCGGGTGACGAGAAAGAGTGTAGGAAGAAGAAGCCACAAGTCGTGAGACAGGACAGAATTCTTTTTCCTTCTTTCACCGCTGTCGTCGCCCTACCCACAAATGGTAGATATGTATTAAAGTCACAAGAACCATTTTTTACATTGCAAAAGGATCCACCACGTGTTTTTCTTTTGAGGAAGTGATTCAATAGCCAGGCTGGCATTTGGATTCCATCAACTGTTAGTGCAGTAGGAATTGGACATGATGAGCCACCGACTACATTTGTCCTATTGATTTACTTAGAAATAGTGTTTTTCGGGTGCACTTAAAACTATGCCAAACCTTTCTATCATTGTGGTGTCTAATATGTAAATTATATTGTTGCACATAAAATAAAATATGGTTTTTCAAAAGCAAAATATTAAATAGTTTGTAGAATCAGTATTCCAAGTTTGAGCAAACCGAAACCAACCAAACAAACTGCTAGTCCCGAGGGCAAGGAGGACAGGTGGCATGGGGCCACTAGACAGTAGGGGTGAGGCGAGGTGGCATGGGGCAGGCTCCACTGGACAGTAGGGGTGAGGCAGGGGTGGATGTCAGCACACAGCTTCATTCAGTCTTTACGACAACCCAATTTGGAGGGTCTTCTCTTCATACATAGATAGGAAAACGGGGACAGAAAAAGGTATTCTAAAAACATACAAAAAAGCCTTTCTTCCCCAGGGCTTGCAGTGTCCTTGCTGAACCGAAACCTGTTGCTTCAGCTCCACCCAAGCATGCAGGAGGACTTGGACGGCTGGTGTTAGCAGGGGTCACGAGTCCAAGGATACTTGGCAGAGTAACCAGGAAAAGCAGCCAGCCCTGTTTGGGAGGGAAAAAAAAAACACAGTAGAGGCCAGGAAAATGGTCTGAGCTATAGATATAGAAAAGTTGAAAGAAATGGAGAAGTCGACCAGTGACATGAATATTTGAGAAGGAAAATGAGAGACTTAAGGACAAAGAAAGACAGTCACACAAAACTAGAGTCGTCTCACAAGAGGACTAGGGTCTCCTAGAGTAATGTGTGTGACTGTTTCAGTGCTTAGGAAAAGAAGTAATGAATTTCCAAATGAGTTCAAAGATGCTAGTGGATGCTAGAGGGGATAAGGTGACAAGTGAAAGAAGTTATTTCCTTGATGAGACGGGTTATTAGTCAGCCCTGGGCCTCAAGATAGGGATCACATGGTCATGGGGGAAGGAGGGAAACATTTATACAGTCATTAATAACTCGGCCATTATCTGACATGTGGAACAATATAATAATATGATACAAAAATTATAGTAATGGAAACAGTGAGATGGTTCAGAGTGCAAAGGTGAATTTGATCCCCAGAATCCACATAAAGATGGAAGGAGAGAACTAGATACACAACATTGTCCTCTGATCTATACACACACACACACACACACACATTTTAAGCAANGATGGTTCAGAGTGCAAAGGTGAATTTGATCCCCAGAATCCACATAAAGATGGAAGGAGAGAACTAGATACACAACATTGTCCTCTGATCTATACACACACACACACACACACACACACACACACCACAGAGAGAGAGAGAGAGAGAGAGAGAGAGAGAGAGAGAGAGCACTCCTCCCCTACACACACACATAGTACATGCATACACACACACAAAGCACACATTCCCCCAACACACACACATAGTACATGCGTACACACACACACCAAAATTTTTAATTTAAAAACTCTGGGAAATGATTTATAAATTTCAGGCATTATCAAGTATCTACTTTGTAGAAATTCTCAAAGAAATGTCATAGTACTTGTGCATTTTAAAGTATAATAACTAATTTACTTTTCTAATCCAAGTAATCTTTCCATATCTATATTTCATCATTCAGTTCTGTAAGGTGTGGTGTGTGTGTGTGTGTGTGTGTGTGTGTGGCATTAGACTACACGGAGTGGAAAAGAAGTCACACATTTTATGCGCTGCAGTATGTGACTTCCTGGCTCCAGAGTATTTTCCATTCTATAATTATCTGTGTGAACAAGTGGCAATGTATTGCAATATAATTCTTTAAAAATGGAAACTTGGTTTTTCCAACATTCTTCAACCTGCAATAAAATCCTGCCCAGTCTTGACTCCTATCACCATGGTCCGCTCTGAGCTCAGGGCTCTTTCTAAGCTTCCTGGAGAAGATGGTGTTCTTATATTCACCCTTAAAAAACAAACAAACAAACAAAAACCACCTCATTTTCCATTATGAAAATGATCAAATTGAAACAAAATTGAAGCAAATGTAAAAATGTAATCTGTTGTGACTTTGTATTTCTTTCTTTTTTGGGGGGGTAGTTTTTTGAGATAAGGTTTCTCTGAGTAATGGTCCTGGTTGTCCTGGAACTCACTCTGTAGATGATGCTGATTTCAAACTCATTGCTCCACCTGGCTCTGCCTCCCAACTGCTGGAATTAAAGGTGTGTACCACCATGCCTGGGTAGTATTTATTTTAAAAAGTATTTCTGTTTTGCAGTCTGTTTCTCTTGTACACATGTTTAATACATTTTTAATCGGGTATTATAAATAAACTCTTCCTGATTTTAGAAATACCTATGTTCTGGGGCCAGAGAGATGGTTCAGCAGTTATGACCATATGCTTCTCCACCAGAGGCCCGAACTCAGTTCCCAGCACCCACATGGAGGCTCACAACCTTCTGAAGCTCCAGTTCCGGGAGGTCTGACGATCTCTTCTGACCACCGTGAGCACCAGCTGGGCATGTGGTGTGGCACACAGACATGCATGCAGGAAGAACACTTATATACATTAAACAAAAATAAAATATCTTAAAAACTACATTTTCAGATTATTATGCTTCTCAAGGATAATGTGAGGTAGTTTAGGATTTTAAAGAGTATAAAAAGAAAGTATCATGTTATGAAATCAATCCAAAACTTATTTTGGTATTTCTGAGAATATTTTACAAATCTTTTTTTTTTTTAAAGATTTATTTATTATGTATACAACTTTTTGCCTCCACACACCAGAGGAGGGCACCAGATCTCCTTACAGATGGTTTGGAGCCACCATGTGGTTGCTGGGAATTGAACTCAGGACCTCTGGAAGAGCAGACAGTGCTCTTAACCACTGAGCCATCTCTCCAGCCCCTTTACAAATCTTTTTATTGATTCTTTGTGAGTTTCACATCATGCACCCCAATCCAACTCATATCCCCATCCCTCCATATCTTCCCTCTGCTCTTGCAACCTCCCCCTGCCAAAGAAATCAAAACAAAAAAAAAAAAATCAAATTGAAAAAGCAAAGCAAAAGCATCCAGTTGCGGAAGCTGTGGTGTGTCATGGTGGTCACACAGTACATCCTTTTGCCCAAACAGCTTAACCTGCAAGTGTTCATTGCAATGGGTCATTGGTCTGGTTCGAGGACTCCGGCTTCGGCTACACGGCTACACTATCAGAACATTGTTAATTTTTAAAAGTTTGTTTTATTTTGTACAAATTTTATAAATATAATAAATTAAGAAATACCAGGAAGGAAAAAAACGTATGATTGTTTTAAAAGGGACTCGGGGACTAGTTTCAAGTCTAAGCTCCTGATGGTTTTCATTAGAGAAAAGTACTTTGAAATGGTCCTAACAATGAACTAAGATGCATATGCTTATATACATCAACACTAAACCATTTCACCTTCCTTGGATATGGGAGGGAAACTTTTCTTTCCTTTACTAATTTGTGTATCTTACGGTGTTTCTAACATGCAATAGCTTGTTGGGTAGGCAGACATCTGAGATCTGAGCTCTAGGTGACACGGGGAATTCCACTGAGTGACAGAGTGCTAGTAACACATGTTATATGAGGGGTAAACATTGCTAATACTATGGAATTACAACAGCAATGGCAGGATGGTCGTGTTCGCTGCCTCTGTGATATTGGTTGTGTGCCAGGCATTCTGTTAACCACTGTATACACGTTCACCATGTGGGCTCATCCATGCCCTTGACGTATGCAAGGCTGTCTGTCAATTGACAAGGATACAATAACCAGAGAAGAACCCACCTGAGAAAGACATTGATCAACTCTCTTGCCGCCAAATGAAAGGCAGACTTCACCTAATGGTTACACTAACAACTGAATAGTTACGCCCCCAAAGACTCCAAAGACTGTCTTGGAGTGTCAATAGCTGATAAACCTTCTTAAGCCTAGGAATGTATGGGTTTTTCCCTGAGAAATCAGACTTACTAGGTTTACAAGTAAACATTGCCAAGCAGAGAACATGGTTGGGGAAAAAAAAAAAGCAGTGTTTATATAGTGATTAAATCAGGTGAAGGAGTACATCTGCCTTTATCATGGAAGAAATATGAGTTCACTGAAGTGTTTTCAAACATGGAGCAGGGAGTACAGATTCTCATGCTTCAAGGTTATGTTAGCCACAGCGTGGTGGCCAGGCCCAGAAAGGACTGAGTATGTACTGCACAGCCTGAGCTAGGGCAACCATAGCAGAGACTGAGAGCACTATGTGTGCTCAGGAGAATCCCGGCCCTAAACGGGAGTTGGCATCTGTGCAGGCTCGAACTTTTGATGAGTGCAAGCAGGTTTAGAAATCCAGCCCCATTTATGGGCTTTTTGGTTATATCTGTACCTTTTTGTTTAATCAAAGGTGAAAGTCTCCTTGAACTGAATTTGACATGGACTTCTTATCATTTGCTTTCAAAGGCCAGAGAGAGAGAAAGAGACGAAGAAAGAGAGAGACAGAGACAGAGATACACAGAAAGAGACAGAGAGAGGGGGAGAGGGAAAGAGGGAGGAAGGGAGAGAGGGACTTACTATGAGGGCATTCAGCTCCTCTGCTGCAGATGGATAGAAAAATGTCAGGGAGTTAATCCAAGGTACAAAAGTTTGGTGACATGGCCCCGAGAGCAGAAGACAAAAGAGGGTGTTTGGGGTGCTAGCAGGAACATCGTAGATACAACGGACTGCTTTGGGAATATGGTTTTGTACTATGTAAAGATTTGTCACTTGTACTGGTTTAATAAAATGCTGATTGGTCAGTAGCCAGGCAGGAAGTATAGGTGGGTGACCTGAACAGGAGAATTCTGGGAAGAGGAAAGGCTCAGTCTGCAGTCATCACCCAGACACAGAGGATGCCATGAGAACGCCTCACTGATGAGAGGGACCAAGCCACGTGGCTAACACAGACACCAAGTATGGGCTAATTTAAGATGTAAGAGTTAACAAGAAGTCTGAGCTAATTGATCAACCAATTTATAATTAATGTAGATCTCTGTGTGTTTCTTTGGGACTGAACAGCTGCGGGACCAGGCAGGACAGAAACCTCTGTCAACAATGGACCCTCTAGGTTAAACTAGATAAGGAGTGAAGTAAAATAAATAAATAGAACAGCTGAGCGTAATCCCGTCGGTCCCCTGGAAGGAATTCCGCGCAAGTGAAGTTAAAGGATGTTTGCACCTGTCCTTTAGTTAACAACAACAAAACTAAAAGGTCACACAGTGATGGCAAGAACACAGGGTGATTGAACTAGTATTCTGGAGTTGAGGATACGTGAGGCTCACATGATGCAGAGTAAGACTGGTAGAATGGGTAGCTGAAATGGAGGCTAGGAGAAAGGTGTGGCTCTAAGTGAGAGGTCTAGTAATGGCTCCATCCCCGGGGAGTACCAGAGATGGGAGGTTGAAAGGTTCCTAATTCAGTCTGAGATGGTCAGTGAGAGACTCTGAGCAGGAGACGCTGGTGCCAGGATCGGGGTTGGGGTGAGGATGTTGCAAGCAGGCACTGTGAGAAGAAGAGAGGTTTGTCAAGGTGCTAGGGACAACGGGAATCTGGAAGCAGATATAGAGCACGAGGCACAACAAACTCCGCTCCAGTTCTGAGGTTCACTGTTGAGAATAAAGGGCCCCTGCTTGGATGGGCCGTCTGGGAAGTGGAGTGGGGAGAGGGAAAGCCAGGCCTATTTGAAGAGAGGGAGTGAATCAGGCACTTAAAACTAAGCTACATCAGGAGATGCTGTCTGCAGGATGCAGTTCCTCAGCAGAAGACAGAACTTGGTTGAAGGCACAGAGAGTATACTGAGCCAGTTCTGGGGCAATGCAGGCAAGTGCTGGCTCTTGCTGCTGCTGCTGCTGCTGCTTTTGTTAGTGCTGTTGCTATCATCAATCAAGATCCCTTCCTGCAAGTGTGAGACTCAGAACGTTTTGGAGAACTGTGCAAGGGTTATTCTGTTTTCTTCTTTGGCTTGTCACTCTGTGGAATATTCATTTAGCAGCAAAGCCCACCCTGTTTACGAGGCAATCTTTTTACTTGACGCATACCACTCACTGAGACAAGTCAAACATTTGCTTCAGAAATATAAAGAATTTGTTTCATTATGGAGTTTTCCCGGGGCCCTGTTTGTGGTGTTTTGTAATACAGCATTGTAATCCCAAAGTAGCTGCACTCTGGAGCACACATGGTCCTAAGGGTTTGCAGATGCCCGATATAATTGTCAGCTCGCTGTGGAGTTTTCCTGATGACCGTGGGGTTGGTTCTAGTCTTCTTCCCGTGTGACAAATAAGAATGATCACCAATGATATTATCTTTGTGTTACCAAAACTAACATTTAGGATTGTAATATGTCTACATGTCACTGTTCTCTTGATGCTGGGTGCCGGCGAGGGACCTTATTGGCCACAAGGCCTTTTTCTTTCAGGTGCTGGCGAGGGGCCTTATCACCACTACCGCAGATTACTCACGTCTCTCAAACCACACAATTTAAGAAGGTTGAAATGTGGCCTCTTTCTTCTCTCAGGCTGTGGTCCTGGAACCATAGACACAGAACTGGGAAAATGTTAACTCGTAGGAGACACAGCTTTTGTGGCTCCTCTGACTCTTATGCATTCTGGGAAGATAACAGTTTGTCATTGCCAGCAGTCAGCTCCGTGCTTGCTTCCCAACCACGACTGTAGTGGTCTCAAAAACAAGTTGAAGAGACATTCTCCAGGGACGCTAAGCTAACGTGTTCCCAAATTTCTGGTTCAAAGTTTGGTAATCTTGATATTTAAGGCCTGTGACTTTGTGCCTTTTTTCTATATCGCCCTGAATATTTTATCTTGTGGTAGCAAGGAAAGCTGGGTCTGTGGCTAGGCAGATGTAGTTTTAAACCAATAACCACGTCCCACGTCTTCTGTTCTTAGCATAGTGTCTGGTTTAGAATACCATGAGTTAGTGCTAATCAATTATTTAATTTATTAAGGATCAGATTTTCCTGTAAGCCCTAAGTCATGCTTGCAGTTTCCTTCAGCCTGTACCCTCATGAGTTCCTATAAAATTGAAACTGAAAGCAAAACAAAGCAAACCAACACACAACTAACTGGAATTTTCCCAAGACAACTTTCATTCTGCAGCAATATGAATGCCTGTCTGTCTGAAAAAGGGGATCATGGAAGACAAACAGACGTTGAAATGGAAGGGCAGATGGTTGAGTGTTGACACTGGAGCCCACCCAATAGCTCCGTTCCATTTAACCATTAGCCTCATGACCATAATAGACAAGATTACCTGAATTTGAATTATTTGAACTTGGCTTCCTTCTTAACAATATGGCAGCAAGAGAATTACCTATCATGTTGGGTTTAGGATTACACGGAGCTAATGCACATAAAGCCCAGAGCTAGCACCAGGCCCAGCACATTGTAAGCCTTCTCTATGAGTTGACCTCATCGTTCACATTACACTGTAATACCGATTTATCACTTACCGTATTTTTATGCTTTTAGAGAAGTGTTTTAAATTTTCCTAAGCCATAGGTTACTGATCGATGAAGTAAGAATAATAACAATCACCTTTAAAGAGGTTCTCTCCCCATTGCAATGACTTCAACTGTACTTTCAAGGCCGTGGTACAATTTCCCATGGCCTTTTCTAGCCATCTTCAACTCTTGCCTGTACAAAGGCAAGAGTATGGCCCTAAGGATGAGGAGTTTGGGGAGGGGTGAGACAGTAGATCACCAGAGAAGCCATGGCTAGTCTGAAACTTCTTATGTAAACCAGGCTGTCCTTACATTTGTGATTTTTCTCTGGTCTCCCTCCAGAGGACTAGGATTACAGTCACGTGTGCCACCATGCCTGGCCATGGATCTTTCTACTCTTAGCCAAAGTTTCTGACATGGGGGGGGGGGGGAGACGAAAATATCTGTCTCGTAGGATGATGTTAAAGATTAAATCCTGTAACTCAACCCAGTGGCCACCCATGTTAGGTGCCAGGTCACTTTTGTCCTTGCCGGTGTATGTCTGAAGGAATTGAAGTTGCCAGGCTGTTAGGCCCTTCCCAGATGGAAATGTCTAAGGTTCCGTGGGCATGGAAGGTAAACACTCCGTGAGGATCACATTCCCACTCCACGTTGGAAATACCCACAGCCCTGGAGGTTCAGATGTGTTCAGCAAATCCCTCCGCTCTTGTTCCTGGCTCCACAGTGACAGTGCTCTGTGTGTATTCAGAGGTTAAATACCGTATCTGCTCGACCAAATATGCTGCCGCCACATATTAATTCTGTGACTCACATAAAACAGGGTAGAGTTTCTCGGCAATTAAAAATATGGCATCTGCAGAGTATGAGGGCTTTTTTTTTTTTCATGCTCTGCATGCGGCGAGGCATCTGTTGTACTGCCACGCTGGCCGTCCTGCCTCCCTCCTGCTCATATCCAGCCCCCTATTTTAGGAGCCTCCGGAGACCTGCAGACCACTCCAGATCCCTCCTCCTAGTTCTCGGAGTTAAAAAGAATTTTGCCTTTCAACCAAACAATGTTTGCATTTGCCTTTTAAAAGGGAAGAAAGTTCCTCTTTAAAAGTTACAGTTAAAGTTCATTGGTTCTTCTTTTTTCTAACTCTAAGATGATGGAAGTTCCGTGAAAGAAAGGATAGGGTTTTACCAATTCCTCTTTAGTGTTTCAGTGGTACTGGAGACTAAGCCTAATATATACGTAAAATATTTTTAATAGTTAATATTCTAGTTATATTTTTAAGCGATTTTATTTTTTGTTAGTGACAAGATGCCTTACTCTTGTGTCCTTTAAACACACACACACACACACGTGTGCACGTGCTATTTAGACATGCATTGCTTCCACAACTCTAAGACCAGAAGGGGCAGTACTACACCGACACAAGCTTCCAAATCTAGCCTTGACATCCCATAATCCCTATGCTTCCTTGACCTCCCACAATCTCCTGTTTCCTTTTTACATTGTGTTTACCAATCAAGTTCTCTCACAAAGTGGTACACTCTGGGGATATGATCAATAGCCTTTATTTATCTAAAATTTAGCACATATCAGGACCTCTAAAAAATATCTGTCAAAGAATAAGTGAAAGGTCTGCTTCTTCCAAGAATTTTCACAAATAGCATTTTGATGAACGCATCAGTTCTTAATAGCACGGTCACCTCCTCTCAGTAGAGATGAAGGGACAATACCCTGAGAGCTAAGCAATGCCTTCTAAGTCCCACAGCCAGTCAGAGGTAGTGAAGCAGCTTCTTCCCAGTTAAGCCACTTCGAATTGGAAGTATAGCTCTGTGCTAGATAGTAGTAAGTATCTTAGTCTACGTTTTCAGTAGGAATGCAGGAATTGCACCTGCACAAGTGAGGGTCGACAGAGACCTTGAGAAGCCTCAAAGATCGGCAGAGTTCTCATTCAAAAAGGCCTCGGTGTCCCGGGACATAAGGACCAGAACAATAAGAACAGCTATGGGTTTCCTGCAGAGGCATCTGAATGAGTCACTAAACACGAGAAGGAACAAGTTGCACCCTAGTGACCAACGCTGCAAGTAAGAGCAGCCCACTAAACCACAGGGACTGCCTACAGTAGGTCCTTTTCCAGGCTCCAGCAGGAACCACGGAGCCACCTGTCTACTGAGAGGGCAGCCGTTCATTTCATCATTTGAGAGCGGGGAGGGGAGAGCAGCCTGAAGGACTGGACGTTCAGGAGCAAGAGACCAAACCACTCAGAAGAGCAGAAACCAACAGCATTCGCATCGCTGAGATAAGCTGCTCCCTCCTCGCTGCCTCTAACGAGAAGCATGAGGGTTGTAAGCAAGATGACGGAAAAAGAAGTGGGCTGCATTAGTCATATCAGAGTCATGGTGCATATGGAGTTCAGTCATCCTGTTGAAAGTGGTGTCTTCTAGGGCTCGTCTAGAAGGTGCTTATTGGTTAGTTCCTGCACATTAGAAAAGCAGACAGGGAATTATTATATCCATGTATCTGTTTATTGCCAAGTACCACCAACCCATTCAAATAACACCCCTTTCTAAAACTGGTGCCGGTGTGTGTGTGTGTGTGAGAGAGAGAGAGAGAGAGAGAGAGAGAGAGAGAGAGAGAGAGTCTGTGTGTGAGAGAGAGAGAGAGAGACAGAGAGAGACAGAGAGAGAGAGAGTCTGTGAGAGAGAGAGAGAGAGAGGGAGAAAGAGAGGGAGAGGGAGAGAGAGAGAGAGAGAGAGAGAGAGAGAGAGAGAGAGAGAGAGAGAGAGAGAGAGAGAGAGAGAGGGAGAAAGAGAGGGAGAGGGAGAGAGAGAGAGAGAGAGAGAGAGAGAGAGAGAGAGAGAGAGAGAGAGTCTGTGAGAGAGAGAGAGGGAGAAAGAGAGGGAGAGAGAGGGTGTGCCTCATGAGCCCCTGTATGTGGTTGTGCGTGCCCTTGCATGGACATGCACAGGGGCCAGAGGAGAACCGAGGGTGTCCTGCTCTGTCACTCTTCCCTATGCCCCCGAGACAACACTGGCTGACTCTCAGGTTCCAGCTATCCCCCTGTCTCTGCCCACTGCAGTGCTGGAGTTACAGGCATGCTCAGCCCCATTGGGCTTTGCTCATGGGTGCCAGGGATTTGAACTTAGTTCTCCATGCTAGCACAGCTGTGCTCTTACCGACTGAGCCATCTCTCCATCCCTTCAAAAAAAAAAAAAAGTTCTGATTGCCTATTGTAAGTTAGGGGAAAGAGCAATGAATGCAGTATAGAAAGTGGAGTTGAAGAGTTTAAGACCTGGTCCAACTTTAGTTAGCATCTATACAGGACCAGTATTGCATCTGTGTTGCAAAAGATTCCAAGATCATACCTTTCCCATCTTACCCTACCAACTAGATAACTATGATATCTAAGATCATAATGTTCTACACTTATTGACTCATTACTCTCATTTTTAAAGGCCAGATCTACAACTTTTCCTGTTAAACCCTCCTTTAGTCTTCATTAAGGAAGAGATAGCTCAGGGTAAAGGCACTTGCCTCACAGCCTTGAAACCTAAGTTCAGCTCCTGGAACCCAGGTAAACACGGAAGGAGAGAATCAGCTCCTCGAAGTTGTCCTCTGATCTCCACATGTACACCATGAAGCATGACTACCACCACCCCACCCCACCCCCACCCCTGCCGCCACCACCACAGACACACACATGCTGACACCATCATACACTCTAACAATTAACTGATTAACAAAACGAAGTCTGGTGCCTGTGTATTTATGTCAGCCAGCTAGTCATGAGGCTGACACTGTTTCAAGGAAACCATACCCAGTTCTAAGCAACGAAGCCCCACAGCAGTGGTTCTAGGGATGGCCCCAAGATTACAGCATCCAACAGACCTGGAGATGTACCACATCAGAAACGCAGTGTAGACCCAGCAATACAGTCTTTAATAAGCTCCTTAGGCAATTAGGTCGACAACATTGATGCTATAGTTTAAGGACCACTGTTCTATAGGCAAGGGGGATGGATGTTAATTCTGAATGCCAACATGACCTTGAAGACCTTAACACAGAAGACCAGGGGGATACTGCTGGGATGCGGAACTGGTGCTTGCGAAGGTACCTATTTGTCGGTTACCAGCAGCTCAACGAAATGATTCCACAGATGAGAAAATGAACTCTAGAGAAAGTGATGCAGACAAGCTCACTAAACAAAGCGGCACCAGGACTAAATCCATAGATTTACAGAATCCACAAGCAGCACCGTGATGGCCTGCCTGGAGCAGTATTTCCTGCTGAACTACAAAGTGGGGGAGTGGAAGGAGTTAACAACTTTTATAGGCCAAGATGTGGGATCTGGTTTAGGAACCAGCACACACACCAGGGGCTGAGGTGGAATCTGACACCCAGGTTGGGACCAGGATAGGCCAGCAGACAGCAAGGGAAGGAAGGGAGAAATCTGAGAGGGAACTGGAAGGGCATCTCTCCCCCTTGCCCTCTTTGGGAGGCCTCCATCTCCCAGATCCCACCTCCGCTATGCCATTTGGATGAATTAGCTCACTCTGTGCCTGCTGCCTCGACCCTCCTCTCCCCACAGCTGCTGGATATGATCTACATCCATCTTCACCCAGGCCAAGAGCCCTAAAAAGCTCGGGGGAGGATCCAGCTCACAGCAGTAATGAAAAGCAGGTCTTCCAGGAGCCTGTTGCTGCCGAGAGAGCCAGAGAAGCCAATCACCTAATCACTGGGATATCACCAGGTGTGGCTGGGCAGGTAAGCAATGTTTTGCTTGTGGATATGGAACCTCCAGGACCCAAAATCTATCAATATTTATTTTGCCAAACCAAGCCCACATAAGACATCACTGTCTAGACAACACCAGTATGTCTCTACTGATGGGGATAACTGAATTTTTTCACCTTTGGTCCAGATGCTAGTAAGTTTATCCCAGTTGGAATTTCTATCACTTTACCAGCCTGTTACGATTCTAAGTATTGAGATGTCTCCATCAAATCCTTCCTCTCAGAATTCAGGGAACCCCGGGAAAGAGAAGCCAGAAGGAGTCAGGGACACGGAGTCAGGGAGATGGAGGACCCAGGAGAACAAAGTCCTCTAAAACCACTGAGCATAGCTCATGTGAGCTCACAGAGACTGAAGCAGCGGTCACAGGGCCTGCACAGGTCGGCACCAGGTTCTCTGCACATGTACGATAAGCTTTAGTTTGGTACTTCTATGGGAGTCCCCGGATCTGTAAATGAGTGGCTCTCTAATTCTTTTGCCTTTCTCGAGGCTCTTGTGTTTTTCTGTTGGCTTGCCCAACCTTGATAGGAAGGTTTTTGTTTTATTTTTATTGTGTTTTGTTTTGTTGTCATCTCTTAGAAGCCTGTTCTTTTCTAATGAGAGATAGAAAGGGGATGGATCCAGACAGAAGAGGAGGTGGGGAGGAACTGAGAGGAGTAGATGTGGTATGAGAAAAAAAAAATCTATGTCTAATGAAAGGAAAAAATATTCTAAGTACTTTTTGAGCCCCCATGGTTTTGAGTAAATGAAGATAAAAAAAATTGACATAATTTCTGCACTCTCCTCATCATAGGCTGTGGTAATATGTGAAAAGGCTTTGCAAATGTGTAAATTATACACCGTGTCTATAGCTCCAACATAATGATACATTTTCTGGCTATAACGTGGAACTTATTGTCTCACTCAGATACTTTAAATGCTAATAGACAGTTCCCTGACCCCAACTACTTATCAGCTCAGTTGTCTTCTCGTGTCTACCACACAAATTTTCTCATCTTACCAAGACCCAGTCGCTCCTTGATCTTCCCCACCACACTCTCTGCTTCCCTTCATTATTCATTGAACCCTATGGTCCACCACTTTAGGCATATGTTGCCAATGCCCTCTTCCTTCCAGTTCTATCTTCTCTCTCTCTCTCTCTCTCTCTCTCTCTCTCTCTCTCTCTCTCTCTCTCATCTTTTTCTTTGCTGAGCACTGCTGAAAGGAATGCCGCCATTGGTTGGATGAGTGCCATTACGAGTGTGTGATCTCCAGGCTCATTTGAGCCATTGTCAGAGCGATGCTCCCATCCTCCTCATGACTTCTCCTCCCTCTTTCTTCGCACACAAACTGGCTGAAGCTGCAAAGAGAAAACAACCCTGCCAAGTAAGTACCTGAAAATTCTGCTACTATGAATGAATGGATTATGAAATGTAACTACGAATGAATGGTTATTAAGTGTAATATCTTTTCCCAATAGGAAATAAGAATTTTTAAAATCGCATTTACGCATGCAGTTAGCAATCATCAAGCTATTAACTCTTTGAAACCAAGTTTTCTCATGTTTAAATATATGCCATAACTCCCACTAGTAACACACAAATGAATCCGAAAGAGCTTTTTAAAAGTCAACAAGTAACAAATGTGATAGATTTATTTAAGGATGAGCTTTGGAGCCAGCACCCAAAGTTCAAAAACCCCCTCTGCATATTCCATTCATTGACTATGTAGCATTGGTAAAGACTTGACCTCTTGGCTCATGATTGCCTTCCATGTGGAAGTTAGGTACGACATACCAGCCATAAAAATTGTTGGAGTGATCAAAGATACTGTTTTTAAAAATTAGAATCATGTCAGTTGGAATCTCGGCACCAAAGCTTACTAGCTATGTGATCTTAGGCAAATTAACAACTTCGGAAGATTTTTTTTATTTGTAGAATTGGAATAATTCCAAATTCATATACTTCTTGTAGGCACGAAATGAAATAACACATAAAAGTTTAACACAAACTGTGATATAGAGATAACATTAGCTATAGGTTGAAGATTTGTGCTTTCTTACAACTGGTATGTAGAAACTCTAATCCAGTGTAGATGTGTTTGGAGATGGGGACCCAAGGAAGTAACTAATGCCAAAGACGGTCTTGAGGATGGACCCCTAATCAGAGAGGATTAGTGTCATTCAAAGAAGAGATTACAGAGAAAGCCCTTCCTCCCTTTCTTCTACTTACCCTCTAGGGCTATTCTATACCTCTTCTGAGAGAACACTAAGAAAAGGCCATATAAAGACATAGCCAGGAGCTGCCGTCTGCAGCCTTGGGGAGAGACTCACCTTACTGCAACATGACCCATGATCTCTAATCTCACAGTTTACAATTGTGAGGCGGTAAGCTGATTTTGTTTAAATCAATGTGTGTGTGTGTATGTGTGTATAGTGTTCTGGCAGCCCAAATGGACTAATCTCACATTCAAGAATGTTATATTCTGTCATTGTCACCATCATCATCACTGTTGGCACTACCACCATCAATGGGTCATTATTGTTATGAATAATCAAGTAAACTCGGCTCAGTGGAAGGAGGTCTATCAGCTCACAACCCAGCAGCACGGAAGGCAAAGAAATAAATGCCTAGGCCCCATTCTGCTTTCTCCTTTGACTAGCTGATGGTGTCTGTATCCACAGTAGCTAAACAAATGTACACCTAGGAAGCACAGCGGTCAGCCGTTGCCTTAGAGATCCCACTCCTGCCACACAGAGCTGGGTTCAAATGGCAGAAGACCTGCAGAGAGGCAAATAGGTAGACAACCACCGTTGACAGTCGTTTCTCCATTTCCTACCCACTCAGAGTGGGGATGGACGCTGTCACGTGTTTACCATTGTAAGTGTTCTGGGAACGATCAAAGACCTCTCTCCTTTAGCTCCTGTTATCTTTTCAACCTGTAAGATGGAAATTTTCATCCTGTTTCATCAAAATAATAGTAATAGTAATGGAGCTCAGAAAGGTGAAATTTTAATTAACCCATTCCCCTTTCAATGTTATCTCTACAGCCCAGGCCACCCCTGTCCACCCATGAACACATACCTCCAAGGCCACTCTTACATCATACATCTAACCATTTGCATCCTGCTGTCCTCTCCAGTTTGAACCCTACACACAGAAAACTTTTAGTAGGGCTTTTTGAGGATCTTCAACGATTTTATTTACCCCTGCAGAATTCAACAAATGATGAATTTTTTTTTAAAGCAGTCCCAGTGACGAGAGCTAGCCTGTCTGTTTGGATAAGGGGTGTGGATGCTGCCCTGGCCACACCACAACCATCTAGATAAGGGAGGCAGGATGCCACATAACCTTCTGACATTTGTTCTAGCGCTGCAGTGGAGTAGGGGAACAGAGCATGTGGGTGGGACTGGTTAATCGGGCAGAGCAGACTAAACAAGCCCACACATTCTGACCGTTTCCTTCCTTTGGCTTTTTAATGAAAGTCCTTTCCACCAGAGAGTGAAAACAGTCATTTGTTCATTCATTTAGCACGCACTGAGTACCTGCCCTATGACAGGCCTCATACCCGCTGGGGGGGGGGTGATAAAAATAGGTCCGTTCCTCAAGGAGTTCAAGGATGATGGGCAAGACCAATACATAGGCAGTAGGAATACAAGGGGATGGACAGAGCTCCACACCAACTCTGAATTAGGGATGTGGAGGAGCCTGGAGTACTCACTGGGTCTGGCTTTACAGGAGAAACAAGAATTTAGCAAAAGGATAAGATGTTAGTATGTTGTTTACTGTGTTGCATGACTCTGAATTTTCCTACCCTTCATACTGTTCTTCAGTATAAATCAGTACTTCAGTCTCCCTTCAGAAATAGAACCGGAGCTCAGTGGATCAAGCACCCAAGTCCACAAAGAGGGTTAAAGGCCAGACATGAAGAGAGATATATTCAGCGGAAGGAGGCCTTTTGGAAGAGTAGAAACATGCTACCACAGGACAAGCCTGTGGGGGGCCACGCTGGAAGGTAACATGAGCTCAGGTCATTGGAAGGCTGCGATTGTCCTGCCCCTTTAGACGGCCTCCCTCGTTGTTCCCGGGAAGCTTGAAAATAGACTTCTGCTTTAGAAATGGGGTTCTGGCAGAAATGAGGAGAAAAATTGGAAACAGATGGAAGGCAAGAAGATGAACCAAGAGACCGTTGCCTTCATCCAGACAAGAGGCGCTAGAGAACGGAATGAAGAGGTTGCTTAACAGAGTCAGGAATTGCAAAATCTAAGTGAGCTGGGGCAGCATTCTGGGCTGGTTCGCTGGATAAAGCACAGATTCAATCAAGTGCACACTGAGATTATCTGAACTTTGCAGCCGGGAAGTTGAAGTCCAGAAGGATGAGGAAGGTCACAGAGTGTCAACCCTACAGCTGTCTCCACCCCCTGACCCAGAGGGAGTTGGAGGTCTTCTTCCTGACAACTTTTCTCAGCTCAATGAGCCCATCCTGCGGTACAGCCATGACTGCTTTCCAGCAGGTCATTGTGGAATATCTCCCAGAGCATGGACAAGATCCAGCCATGTGGAAAGGCCGGTGGTGGAGGAAGCCCCTAATAATGAGCAAATGTTCAGGGAAAACCCCCCGTGATTCCCCGAAGGAGCTCAGGCAAAGCAAGCCTTCCCTGAGCGCATGCTTCGCTGAGCAGGCTGACTGCGCAGAGCTAAGGGATGACGAAAAACAGGATGCTACAGCTTGCAATGCCGGAGATGAGCTTTGAAGAGGAAGCCGGAGCGCAGTCACTCGGAATAAGGCCTACCTTCCTCTGTGTGCCCCGTCAGTGAGAACAAAGGGACACTGTGCAGAGATGCTCCCTACCTGGGCACCTGTGGCTTGTTAAAGGCCCCATTTTGTGTTAAGGCCACAGCAGCTCCCACATCCTGCACAGGCTCCTGCTGACCTCCCGTGGCCACCTGTCTAGAATCCCAGGAGACTCTGCTGACTAGCTTGCATTTCCTCCTAGTCAGCTGGTCAGCTCTACTCCTCAGCAGAAAAAGAGGGAGGAGCCTGTCTTCAGATCCTTTTATTTGGGAGAAAGTCAACAACAGGGAAGACAGGAAATAACAGGCCACCAGGCCAAGGCTGGAGTGCCCTTGGCTGGCACAGCCACTGTCCTTGGAATCTTTTTCAGTCTTTAGGCAAGCATGGCTTAAGGGCCGTGTCACAGCCCTGTCCCTTAGCATGTATGGGCCTGACTGACAACAGTCAGTATCTCAAGCACCTTGTACTTCTCACAAGAGGGAGAGAGCTTGCACTTGATAGTCAAGCAAGTGGAAAGCAGTCGAGAGAGAGAGAGAGAGAGAGAGAGAGAGAGAGAGAGAGAGAGCAAAATACACAGTAAGAAAATGATATGAATCAAAAGGAGCCCAGTAACTTTGAAGATAAGTGATCAATGGGGTAGTTGTGACCCTCGGACTCCAAGTGCAAAGCCCCCGTAACAGTGTTATACATGTTTGGGTGCCATTTTATTCAGGTAGAGCAAGGAAACACGGCTCCTTTCTAGTGTTCTCCCTTGGAGTTTACACCTAGACTCTTCCGTGAATCTTAGCCTACTATATCACCCCTTGAAAATGTCCTAGCCAGTCAGTCCTGCCTCCACATCTTGGGTCATTATGTTTTTCTGCTTGCTATGCCCTCTGACCTTCCCTTTACCTCTCAGCCATAGCTAAGGTTCCAGCTCATTTCACACCTCCTTTCCCATGAACTTTGAGTCTGAGCTTGAGCTGCCCAGAAAACAAAAGTCTGAGTCAGAGCCTTGGGTAGAAACCAATCCCGGGAAACAGCAGGGGGAGAGTGTGCTGAGTGGAGGGAGGAAAAGAAAGCCCATTTGAAGCACATCAGGCCATGCAGCAATCTCCCAAGATCTGAGATGTGCACATTCCTCTTGGAATTATCTAGCAGACGGATGAAGACCTGGCATTTAATCTACAAGCTTCTATTTGCCCTGGTCCTGGCCCACTCCCTGGTGAAGACTGCCCCAGGGCCCTGTTGGGGAGTATTATTTTAAGGTGTGTGACTTTTGTTTATGCTGCATTTGCTTAACTCTGTGAGGCTGTGATTCTTTGTCTAAAACACCTGATGATCTAATAAAGAGCTGAATGGCCAATAGCAAGGCAGGAGAAAGGATAGGCAGGGCCGGAAGGCAGAGAGTATAAATAGAAAGAGAACCAAAGGAGTGAACAACAAAAGAACAAGGAGAGGCTATGAGGGGCCAGTCACCCAGCTACATCACAAGTCATGAAAGAAAGGTAAACAGAAATAAAGAAAGATATAAGCTCAGAGGCAAAAGTTAGTTGGGATAATTTAAGAAAGATTGGCATGAAACAAGCCTAGCTAAGGTCAGGCATTCATAACTAAAAATAAGCCTCCAGGTGTGTTTACTTGGGAGTTGGGTGTTGGGCCCCCTAAAAAAGGCTACAACATTAAAACCTCACACAACAGGGCCCTGTCTTAGTTTAGCCTGGACTTCTAAACCTAATATAGAATAAAAGTCCTATAAGAGGAAATATAAAGAAATGTGTACCCGAAAACAGACTTGATCCTGGGAGAACGAAGCCAAGTGAATGCGTGTTAGCAGGTAAGTTACCACTCTAGTCTCTGGGGCTAGAGACTGAGGGAGCCTGTGTAGAAAGAGCCTCAGGGCTGGCCCTGCAAGGAAGACAGGTGCCAGTAAGTCTGACATGCTGATGCTTCAGTCCCCCTTGGAGCTTGGAAGCCTGTCCCTGGATTTGAGGTTGGGAGCTTCATTCTCTGGTCCTTCCAGCATTCCCAAAACACAGCGTACAATAAGAATGGGGATTAACACTTGGAAAAAGGCAAAGGGCCTGGATTATACCTTCTGGATTTTAGAAATTGTGTTGAAGAGGTATGGCCCTTATAGACTCTTGGCCCATTGAAAAGGTATGGCCCTTATAGACTCTTGAGTTTGGAAGGCTTGGCCCATAGGGAATGGCACTATTGAAAGGTGTAGTATTGTTGGAACGAGTGTGTCACTGTGGAGTTGGGCTTTGAGGTCGCATATACTCAAGCTACACCCAGTGTGGTACCTCTCACCACGACGATAGAGGACTAAATCTCTGAAACTATAAGCCAGCCCCAATTAGATGTTTTCCTTTATAAGAGTTGCCGTGGTCACAGTGTCTCTTCACAGCAATAGAAACCCTCACTAAGACAGAAATCAAGGCTGTGTAAGCAAAAGGATCATGGATTCAACACTGCCCAGGGTGTGCTTGCTGCCTAGAAATTAGACTAACAAGAAGCTGAAAAAAATAAAGATAACAACAACAAAAACAACAACAGGAACTCTGGCTAAGATAGGTGACTCTGAGCTGTCCATCAGAACTGCGGTGAAATTCGGAGCTAAAGAATGGACGGGATAGCAAATGGAAGACATGGGCTATGACCAACACCAGTGCTCACTCCGCCAGGCCAGCTGACCTCTCCTCTCTCTGAGCACTTCCTTCTTAGAGACCTCTCGAGGCAGAGGCTTGTTCTGCATGTGTATAGAAGCTCTGTCCTTGAAAGCAGACTGCAAACTCTCAGGGGCAGGCAGTTCTGAAGCTTTGTTTTAAGCATTTGACACAAATCTTTCTGTATAGCTCTGTGTGTGTGTGTGTGTGTGTGTGTGTGTGTGTGTGTGTGTGTGTTTAGCTTTAGGAAAAACTCAAAACATTCTTGCATGATCTTCTTTCCTTGTCTGCACCCCCACCTCATCTATCAATCATTTGTGTATCTTTGTATCTATCTGCCATATGTATATCCATCCATCCCAGGTCTTAAATCTGTCATGCACATCTCAGAAATAACAAGAATGTCATCTCTCCTTTCTCCAAGTTAATCCCACCAGTTTGAGATGCAATCGACTCCCCTGGTCTCTCAGGAATTCTCCCCTTATCAGCATTCCTTTCTGTCAAGGTATCTGTAGACCAGATATTTGGGCCAGGTAGTATCCTACCACTTGGGCCATTCTCCATTTTTGCTGTTTGGAGCCACAGTATACCCAAGAGGAGCCTTGGGACCCAGGGTAGCATCTGGGGTTGAGCATTCAGTTCTAACTCAAGCGGGGCAGCCAAGAGGCCCGCCTCCAGTCTGACTTGGCAAGGGACACCATTTTTGCATGATCAATTGTGTAACATTAACCTGGGAAATGGGACATCTGCTCTTTCCTTCTCCTCAGCCATGACAGGCTGAGGACAAACAGGAGGGGTTTGCCCGTCTGGAATGAAGCGTAGCAATGTCCTAGTCATGCGCGACACAGGCTTCGTCTGCAGCTTCTCCCTCCAATTCCAAGAGTTGTTTCCCAGAGCCTTCAGAAAACAAATTGCTTCTTGTCAAAATAATCTGGATTATTTCACAATAAGGAACATTTTTGGTGGCCTCCACAAACACTCATAAATAAAGTGGCTTAAAGAGGCAGAACTAGACCCAGACTATACGTTTTTTTCTACCAGTTTTTCTACCTCATCAAATGTTTTTAAGGACGATGTTGAGTATTAAGGACCAGACAGACATTGTTTTAAACCAATTGTTTTGAGAAAGTCACTTTTTTGCCCTATGCTATTTTATCTCCCAATAAAATTCTTTATTCTTCTTGCCACATGCTGATGAGTTTGAAATGTGTCCTTAAATATGAATATATATGTGTAAAATATGTAGTGTCAGCTCTCAGGTGTGTTCCAGATCTTTGTGGAAATTACCTTTTACTTTTGTTAACAACATTGGGATTTTGGTGTGGTAGGAAGGGCTATTATTTGCTTGGTTTAACCATATTGGTTTTTTTTTTTCATTTAAAATAATTACAATATATATGGCTACATGGCACTTATATGATATATTTCTGGTAACCTATCCCTCTCTGCTCTCATAAAGTTTATATGAGAAGTCATATAAACTAGACTTACATAAATCACTTTCTTCTTTGTCGCTTTATTTCTGCGCATTCATTTTCTCTAGCTTGTCTTTATATACAATACTCACACAACATATATATATATATATATATATATATATACCTTTGTGGTTTTTCTTTTAACTCAACTTTATTGGTTTTGTTCAGCTTTGCCTGTGTGGATGATGAAGCTACGGTTGATTCATCTTCGTAGTTGGAGGGCGTGTTGCTGCAGACTAGTCTGTATTTGACTTATCCATCTACCATGTGTGCATATTTGCATCTGCTGCTGTTGCTGGTATTCCAAACTGCTCGGTGATGAGTACCGTGGCCCTGCTTCCACGAGTCACAAGACAGATCCTCTGAGGAAACGCTGAAAACTCTGAGTGCCTGAGTCATATGCACTTTTGCTCTAAGCCATGCCAAACCACTCTTCAAGGCTGATATGTTCATTCATACTCTCCCAATGGCTCTGGGAATTTCCTTTGCCACATCCTTGGTAACACTAACACCATCGGAGTTTTGATTGTTGTTAATCTAGTGGTCATGAGAAAGTGCTCTTCGGGATTTCAGTGTCAGGAAATTAACTCGACTGCCAAAAGCTTGAGTCACCTTTCCATACAAGACATTCACGTCTTTTCTCGTGGAAAAAAAAAATTGCTTGCATTTTTGATCATTTGCCCTTCCAAGATTTGGCTTCTTAATGTTCCCTCCTGGAAGGAGTTGGGCGGGGTCAGATCATTGGAGAGTCCAGTTACTCTTGTCCTCCTATGGATCCCCTGACAGCTGCAGGTTCCAGAACTCGGGAGGTATGGGTGGGAGGAACAGAAGCTGAAGGCCATCCTCAGTTAATATATAATAATATAAGAGTAAGATAAAGCCAGTTCATATATGCATTAGTCATTAAGATAAAGTCAGGCATGGTGGTTCATTTCTATTCTCCAAGCACTTTGGAGGCTGGGGTAGGAGGGTTGCCCCAAGTTAGAGGTCAGATTGGGCTATATAGTGAGCTCCAGGTTAGGCTGGGCTAGAATAAGACTCTTCTCTGCCTCCCCCCACCATATAAAGCAGATAAAGGAATATCTAATGGCACTATTTGTGTGATTTGTCTTCTCTGGAACTTAGTTTGTGAAACAGTCTATCTTGGGGGTTTCATGACAAACGCATGTGTTGAATGCGTGAGAGTCTATAAAAGTATTGCCCACATGATTGGCCTTTGGCAAGTAATGGCTCAACGACCGGTGTACAGTGTAGGTTCTCTGTTTCAAAGCTGTTAAATTTTTACAAGTTATTTCATTTAACCTTCTGTTTGTGACAGTCACATCCTGAACATTGTGTTGACTGTTTTATTGTTTGCCATAGCCCTATAAAGTCATGGCATTAACACTGTCCAAATAAAGTAATTCGAGGCTGAGAAGAATTAATGATTAGCCATTGGGCACACAGCTGCTAACTGCCTGTCTATGTGTTCCACGTTCTCCTTTCTGGGAAATGGTTTATGGGAAGATGGGTATCCTTGGTGTCCAGGGAACGGCATGAGCCCATTGGGTAATCACTCATAACTATTGGCATGTGACATATATCTGGGGGTGTGGCAGAAGGAAGAAGTTGCAGGCGAGTTTCATTTTAAGAACATGAGATGATTTGCCCTGGTCTGCAACCCCACTTCCCCAAACCTGACCCAGAATTTCTTAAAAGCAACCACTCACCTCTGCAACTGCCTGAGCCAAAAGCCCTCCTGGTTTCCATCCTTAAAAGGATGCCCACAGTTTAATCAACCACACTGTTTCCCTCAGAGGAATTCCACATCAAGTGGGACATTGCCCCAGCCGGTTATAACTGGACTCCAGTGATTATCTTCCTGTCAGAACCTTGAGTTACCTAGGTTACATGTGTCAACAGAGTTTAAAGCTCTGTTTATTTGCCTCCCCAGACAGAGGTAGAAAAAGGGTCTCCCACAGCCAGTCAGCTGCCCAGACAGCCATGCTACTCAGTAACCACTTGCTAAAGCTAACACTCCTTTGGCATGTGGTTCCTACCAGATGAATTACAGCCCCGTGCACACTGGGTTCATTCAGAGCACTGATGTTAGATCAGGAGGGATACCTCCCATACTACAGCGGGAAGAGAACAGAGTCCAAAGCTGGGGTATTGGGGTGTAAATCCCTTAACTGCATCACACTGGGTGCAATTATATTGTTGGGTCTCCTTCACCTACAAAACAGAGTCTTTAAACAATACCATTCTTCCTATGCTTAAGAATTTAGTGAGAAATTAGCAACATACAATTCTCCTTCAACACAAATACAAAACTGTGTATGAAAGAGAAGGAAATAAAATGCAAACAGTCTCTAATAAATCAAAGATTTTAGGTGTTGATTTTGAATAATCCTTTTCTTTAAAATACAGGGCCTAGGACTGAGAGTATAGTTCCGTGGTAGGGCATACACTCAGCACGCAGGGGATGCTAGGTTCACTTGGACATTTCTTTTATTTGTACACAAATGAATATTATGAGTACACGAGGCTCGCAGCAGCCACTAAGGGAGAAAGGAAATGGGAGAAGAAAGGAGGTTCTCATACAAAGCAATAGTCTACACTATGCAGGCCTATGGAAGATCTTGCTGGTCACTAACAGTTCTTTTCCCACGTAAATGTCTACCTAGCCTTAGGGAAGCTCTGTCAATATAATATTCCAAGAAGTCACCAATAATTATTTCTCTAAAAATTTAATTTTGTTAAAAAAAAAAAACAGTGGATTTAAGATCATACTCCGTATTAAATCCCTATTTAAAAGAAAATAAAGTCTCAGCTCTCTTTTGCAGTTGAAGTTAAAATCTCAAACACGAGCCACTAACTGCAGTTGGCTAGGAGGTCCCTTTGATAACCAAGCCTGTAATTACTCATTTGGCTTCATTCAGCCAGAGCCCTGGCTAAAACGGCAAGAGGGTTCCATTCACAAGTAGGGCTGCTGGCATTGCTTATCAATGGGGTGCCTTAGTTCTGGCATCTTGTAGAAGACAACACTGACTTCCTTTCAGTGGCACCATAGGGTATCATTTCATGTGGGCTAGGACTTGGGAGGCTGACCTTCAGAAGTCACAGCGCTCTGCTTACACCGTGTGCACCGGGAAGAATGAGTGGCTGGGATGCCCTGGTTTGAGAGCAAACAAAAATATTCCATCTCTGGACAGGAGGAACAGCAAGGGCTCATGGTAAATGGGGAGTGCACATGGGTATGGAAGCAACTTGGGACCATGAAAGGATCTATTCGTGGTTCTTACTACAATTTACTGATATTCCTTTGACATGCAAAATGTGTCTCTTCCAAATTAACATGAGCAAACTCACACAGCAAGGGTTTTGATAACCATGACGTGTAACAGAATACTCTAAACCTTAGCCAGCTGAGACAGTGGTAAATCTTTCTCATCTCACACAGTTCTGTGAGCCACAAGGCAGGGAGTCAGTTACCTGCCTTTGTCTTAGTGTCTCTGGTGATGTCAGACAGAATACAAAAAGGGTGCTCACCTGCAGATTTGAATGGTGCTGGATGACCTCTATTCAAAATGGCTTACTTGATCATCTGGCTGCGGACAACAGGCTATGGCCCTCATTTCACACACCTCCCCATAAAGCTGTGCAAGTGTTGTTTTGGTGCAGATGCTGAATTTCCCCAGAATAGGGATGCATGAAGCAAAAAAAAAAAAAAAAAAAAAACCCAAGCACTTCTTTGTGACTTACTTTAGCCCAAAGATGATATATGTGGCTATATTCTAATATCTCATGGATTACCCAGATCAGATATATGATTGAAAAGAACTATTGCAGGTCCTGGGGAACCCATTTGATGACTGATACCATAGAATTTAAAGTACCAGGTTCAAAGTCCAGAGGTGAATGGGCTGCTTTGGATCTGAATGTGCATGAAGTTCAGTGTGAGGTTTTCAGGAGAGAAACACTTGAGCAGCAACTTATTTTTTTAATTTTTAATTGTTTTTATTGAGCTATTCATTTTTCTCCACCCCCCTCCCTTCCTTCCTTCCTTCCTTCCTTCCTTCCTTCCTTCCTTCCTTCCTTCCTTCTCCCCTTCTCCCCTCTCCCATGATCCCTATGCTCCCAATTTACTCAGGAGATTTTGTCTTTTTCACCTTGCTATGTAGATCCATGTATGTCTGTCTCTCTTAGGGTCCTCTTTGTTGTCTAGGTTCTCTAGGGTGTGACCTGTAGGCTGGTTTTTCTTTGCTTTATGTCTAAAAGCCACTTACGAGTGAAAACAGATTATATTTGTATTTCTGGCTCTGAGTTACCTCACTCAGTATGGTTTTTTTCTAGATCCATCCATTTGCCTGCAAATTTCAAGATGTCATTTCTTTTATCTCTGTGTAGTACTTCATTGTGTAAATTACCATATTTTCTTTACACAGTCTTCAGTTGAGGGGCATCTAGGTTGTTTCCAGCCTCTTGCTATTCCAAATAATGCTACTATAAACATAGTTGAGCATATGACCTTGTGGTATGATTGAGCATCTTTTGGGTATATACCCAACAGCCATATTGCTGGGTCTTGAGGTAGAGTGTTTCCTAATTTTGAACAGCAACTTTTAAGCTCCATTCAACATTCAGATAGAGAAAGTTTATCTACAAAATACTATCCCACACATAGAGAAAAACTAGGAAACATGGGTCTCAGACTGAGAGCAATATTGAAATCCAAACAATCACTCATCAGAATTCCAATCCCAAGGGCAAGAAACAGTCCTTGATTGCAGGCCAGTTCTTTTCCTCTTGAGAGGCCTCTGTGTTCTCTTAACTCTTCACTCAGCCCTCTGAGCTCCGTGTCCAGCTTCCGTTTCCAAAGGAAGTAGCTTCTCAGGTGTATGCGAAGATTTCTCCAAAAGCAGTGTTTCCTCAGGAAACACTGTCGAGAACTGACAAATGGGATTATGGGAAACTCAAAAGCTGCTACACAGCAGAGGAAATGATCATAGCCAGCCTTCCAGAATAGGAAAACGTCCTTGGCCAATCACACGCCAGGCGGGGTTATTAATATCCAGGCTATACAAAGAGCTGCAAAAATTAAACTCCAAAAATCCAAATCATCTTACAACTAATGAACTGAATAGACTATTCTCGAAAATAGAAAGGCAACAATAAATAAATCCTTGAAAAAGTATTTATCATCCTTTAATTGGCACCAAAAGCCAATTAAAAGTCCCTGGAGAGCTGAACTCTGCCCTGCCAGAAAGGCTATCACAAGGAAACAAATGACAGCAAACACTGCTGAGGATGTAGAGAAAGAGGAGCTCTTATTCCTTGCGGGGGGGGGGGGGGGGGGGGGGGGGGGGGGGGGGGGGGGGGGGGGGGGGGGGGGGGGGGGGGGGGGGGGGAGGGGTGATGCGAAGCTGTGTGGCCACTGTACAAGTCAGAATGGAGACTAATCAAAAAACTAAAACCAGAACTATCATATGACCTGGCCGTGCTACTCCTGGCTATATACTTGAAGGACTGACTCTATAGATGTACCCCACAATGCACCTGAACATCCGTGTTTGTTACTAACTATTCCCCATGATCAGGAAATAGGACCAACCAAACTATTAGTCAAAAGGTGAATGGATAATGAAAATGTGATACATATATACAACGGAATCTTATGCAGCCAAAAAGAAAAGTAAAATCATGACAATTGCGGGAAGATGGACTGGAATTAGAAATCACCGAGTTAAGTGAAATAAGCCAGACTTAGAAAGGCAAATGCTTCATCTTTTCTCTCATTATGTAGAACCTAGATTTAAATATATATGTATACATATTTGTACATATGTATTATTCTTAGACATGTATATATACATGTATGTGTGTGATTGTATATTTACATGTGTGTATATCTATATATGTATGTTTGTATGTTTTAGGCCATGATCCCACATAGGGACTCATGAGAGAGGAGGGGGAGATCTTAAGAGAGACAGGAAGTAAAGTAATGGCATCATGTGATTAGAAACCAGAATGGAGAAATAACTGGGGACGGAATGGATGAAGTGGGGAAGACTGAAGGGAAGGAAGGGCACGGGGAAGATAGCAGGAAGGGACAAATGACATCTACGCATGAAGGTGTCAGGAAACCCATTGCAGTTTCTCACAGCTTTATGTGGATGCTTCTTTCGGTGGTTTTTGGCAGGCTCATTCACATCCATGCATTCTGCCAGGAAACTGACTGACTGGAAGGTCTCAGATGGCCTTACTTGAATAGTCAGCATTTGGCACCAGCTGTCAGCTAAGAACAAGTTAATTTTTCTCAATTTGGGGAGATTGTGTCTCCAAGAGATACTTGGCAATGTGTAAATAGTTTTGATTGTCACAGCTTTGTGGAGGTTATTGCATCAATAATTAGAGGTCAGAGATGTTTATGAGCATGCTGTATTAGACAGATCAGTCTCCTTCATCAGTAAGATACCTAGCCTAAAATGCCAATAGTGTTAAGGAGGCCCAGGGACATGTAAGTTTACACGAAATATCTTCTTTAGTCTTTACAATAACCATCACAGATGACTGATGCTCTTGCTATCTGTGAGAGAGTGCCACTGTGAGGCAATACGTCACCAACAAGATGACACAGTGGTAAAGGGAGGAGTTGGGCCTGAGTGTGCACAGATACGGTCTTTTAACTAACACGATAGAGCTATACATTCTGCTCAGAATGCTCACCTTCCCAGATCTGACTTTCCAAATGCTAAAACCACACCCAGGGAACAGTCTAAAGTTTCCACTGTTTGTTCCCTTAGACAAATTCCCCCAAAACAAAGCCCAATCCAAGGATTCAGTGTAGATGCTTTGTGGAGGAGGTACAAGCCTGTGGCTGTAAAACTGTGCAGAAGGGAAATGATGCTGAGGACAACGGGAAGCAGTGCAAGGTGACTCGCTCCAGGAGAGACATCTGGCCAGATAGGTGAACCTTTCCAAATGGGCTGCTGTTGTGGACGGTGCTCTCTGAGTTAGACGGCTGGAAGAAAGGAGGAAGAAAGAACAGATCACGGGTTTCACTGTGCAGCACTTACCTTCCTGAGACTCACCTGCCCATACTCGAGAGTTCTAGAACCTCTTCCTGTAGCAGGGACTTTGGAAGCCATCCATCAGCTACAACTTGGTCTTCGTAGTCTAAGAGTATTGTGGCCTTGGCAGGAGATTCAAGAAAGCACTAAGCGGTGAGCTTCTTGGTCTTCTGCAGCCACCCAACTACGAAAGCTCTGAATTCATTGATACAACATAGTTAGTGGTTTTCCTCAAGAAAAATTGTCCTTCACATAAAGAATTTCTTGGATAACGGGTAAATACTAAAAACCAAAGCCCCTTTTTATGAGAAAGCTGAGGATCAGAGGAGAGACTGAAGCCAAGGTATAGTGGCACACACCTAAAATGCCACCGCTGGGAGTCTGCAGCATCACAGTGAGTATGGGACTACACAGTGAGTTCAAGGCAAGCCTGGGGGAGGGGGGGGGAGACAAGATGATCCCCTGTTCTGTCTCAAGACACTGGTGCCAATATCTGGGGAAAGCAAACCCCTCTCTGCTTCCGGAGTCATCTGTTCTCCAGCATCAATGGCCCCAGACTTTTCACATCTCACTCAGGTGAAGATAGTTCACATCAGCTGAAGAACTGATTGTCCAAACCCTTGTTAAAACAGCACTGCAAGTGGAGTTCCGGGAAACAAACGAGATGATTCTGATGCAAGCGTGCATCAGCAAGAACAGGACCGGGCTGTGCCCCGTCGGGTCAGTGCACTCCTAATAAGCTAGCGAGGGACCACATTTGCTAGTTGGCAGGCACTGAGCACCATTGCCTGACACCGTCCATTGAAGCTCTTCAGACTGTTTCACAAGCTGTTCCAAAGGCTTCTCTCCCCCATCCTGTCCTCCCCTTGATTGCTTGGACTCAACTCGCACACTTAACTTGATTTAATTTATTCTGAGATGACACAGTTCTCAGGGCTTACCGCATGCATTTCTGGGTATGCCACGTGCCCGCTGCTGACTGTAGAACACAAAGAGTAAATGCTGCTAGCTAGAGGGGTCGGGTGGCTAGAATGATGGGGGCAAACGAAAAGTGGTCAGGTAGAATCCAAGTCTGTGAGGCGGGAACGCTGGTGAACTGGGAATTCAGAAGACAGCTTTGCTTAGTTTGACCTAACTGCTGCCAGGCAAAAATGAAGCCCAGAGTTGAAAGGTCTCCTGGCTTAAAAACAAAAATAAGTTGAAAATCTGTGTATTTACTGGATATACTCCATCTTTTAAATGTTGGCCCCCAATTCACAAAATTCTAACACATACTATTAGCCAAAAACAAAGACATCTGCAGTCTGGGTTCAGCCCACAACGGGCTTCAAGTTTGCAAGCTTCCCCGGTGGGGATCGAGGACTTGCTCGGTGCTGGTTTTAATTGAGACAAAAATGTACAATGACTTGTGTTATCTTGGATTTAAAATCATAACATTTATTTTCAATACTCCCCTCCTAATCACAGGCTTGAGCCTTTTAAAGCCAAAAGAATCTTCAGGGTTATACTGTTTAGTCTTTTTGTTTTACAGACAAGGAATGCATGGTTCAGAAACAAGAAGTCGGTTGATTTTAAATAAATTTTTGAAAGAACAAATGTAAGGACTCAGGTTTTTTGGAAACGAAAGGAGCCACACTGGCCAACTAGCTCAGGGTTTCTCTACGAGCACTGCTGCTGTTTTAGAATAATTCTTGATTAGGGTGTGCATTTGTTATTTTTCTCATTGCTGTGACCAAACACCTAACAGGAAATCACTTGAGAGAGGAAAGGATTATTGGGCTCACAGTCTGAGGGATTCCAAGCCATCATGGCCAGGATGACGTGGAAGCAGGTGGGTTCATGGTGGCAGCAGCTGGCAGCGGGGTCTCCTCCTTCCCTTACGTTTCAGTGGGAAAGGACGCAGACAAGGGACAATGCTGGAGCTCGGCTGGCTTTGTCGTTTTCCCTTTCTGTAGTCTAAAATGCTAACCCCAGTTTGTGGGATGCTGCCGCCCACATGAAGGGGGCATTTCCTTTGCTTTGTTAACCCTCTGGAAAAGGCTCTGGCAGACAAGTCCTCCTGTGGGTCACCCTAGCGCCTAGTCAAACTGACAGTTAACTTTAACCACAACATGGTGGCTGTTGAACACACTGTGGGATGTTCAGCCACATCTCTGGTTTCTGTACCCTGCATTTCTATACTCAGTCCTGCAGTTATGAGTGCCCCGAAAGGACAAAATCACTAATGTCCTCAGAAACCAATGGTGCCCACTGGCTTTATCCAGTCCCTTCATGTGGTAGATGAGGAAAACTAGGCTCAAAAAATTGAAGAATATTTCCCTCAAGATCACTGAAGAACAGAACTATTGGCATGGGTCAGGCCAGGACTCAAGTCCCTTAACTCTTGGTACAGTGTTCTCTTTACCAAGCCTGAATGTCTTTCTTCTTATTATTTATTTTGTTTATATTCACTATTATTGTGTGTCTGTATGGTGTGTGTGTGTGTATATAATAGTGAAGGTGTGGGCTTGCATGTGGAGATCTGAGAACAAGTTGCAGGACTCAATTCTCAGCTTCTCCCATGCAAATTCTAGGGATCAAATCCAGCTGTTAGGCTCACGTAGCAAATAGTTTTACCCACTGAGCCATCTCCCCAGTCCTCAAGCCCAAAGAGTTTAAGCACAAGTCTTCAAATAAGTGAGCAGTCTAAAACTGCTTGGTTCATATGGAGTGACCGCATGGCTAAGGACAAGAGACACAGAGCCTAAGACTCAAAGGTTAGGGATCAGTTCTCAGCCCATCAACTTCCTTACTTTGTACACTCACCAAGTGAACCTTCCAGGCCTTTGTTTATCACTTTACACGAAAATTAGATTGTAAAACCTATATAGTCCTTACCACATGATAGTGAATTGCTATGCTGTTACTATTGTTGCTATTATAATTAGTGGTACCTGGGATCAGTAAACTATATCTCAAATATAATCTGGCTTGCTTATTTTTAAAGCCTATGGGCAGAGAATGAGTTTTATAAGTTCAAGTGGCCAAAACAGCACTACTCTTGTGGCACATGAAAATCTTGTACAATTCAAAGATCAGTGTCTATAAATAAAAATCATTAATTCTTTAACTAGACCCTTGGTCTCTATGAAGAAAAATAGTTAAAATTTGCACAGTGCCCTCTGGTGTACAGGAGGTAATATAGCAAATAAATTCTTGAGTTGTTTCTGATGCCACTTAAGTACCTGTAACCATTGTATTTAAGATATTTCCCAGGGTCTAGATACACTGAGGCTTTTCCAAAGAACATAGGCTCCTGAGTCATCCAAGGGACATGAAAACCTTTTACTTTTTATAGACATCCTTTCTTAAATAAATCTCATTGTAAAATTGGTTCTTAGAGGTGTTCTTTCAGAATCTGGGATATTTATCAAAAAGAAAGGAAATGGCTTGCTCTGTGTTCAGCCAACTGCATATTTTAAGCGCTCCACAGTTTGGACAGGACAATCAAGAGGGATATCCTGGAAAAGGAAAAACAGATAAGAATGAGCTGCTAAGATTAAAATTTAAGGGATGTTGTCATGGCACTTTTTAAAAAAAAAAATACCTTGAGCATCTTGGTTATAATTTAATCTGACTGTTGGCCGAAAGTTGAATGTCCTAATACCTGTTTACAACCTTCGCTCTACCAGCAGTTAGATGTAGGCTTTCTACGGTTAATTTTCAGTTCAATGCCATCCATTATAGTGATTTTCAAGCACACGCCCTGGGCATCAGAAGGACAAGGATAAACATTGTCTTTGCTATGAAATATTTCTAAGCAGTCCTGGTTCGGTCATTGAAGCTCTTGAATCAACTCCTTCTTTGAATATGAAAATCAGGCATTAGATTAAATACCCCATGTAGTTCAAGAAAGTTTTATTGAGGGCCTTTATCTACCCATTCTCTATTCTCATGAAATCCAAGTTACCCATACATATTAGCAGACCACCAAGAACTGACCTGGGCTCTGCCATTGTGGTCATTCCATTCTTAAAATGCACCTAACTCTCTGCCCTTTGAAGTCGCTCATGCGGTTAATGCTATGCAGACGTTAGAAGGAAACCCACCAAGTTTTCCTGAATAAGGAAGAACAGAATTCACAAGAGAAGCAACAGTGGGGCAAACTGAAAAGGATGAACTCATTGGTGACGAGGTAGGCTGAGGACGGCACAAAGACAGGAAAACACATCAGGAGTTACAGATGAAGACCAAGCCCAATAGAACTAGTGCTTTCCCCAGTGGATTCCTAATTCAAAACCCAGTCCAAAAGAAATGGACAATTCTCAGTAAAATATCAATAATCTGATGGGCAAGCAGGAGGTAGGAACGTCTGGACTCTAGTTTGGACACATGCAAACTGAAAAGATTCATTCAGAAGGAGGTGGCAGAAATGAGGCCCATGGTTTCCCAAGGGAAGGGGCAGAGGAGTACTCAGATGGAGCCAGACCAACAGCCAGCTGCTGTATTTTAGGAATTTACTCTCAATTATAATATTCGAATTATTTCAGTTCTCATACATTTATGTCAAAGGAACTTTGTGTGGCTTGTCAGTTCTGAGGGACTGGGGGCTCAGGCAGCAGAGGGACAGCTGTCAGTCACAGAGAGAGGGAGGATGAGGAGGCCGTGTGAGGGAACGTAGGGATGACGGCTGTGGAGAACCTGTAGCCCTCCAGCAATGCCACCTTCCCCTTCCTGTCCTCTCAGTTGCCATCTCTATTGACAATGAGAGCCCCATCCCCTCCCCTGAGAGTTTGGCAACAGAAGCAGGATCCATACCCATTGTTGAATGCTGTTTTGGTTAAAGCTAATTAAGTCCCAAACTGTCAGTTCTGCTGTGGGAGGAACAGGACTGAGTTAGACCTGACTTCCTCAGGAAGGATCCCTCAACATGCAGATGCTAGAGGAAGCAAAACTGTGGAGGCCTCTGCCCGATGCAATAACTATTTCTTCTGCATGTCTCCATCGTACACAACTTGGATCCCAAGGGCCCTCGGAAAGGCCTGTCCCACTGCGGCTGGTTTAAAGTACACCTGGCCTTTGCTAGTGGGCCCCCTGGCCACGTCTCAGGACCCTCTGGTTTCACTAAGTTTCCTGGCCCGCTGTGCCAAAGCTTCCCCTTCTCCCCGCTCTCCCACACCTAGCCTCCAACCCACTCCTAGCTGTGGTGTGCTTGGGGGAAATTCAATCCATATGTTTCCTCTTGTTTCTTCAGAACGCATCCAGCCATTGTTTAAAGAGGGAGGCAACAGCCAAGAAGAGCCATGGGAGGCCTCTCTTGGCCTTCTAGTCCTTCATTAGGGAGCAGGGAAAAGAGGACTCTGCCAAGAGCAAACCTGAAACATGCCTGTGGGTTCAGTGCAATGCACGTTCACACACAAACATGACCCCGGGACTGTGGATGGGAGGCATTCGCTGTTCAAAGACTCCTGGGGAGGAGGAGGTGGTAAAATAGCATCACCGTGGCCTTGCTTGGTGATGTCCACAGGGCAGCAGTTGACAGGAGGCTGCTCTCCTGATCTACCTATACCCACTCTGACAAAAATGCCTCTAATTTTACATCCACAGCTTTGACCCCTGGGTCTCTCATCCAGACCTTACACAGATGCTCGGTGCCTGGTGTAGACTTTCTGGCTTGCTCTAGGCCAATCCTTTGAAGAATTTTATTTATCTACTCTTCTAGAAACATGAACTTGGCAGTTGAAAACCCATGATCCCACGACTAAAACATAACTAGGAAATCTTGAGGGTTATATGTCACACCAGGGTTTCAAAAGCAGTGGTAAGAACTATAGTAAAAATTATATTTATATTAATATATTATTTCATTAAGTATAAATTTTCTAGAAAGTTCTTCATGAGTCTTTTTAAATTATATGTTTTTAATACAACTTCTTTGACACCTTATGCAGCCCATGTGCTCTGAAATGCTAGGAGTTTTATGAAAATCAGTATGGTCCATATATTAGTTTCTCCTCCATTGCTATGAGACAACACCATGACCGAGGCAAATCTGAGGAGGAAACAGTTCACTTTGGCTTATGGTTCCAGAAGGAGAAAAGTCCTTGTGGCAGTGAAGAAGCATGGCGGCTAGAACAGAAAGCCGAGAGCTCACATCTTCCAAAGGGAAGCATGAAGCGAAGAGAAAAAAAAAAAATGGAAATGCCTTTACAGTCTAAAAGCCTGCCCCTAGTGACATACTTCCTCTGTCAAATCCACATCTCCTAATCCTTCCCAAACAGCACCACGACCTGGGGACCAATGACTCAAACACAAGAATCTGTGGGGGCCATTTTCATCAAACTAGTCCAGCGCACTATCGCCTATCTTTGCACGATACTTCCCAGAGGCTCTCTCAGTCTCAGCCCACCATGCCTTTGAGGAAAACCTCTAGCAGGAAGACTATAGCTGAGAAAGAGGGCAAGAACAGGGTGATTGAGGGCTACGGAGGACTTGGAGCTAAAGGCTGTGCAGGAGGCAGGAGATGGGAGTGTGGAGAAAGAAAGAAGCTGAAGTCATAGCTCAACAAGCCCTCCTGGTCACACTGGCTAGGAGCATGGTGACTTCAAAGTCAAGCTGTGTAAACCCAGGTCCAAAATTTCAGGCTGCTAATCAGAGACGCTGTTGAACTTCCAACGATTAACTATTCTAAGACCACCACCTATAAAAGGATAAACCCAAGATGACAACAGGCTCGAAGTATCTCACGCACACGCTGACCAACATGCAGAAAATTCCATTTCTTACCTGTGACATGAAACCTGCAAAGGCAGGTTATTTGTCTGACTTTAACGTGTCTGTTTTGACACCAGAGGAGATTTTTCTCTTGAGAACAGTACGTGGAGATGAAAATTACAAAAACAATAAGTCTGAAGGCTTGGCACCATTGAATACTTCAAAGGGAGAACTCCTTGTCTCAGCCAAGATGCCTGGCACCATTCTGTTTACGTGTACCTTGCCTTGGGTGCAAGCGGAGCAAACACAGGTATCAGGACACCATGGAGGTGGTGGACGTTGGTCTCTTAGCGTGCTAGCCTGTGTGTACAGCTGCATTCAATTATACAAAGCCAGAATTGTTTTGTTCTTCTGCTCCTGGAGAAAGGAGAATGGATGATGGGTTTTCTGCTTTCATCTTTCAGTATTTTGTTTTATTTTTACTTCTCATCATAATATTTAGATAGTATTTGTAGAAGGGAGAGCAATCATAATAAAGCGGTAATCAAACAAAGAGTTCTAAGGCACCGTCACCCAAACCTCCACCTCAGCAATGTTTCCCGTAGGCAGCAGGCAGCAGAGGGCATGGGAAAGTGTGTTGGCAAGAAGAAAGGACGGAGCTGTTGCCAGCAGGCACGTCTTCCAAAATTCTCCACATGCCAGGTATGGTATAAGCAAGGGCTCCAAGGAACAGTCAGATGTCCTGGCTAGATGTTCTCAGGGCTAGACCATGTTAAGATCGCAAGGTGACTGAAAGCAAGGACACACCCTTCACAGCCAAGAGCAAAACCTCAGTTCCTTGCTGTGTAAGGAGGCATAGACCTCTATCCCAGCCCCCAGGAGGTTGATGCAGAAGGATCACAGCCTCAAGTACCTAATGAGAACCATCTTAAGTAAAAATAAAGAAAAATCTTTATTAAAGAAGACAAATATGATGACAAATGAAATATTTTAAAATAAAAATCTTAAAACCTCGCGCTGCACAGAATATCAAAAGTAAAGCATCCTGCTGTGAGTTCATATGTGTAACTGGCTGTGTCCAGAAAAATGCATTTTCTCATAGTCACCCATCACCTCTGGCTCTTGCACTCTCTCCACCCCTTCTTAGACGATGATCTCAGAGACTTGGGAAGAAATGTGTAACAGAGATGTTCATTTACAGCTGACAATTCCACGGTCCCTTATTCTCTGCTCCCAGACCAGTTGTGCCACCATCTACTGCAAAAGGTGCTCCTTCAAGAGGGCTGAGAGATGCCTTAGCCTATGACTTTAACACGATGGTAATTTAGCAGAACAATCGCAATAGGTTTTCCACCAGGGTTTGTTATCTGTTTAACTACAGGTTCTTGGCCTCGGTAATGGGGCCAGGCATGGGTTTTAACTTGTGGAGCAGGCCTTATGTCCAATCAGAAAGTGGCTGGTGTCCCCATGCATGCGACTCCTGCACCAGTAGAGATGCCTTGCCAAGCTTGCTGTCTTTGTAGCTCTCTGCGTTCACAGCTGTGGAAGGCGGATTATTGCTTTTCTCCTTTAACATCATGCAGAAGACCTTCTAGCACTGACATCTACCCGGCATGGATGGAGCTTCCAGATCAGCACCCGGCTGATTTCTCCACATTTTATAACTTAAGGATATGGTGTCTTCAGCAATGGAGTTTTAATCATCAAGTTCTGGAGATAACCAAGGCACTGGCAAGAGTCTGTACCGTTTGGGAGTCGATGGGACCTCAGGACCTCAGTGGTCAACAACTCCAGAAAACATATCCTATTCCTAGCACTTGGTTTTTTACTTGTAAGCTTGCAGTATCTAGTAGAGACATTATTGTTCCATTATAGGGTAACTCCATTGAAGCTCTTTTTATATATGTTTTAGGAAGTTTCTACAATAATAAGTTTCCCTTTTGGAGAAGTCTTCAGTGTTAGTTATCCTTCCTCCTATTCCCCTCTCAATCCCGACTCCCAAATCCCACACCAGCCTAACCCTTCCTGTTCCACTATTCGCATTTAACCCTTTATGCCACTATGTGCCCAAGACCTGTACAAGCTTGAGGTCGACAAAATCTCAGCCTGGAGACAGGGGGCAGACATAAAGTGCCACCACAGCTGAAGAGTTAATGGTCATTGACAGATGCTGGGAAAGGGGGAATCAGTCTTCTTTAAGAATGTGGCCCCTGATAAGCTGACCATGCTCCCATGAAAGGCCACACACCCAGGAGTCTATGGGGAGCACCAACTATACTTGGTGGATTTTTTTGTTTTTAGGAAAAAATGAAGTTGGGTGGGTAGGGCAGGGGTTTTCATATGAGAGGAGTTAAGTGAGGGGTTAAATATGATCAAAGTACACTGAAATCCTTACCGTGTGCTACAGGAGCAACTGGCCCGGCAAGGCATGTTCTCTGGTGGAATAGTGGCAGGAAGGTCTTGGGGCTATCTACTTTTTGATTGGATTGAAAGCCCGGTCGACAAGATAAAAACCCATATCTGGCACAATTATCTGTCTAAGAACTTATGGTTAGAGAGATAAGAAACCCTAGGAGAGGACCTACTACTATTTTCTGCTAAGTGGAGATAGTTTTAAACTAAGTCCTAATGACTAATCATTATACCCTTAGATTAAGGTATCTCAGTCGAAGCTCTGTTTGCAGTAGATGGTGATCTACAGAGAAGAACTCCCGGCCATGGTACAGAGACTAAGAGACTGCAGAATGTCCAGCCCTAAAGGGAAAAGTATACACCACACACACCCCTCCTCCAGAGACTTGGGGATCATTGCAGAAAATGGGGCAGAAAGAGTGTAAGAATCAGAGGTAGTAGGTGACCTCAAGGAAACAGTTTCCTCTAGAAACAGCAGGGCAACTGTGTATATGAACTCAGAGCAGTTGTGAGGATGCATGAGACCTGTGCAGGCCCAACCAAGCCAGACCAATTCCAGCACAGACAGAGAAATCAGGCGCAGAGTTTCTCCTGCAGCCAGGAAATTATCAGCGGTTGCTAGCTGGCATGAAAATAAGGATCAAGTTTTTGCAAAAAGCACATCGCTGAATAAGCTAGCCATGCCCCAGTAGAAAGGATCACACTGAAGAATATTTGGGCATCATAAATTGACCTTGATGGAATGGGGAGAGAGAGAGAGAGACAGAGAGAGAGAGACAGAGAGAGAGAGACAGAGAGAGAGAGACAGAGAGAGAGAGACAGAGAGAGAGGTGTGAATAGGGTGATTCTAGGAAGAGTCAGGGGAGGAAATGTGAAGACAATGGAAACATGTTGTATGAAGTTCTCAGGGAACTAATAAAAATAGTTGTCAGTTAAATATTCACTAAGATTGCATAGCACTTTAGGAAGTACAGCTATCACTGGGGAAGGCAGTAATGATACATTAGTCATAAAAGCAAGGTTAGCATCGAGTCTAGAAAACAGCAGGTGAAGTAAACAGCAAGGAAAAATAAATAAGAAGTAGAAGCTGTATGGACCAAAAAATATAAAAATAACTGCACATATTTCAAATATATTCTTTAAAAAGTGTGACTGGCTACTTTTTAAAATAAAAAATCCTTTGCTTTGAAATTGGGGAATAAGATTGAGAGTCACGAAATATTAATTTCCTTTGACTTGATCTCTCAGTCTAATCAGCGCAATAACCCACTTATGAGGTCATAGCCAAATGTGCCACTAAATACGCTGAAGATTATACTTAACAAGAATTCATTGTAAGTATAGTCAAAATGTGGGAAAGAGTCAATTGTAACAGGGAAAAATCCTAAACAAGTCTCAAAGGAACACTATCCAGTAATTTAAAATAACGATTATGATGCCCAAGCAATTAAAATGATTAATGGACTATTTAAGGTGAAAAATAGGATATAGTTTACACACCACACCCAAGAGTATATGAGCAGCAATAATTAGAGTCAGTGGCCGCATTGAATACATTCATAAATGAAAAGTAGACAATAATGTTGTTGTAGAAATTGTGCAACAAAAGAATGTTTTAGTTAGCTAAAATAAATAAGAACACAAAGTTTGGTGGGTGTGGAATAGGGGATGAATCTGGGAGGGGTGGGTATGATTAGACAACAATGCATGAAATTCTCAAAGATTAATAAAATATAGAAAAAAGTGTCTTTCAGTTCTGAAAATAAATAAATAAAATGGGAAAATATATGCACTATACTAATAGTTATATGTGAACTGCATGTGAAAGATAACAGTAAACGTATCAAAATTCCAATAATTTTAATTTTAAATGAAAATCCTTTTTCCTTCCTTTCTTCCCCTTTTCTTTCTTCCTTGCTTGTTTCCTTCCCTTTCCTCCCATTTCCTTTTTCCTTCCTTCCTCCCTGCCTTTTTTCTTGGTTTTAGGAATTGTGTGGTCTACTGTATTTTTCAAGGTCTCCATGGGAAACATGTGGCACAATCAAAAGTCTGGCTGGAGAAGAAATGAATTACAGGGAGGTCTCAGAAGTGTAAGTTAAGGGAGGCATCAAAAGATGCTTAAATATCTGGGTCTCCAACAGCTGGAGTCATTAGGCTTATAACCAAAAGCGAGGGAGGGAGTTTTTAAAGAAGAACAGGGCACTTCCTCTCCTAGCATAGGACAAAGGGGCTCAGAGAGGAGGAGCCAAGAGGAGCCAGGATCACCATAGAGCTGCAGTGAGAGATGGGGAAAGAGAGAAGCCAGCTCCCCAGAGCTGGAGTGTGGGATGGGGAAAGAGAAGGAGACAACTCCCCAGAGCTGGAGTGTGGGATGGGAAAAGAGGAGGAGACAGCTCCACAGAGTTGCAGTGAGTATGGGGAAAGACAGCCATAACTTTCTCTTCATGCCTAATCTCCCGTCAGTCACTCCCATTGGCTAAACACCGCTGAACACCATAGGATACAAACACAGTCTCTTAAAGCCACCCTCAAGGGACACAGGGAGCATGAGGAAAAGGGGGACGACTGGATCTGAAAGGGGAACAGAAAATAGATTAAAGTCATTGGTATTTTACTTCTAGCCTGTATAACAATGCATATTTAACAAGGAAATTGATGGGAGCCTTGGCAGTGCAGTAGGTAGCGCATCAGCTTCCTAACAGTGAACCGAGTCAAACCAGAACTCATCTCCCTCAGCAGTGAAGTGCAATGTAAATAAAGTTCAGACACGCAATATGGCTGACATAGCACCCAAGGTAAGGCCTGGGCCCAATGCCAAGCAAGGGGCCCAGGACACACATCTTCAAAAACAGTTACTCAAGGAACAAACACAGACTCTAGGAAATATGTGGAGGTTGAAAGCAGCTGGATTAAACAAAGAAGACAACACTGAGCACTTAGCTATCGCAAGTGCTTCCCAAGTATCAGCTCAATAAATATAAGTCCTGTAAAGTAGCTATTACCATTGTACCCATTTTACAGACAGGCTAAATGGGGTCGTCGGGGGATAGGCAAATAGCTTGATGTTGCATAGCTAGTGAGTGAATACTTTGAGTTTTGGGCAAACAGCTCCACCTGCCACGTATAGGTTCTTGGTTGCTATGTCCTTAGTTGCTATGCAGAAGACTACATGACAGACAATACAGAACTAGGATTGAACCTATAGAGAAATAACCGGTAACCGGGGGGGGGGGGGGGGGGGGGGGGGCAGGAGGTGGGTGAAAGGGGAAAAACGTAGTTAAGATTACTCAAGGCCAAGGAAAGACAAAGAAATACGTTAAAGGATATTCTCATAGAAAGGTGGTGGGAACTCAATCACAGGTGTGACAAATGGGACCATGATTGGAACCATGAAATAAACAGAACACGTTGTAATGAATTGTCTCCTAGTCTTTAGCTAACACATGAGGAAAATTTTGTGTGTGTGTGGTGTGTGTTTGTGTGCGGTGTGTGGTATGTGTGTAGTGTGCATAGTGAGGGGTGTGTAGTGGGGGGTATGTAGTGTGTGTGGGATATGTGTGTGTGTGGTGTTTGCATATGGGTGGTGTGTGGTTGTGTGTGTATGGTATATGTGTATGGTGCGTGTGTGGTGTGTATGTGTGTGCATGTGTGGTGTGTGTTTGTGTGTGTGGTGTGGTGTGTAGTATGTGTGTTGTTTGTATATTTGTGGTGTGTGTTTGTGTGTGTGGTGTGTGTATAGTGTGGGTGTATGGTATGTGTGTGGTGTGTATGTGTGTGTTGTGTGGTGTGTGTGTGGTGTGTGTATGTGTATGGTGTGGTATATGTGTATGGTGTGTGGTGTGTATTCATTAACATGGTTTCTTTCATGTAAGTGTGCTGTTTGGGAAGTGCTCTGACTGAGTCTTCTTTGCACTGAGTTGCAGTGTTTGGGCTTCCTTTCCCTGGGTTCACTAGGGCACTCCAAACCCAGGACAGGATGGTAAGTATGGATACCTACAATGGGCCCTGCTGCCGGCTTTGGCTGGACCTGTGGTTTGACGTCCCCGGCTTTCCTGCTGTTTCATCGTGTCCTTTGACAGGCAGCTGAGAGTCAGTTCTAGCCCAGCCCAGTCACTCCACTCCATACTTGCCTCCATTTCCTTAGATAATAACTTAGGCTGCAGCAGCTTGTAGAGGCGACAGGTCTGAGAGAGCGGAATGGACTGCCGTGGATACCCAGACAAAGAGTGGGAGGACTCTTCAGGTTCTCATAAATGGGGTAACTAGAACCTTGCACATGGTGTTGGGTTCAGGAAAGTTGAGAATCAAAGGAAATTAAAAATGAGTAGAAATATGAATGATCTACTCCTAGGAAAACACACACGTATGCCCATACATAACCACACCATACACACACACACACGTATGCCCATACATAACCACACCACACACATACATAACCACACCATACACACACACACACACACACACACATGCTCCCACCCCTCTACGCACACATTTGTTTCCTCTACTAAGAAACAGACTAAATAAAAATATGTGCCGATGTTGTGAGGCATACTTGAATAATTTAGTTTTTGTCTATTTGCTTTCCATTCCAACTTTCATAGATGTTTAGCAAATGCCTTCTATACTCCCAGGCACCTACTCAGCACTGTATCAATAATGGTGAAAATGCCAGAAGGAAGAATTCCTCCCCCAGGATGTCTTTATTCCAGTGAGGGAAACAAACAAGAAAAACAAAAAAACTGACCAATCCATCAATCAATCCATACAAATTCTAACAGATGCTATAAAGAAAATGAAGAGACTCTCCCAAATACCCCTTCTTTCTCTCTTTTAAATTCATGGCTGCCTTTTCATTAGTTGTTGTATGTATGTGTGTATGAATATGTATATGCATATACACATATATTCCTAAATGCATAAATGCAGCCTGCTTAGTCTTTGCAATGTTATTTGTTTGGGAGGGACTGTTTATTGTGATTTGGAAGTTGCTTTGAGAAGCTCTCCATCTGACAGACAGAGAAAATTTCATACGCAATGCAAGTACTTCAGTCTCGCCCTTGAGGAATGCACACAGGACTACTGAAGCAGAAAGAAAGGGGGCTGTCAGTCTGCAGAGTTGGAGCTGGCACCTGAAAGACATCTAACACGTTGTGAGCCCTGTGAACTGCAGTCATGATGGTGAGACATACCCACTGGTGCAAAAGTGGCAGAGCATTCTGGGAGCAACCAACATTTTTCTGAGATTAGACTCACTTTATAGGAAGAAATACAAGCTTGGTACTGCAAATCTGGCCCCAAACCCATGTTTTGGGGGAATTTTTAGGCCCCGGGAGTGAGACTACTGTGGCTATTTTGCTAAAGGGACATTCTATCAAACTGCCTTCTGCATTCACACCTCTGTGCCAATACATTAGTGTAACACTCGGGCGTCATCAGAGAAGCCTCTGCACAGTGGGTGATAGTTAAGGCAAAAAACTCCCAGCTGGCCAAAGTCTTTAGAATATGAGACTGTGGAGCGCTCAGCTACAGTGACACATCTACACCATACCGTCTCCAAATCTCAGGGACTATGGAAGAAAATGGGAGTGGAAGAGTTGGAAGAGCCAGCAATAAGGGAGAACCAGAGTGAGACGGGGTCTCCTAGATATGACGCAGTCACTGCACGTGTGAACTCTCAGCAGGTGTGGTGGCTTGCACAAATAAAGCCCTCACCCCTATCTGAGGAGCTCTGAACACATAGATGAAGAGTCAATTGTCCTAAGGCTGTGGCTCCTAGCAGGCCAACCACACTCCAGTGGATGAGTCTGATACACAGCAGTATACGGGCAGCACAAAGTGGAGTTGACAGGTTATCGAATGTGGCAAACAAAGAGGACAGGAAGCTGGAGGATCAGTGAGGAGGTGGGAGTGGGTCTGGGAGGAGTCACAGGAGGAGTTGGGGGTGAATACGACAGTTAATACGGCAAACTCAAGGTCCATCTCAAAATTGCATTACATAATTTTTAGAATTCTCAAATAATTAACAAAAATGTTTACTTTTAACAAATAATAAATAAAAAGGAAAAGAAACAGAAGGAAGGTCTTCTAGGAAGAGGGTCAGTGCTTAAAATGGGACAGTTCATGTGAAAGTAGCTACAGGCAAGCCTCAAAACTCACTGATGATGCTTACACTACTGTCACCAGCTGGTCTGCAGCTAGGATCCCATGGACACATATCATTCCTCATTGGCTAAAGGTGAATGATTGACATCAGCTTCCCTGCTTCTTCCTCATGCACTTGAGATGTGTATAAAGCAACTAAGACTTCTTCCTCAAGCTTACAAAGAAAGAGAGAGAGAGAGAGAGAGAGAGAGAGAGAGAGAGAGAGAGGAAGAAAGGAAGGAAGGAAGGAAGGGAGAGAGAAAGAGAGAGAGAGGAAAGAAAGAAAGAAAGAAAGAAAGAAAGAAAGAAAGAAAGAAAGAAAGAAAGAAAGAAAGAATTTTTATGGCTAGCTGGTTTTTGTCTTTCATCTTTTTTTTTCATTGTATTCCTATGAGCTTGAAAGTAACACTGTTTTGGAAAATTCCCCTTCTGCTTTTGTCTCTGCACCTCCCCCTGCCACTAGCACAGGACCTAGCACAAAGAGGTGCTCAGCCAAAGGTCACTAAACACTAAGAATCAGCCGTGCATCCATGGCAGGACACACAGGTAAATAAAGCAAAGTTTTGCCCTCCAGATAGTCACAGGCATAAATCTGAAAGAATAAAAATATATGCACACATGCAGTATGTTGTTTGATAAATGTGTCTAAATAAATATATATAGTCCTCCCTCCAAATCAGAAGTTAACAGACTGCAACCGAACCCACATGTTTTCCGATCTATAAGCATTCGCAGGCTTGAAATCTCCAAAGCAGAAACCTGAGGGCACAAAAGCAGATTCAAGTAGAGTCTGTGCAGTGCCTTGAAGTGACCCATAAATACTCACCGAGCCTTTCCCCAGCCCTGCACCTAGTCATAAATCCCCATTTCTTTTCAAGAACTTCTACATTTGATCAACGGTGCCGGGTGATGTTTAAACCAGGCCATTTGGAATATTCGATTTTCATGCGTCGTCTTAAGATTTTAATTTCCACTCTGCAAACTGGCTCAGATTTTCCCTGTCCTGAAATAAATCAGGATTTCTGAGACATGAAAGCGGGCTCCAAGCACAGAGGGGCTTTCTGAGTGTTCCGCCTGCCCGCACTACGCTGGCCAGCCATGCTTACAAATGACTTACCTCTCACCTCATCCCAGCCCCGGGGAAAGGCCTGGAAAACTGGCAGCTAACGTGGTGAGAGAAAAATGCCCAGCACTCAGGTTCAATCTGTCAAAAAGAGGCTGGGACCACTCATCAAGGGGAAGAAACCCCAAGATGCTGTGAAACTCTTGCTCGAGCAATCTGAAATTAATTGGTCCCTTACTCAATCTCCCCTCCGTTAAGCCTTCTTGGTAACCATGTGCTCCAAATGGATAGCCAGCCCCCAACTGTAGATTGGAGGGTTTGCATGTAACACTGAGAGTATGTCACACACAGAACATGTTGGAGCAGAGTCTTTGGATTTCTGTAGCCGATTGCCTGGGTGAGAAAGGAAAAGCCGAAAAGAGACCTGTAGCTGGCAGCAGAGAGGAACAGTGTTCTCCACTCTGTTATGCTCTAGCTACAGGACTTTAGAGTTAGTTAGGCATCTCAACCAAACTGAAATTTACAACTTTTTTTTATCTGATAAAGGGAGGGAATTGTCTTCTTACTGGGATTCCTTGGTCATGTGAGTGAGCTCATGCTGGGAAACTGGACTAACCCAACACGAACGCAGGTAGGAAATTATCATCACACGAGATTCAATAGGCGCCCCCTGGATTGTATCCATAATAAGTAAATATTAAAAGAGCAATTTCCTGAATCCAATCGATGACAGACATCCTCTCAGCTCCCATCAGTCTTCACATGACTTACCTGATGGAATCCTAACAGCGTCCATTCACCAAGCTAAAGACTGATTCTAATGCTATAGGCAAGGCTCTAGTGTGCCAGGAACTTCCTCCCACCACTAAGTGTTATTTCATCAAAAATCTATTGTATTTATCCTCAGACTCTCTCCAGTTGCATTTCTGAATATAATTATAAATTTTAATTAAATATCACACTATTCAATAATATTGATCTGTAAGTGTGTATCTAGAGATACACTTGATAGAACTTTAACTAAGTGATACATTTTGTCAAACTGGTGTGAGTAAGGTCACTGTAAAACACTGGAGAAAACTTTATAAAAGTTTAGAAGGTTTCTATCATTGCCTATTTCCCCAAACATTTTTTTTGTCATGCTTCATTTTAAAAAAATTAAAAAATTAAGCAGCTTGTACAACTATTTAAGAGAGGCATTTGGCATTTGGCTTCCAACTAGGAAAGCAGCCATAGGATAGGAAACAATATGGATAAACCTGGAGGACAATGTGCTAAATGGTAGAAGTCAGTCTTAGGGAAGACTGCTGCATGATGCCAGTTGCATGATGTATAAAATAGATTTTTTAAAAAAAATGCTAGAGAAGGCAGTTTGGATGCTCACCTTACTAGACCTGGATGGAGGTGTGTGGTCCTCGGACTTCCCACAGGGCAGGGAACCCTGATTGCTCTTTGGGCTGATGAGGGAGGAGGACTTGATTAGGGGAGGGAGAGGGAAAGGGGAGGCGGTGGTGGGGAAGAGACAGAAATCTTTAATTAATTAATTAATTTAAAAAAATTAAAAAAAAATGCTAGAGAGTAACCCAGTGGCTGCAAGAACAGGCCCTGGGGAACTCTATTTGATTAATGTAAAGCCTTAACATACAAGATGAAAAGGTTCTACAGGTCTACTGTGCACCACCGCTGTCCTGGTTGAGCTTTCTTGACACAAACCTAGACATAGCTGGGAAGAGGGGATCTTAATGGGGAAAATGTCTCCATGAGATTGCCCTATGGGCACGTCTGTAGGATACTGGGTTGATTAATGACTTCTAAGGGAAAGCCAGATCACTGAGGGCAGTGCCATCCATGGACAAGAGGTTCTGGGTGGTATAGATTGCAGGTGTAGAAAGCCATTGGGAGCACAGAAGTAAGCAGCCCTTCTCCATGGCTTCTCCTCTCATTCCTGCCTCCAGGTTCCTGATTGAGTTCCTTCCTGCCCTGACTTCCCTCAATGATTGAGTATGACCTGACAGCTGTAAGCTGAAACAACCTCTTTCCTCCCGGAGTTGCTCTTGGTCATGATGATTTATTACGTCAATAGAAAAAATAACTAAGACAACTGTTCCTACCGTTAACCACATTGGTTGTATATTAAAATTCTGGTTGAGGCTATATCTTGTGTAAAGCATTCTTATTACAGTAAATAAAGTTTAAGCAAACAGAAGAAGAAGGGGGAGATGAGAGGAGAAAGACCAAAGCCAACTGGGAAATCTACTCAGTGGATCGACAGACAAAACTAAGGCCTTCACCCTACACAGAAAGATTGCTACCCTAATTCTGGATTGCTATCACTTCCTCCTGACCAAATTTAATCACTCACAATACCATTTCTAGGTAGCTTGCCTGTACTTGGTGGCTGATATTTGTATACCTGGCCAGTTGCTAATATACAGGAATCCTGAATGCAAATCATATCCAGAGCTATTCAGAACTATTGAGAAACCCACAATCTAGCTCAACAGTGGCAAATTATAAAGATTGGAGAGCTCAGATACTAACATATAATGTGACCTACAACTCTCCTCCAAGCACAGAACAGCCAAAGGGGAGAGAGTTGGAGGATTTCTTTTAAATAGCTTACATTGGTGCCACTGCCATAAATTCTCACATTCACTGTCCATAAAAACAAAATAGCCTTCAGCACCTAGTTCTGAGCAGGCTTTCCATTGGCCTAACAATTTCAAAGAAATGGCACAGGTGCAGGATGTCGGAGGTGGGATTATGTAAGGGGACAATCCAGGGGCCCGGAGGAAATGGAGGAAGAATCCATCTGGGATCCTTTCGTTCTCATAAATATTTTTTGAGTACCTTCTCAGATGACTTAACACCCCTGCTTGTGGACAGACGATAATAGCAGTGATAAATTATAATAACCCAAAGAGCAGAGTCACTGTGCCAGGTGCGATCTAAAATGTTTTAGCCATGTCAACTTATTTTTCACAACATGCTGAAGAGAGGGGCATTCACAATCATCTTCCTCTGGCAGAGAGCAGAGCTGAGATCAGAGGAGTTGGAGAGCCTTCTCAAGGTTTCCCAGCTGGTAGGTACTAACTCTTGGACTGGCACCTAGACCAGTCTCAGTTAGCAGTTTAAACCGAGCCAAGACAGCCCACCCACACTCATTAGCAAGCTCAACGCTTGGCATTAAGTGACTCACACATAAGGTATCTCAGTGTTTACAGTCTTTCGGGGAAGACAGGCATCTGCACCAACACTACAGAGCAGTAGTCAAGTGGCATCTTAGAGATAAATGAGATCTAAGCATGGTGGTGTGGACCAGTCAGGACACGTGAGTCTCAAAGGAGGTGACTCGTTCTGGAATGGTGAACACAAGTTCACTAGGCAAGGGAGAGAGAAAAGAAGACATAAAACCCTCCTTAAGAACTACCAAGTTTCTGGGTGGGGTGGTGCACACCTTTAATCCCAGCACTTGGGGGCAGAGGCAGATATAGATCTCTGTGGGTTCGAGGCCAGCGTGGTGTACAGAGCTAGTTTCAGAGCAGCCAGGGATGTTATACAGAGAAACTCTGTCTCAAAAACAAAACAAAACAAAACAGAAAAACAAAAACAAAACAAAAAGGAAACAAGTTACCGGGTTCCCCTGGAGCTGGGAATCTAGGCAGATCACTAGATTGGCACTAGCAGAGATAGAGATGAACCACAGGGGTAGAGTGACAGACACAGTGAACCATAGGGGTAGAGTGACAGACACAGTGAACCACAGGGGTAGAGTGACAGACACAGTGAACCACAGGGGTAGAGTGACAGACACAGTGGAAGCTTCCGTATCAGGCTAAGCAGTGAAGAGGAATAGAAAGCTAATGTTTCTTGGAATCCCCGTCCCAGAAAGGATATGCTCTGAGGGACATAGACCATGGGAGAAAATGAGAGGCTCTTGCTAGGATATATAAAAGCTTCTCTCAGGCAACACGGAAGACTCTGGGTTGCAAAGGGGGTGGATAAATGGAAAAGATGAACTTAAGAAACCTTCAGGATAACCCTGATGAACAAGGACAAGGACAAAAATCCAGAAGGCAGAAGAAAAAGATTTTTAAAAAGTCCCAGAATCGCAAGATTCGCATGTTGTGGGCACTCACCTTAGCAAAGGGAACAAGGTCTACACATTAATCACTCAGGAGATGAAGCAGTGGGGTCACCCCTACAAAGCCATTTCACCTTGGCTCTGCTGAATGAATCCTATTTGACTGAGAGGATAGTTGCCATTTTTATCCCTTATATTTATACCCACAAACTGCATCTTTCCATGAAGGATTTGAGTGTCTGGAAAGTCACCAAATGAAATGCAGCATCTGATGACAAGGGGCTTACTGAAGGAAGTCTTGCGGCCATAAATCAGCCGCGCCTGTCGAGGAGACAGGTTCAAGCTGAAGATAGCAAGAAACATCCTCTGTGGTAGCTCCGGACTCCAAGTGGCTCTCCCTCCCTTCATCCGGAGGCACAAAGGTTCAGAATGCATCCAGCGTGCTGGGCTGCCAGCGTGAGCCTCACTGTGGGAAAATGAAGAGGTACTGAAACTGGGAATGAGTCTCAAATAGAACCTTCACGCCCTTTCCTGGAGACACTTAAAATTACATAAGACATGTAAATAAGTCAAGATTTCCAAAGAGACAACATTTTAATCTAAAAATAGACAGAGCCCCAGGAAGGTGAAACTCTGCAGACCTTTGTGGTGTGTTTGGACAGGATGGTTGTTTTTGTTGTTGCTTTTGGTTTTTACAGTCTTGATCTCATTCAACTCATCTTGCCTGCTAAATGAAGTTGGAAAAGAATGGGCTTCATTTTACAGACAAAAGAACTGAAATTCCGAGGTGAATGTCACTTCCTGAAGGTTACTCTACTCCTCGATTTCAGAAAAGCTGGTTTTAGAAAAAAAAATAGAAAGATTTCACATTTACAGTAACTGCCGGGTGCTGGGTTATACTACTTCTACACTGAATTCTGATGCCAACCTACATAGACATGACCAGTGACTTACGATTTAAAACATTAAAAGTTATTATGAGTTAATTTTAAAAAGCAGACTAATATATAAGCAAAAATTTAAAAACATTTTTTTTAAAAACAAAAGAATTTGAAAATATATCCTTGTCATGAAAAAGAAGGGGCATGTTAGTCCATGCTGGTTTTTTAAAAGGTTGATGTATTAAAGTGTTAATAAAGAGTTTTTCATTCTTTAGTGTATAAATTAATTTCTGTGTTGGTAACCCCATATGTATCTACATACACTTAACATAAAAAAATGACAATATTTTGAAACACTGGATATTTGTGTCTCTATAGCCTTACAGATTTATTTAAAAACACACAAACATATACTATCCCACAATAATAATTCAAATGTTCAAGCTGGGACGTGCCCACAAGGCATTGAGCTTTCTATGACCTTCACAACACTTCTGCATCAAATGCTCTAGAACACTGGTTTCTACCCAGTGGATCACTATGGGCCTTTGAGTACCATATCCAGGTACTCACAGGGTAAATCAGTATGGGCCGTTATCATGACAATCAAAACAATGACCTCAAGAGTTTTTTTTTTTAATTTTTGGTTTGGTTTTTGCCTGTAATTTTTTTTTTCTATGTCGAGACAGTTTCATTGGTTAGCTCAGGTGGGCCTGGAACTCAAGGCAAGCTTCCTGCTTTAGCTAGCTTCCCAAGTCCTGAGGTTCTAGGTGTATATGGACTTCCATATACGGTTCATCTTCCACTGGAAATTTTTTTGCAAATGGAAATTTCACTTTTGTGTATATTTAGAAATCTCTCATTATCTTCTCTTTTTCTTTTTTCTAATGACAATTTAGTAGCCAGTCACACATATGCATATATATATGTATGTATGTATATATAGTCACATATACAGACATATATATCATACATATTTATAATATATCTTTTCTCTCACTCCTTTTAAGATTTTCTTTTTCTTTTTGTGAAATTTAGTAACTTGGCTATACTGGGACCTGTATTGTTGTCTTTGCATTTATTTGTCGAGATCCTGTAGCCAAAGCGGAGATTGGCAAGTGTTTTCTGCCACCACCACTCCTCTGAGTATCTAATTATGTAGATATTGACAGTGTTGTGCTTTCTCAAGATTACTGAGGTGGGGAGTTTTTTAAGCCTTCCTTTGTGTGTGCTTCACTGGATGCTTCAAGTTCTTAGTCTTTTGTGGTATGAAGTTTGTCGATGAATCTTTCATTTTAGACCCTACCTTCTTGGTCACCAGAATTTCCGTTTAGTTCTCCTTATGCCTTTTATTCCTCGACTCATGTTGCTTGTGTCACTCCTTCCAGTCGTTTCGGCATCCTCGTCTGCCACATCCATCACTGCTGTGACTTCTGGCTTTATTTCCACTGGCTTTTTTACCTTATTCTTTTTTTCAAATTATTAGCGGCATTTCTCTGTTTCATTGGCAACTTATATTACATGCTAGATACTGGAAGATTAATGCCTTTGAATATCTGGATTTTGTTGTCTTCCTTTTCAAACAGCATTCTTATAACTTAAAAGATGGCGGGGGGGGGGGAGATGTTGCCATCTTGCGACAGGGATCATGTGGAGAGCATTTTATTGGGGGAAGGGGGTGGGAAAAGGGGAAGACCAGCTTCTGAAGACAGAAGAGAGGAAAAAGTGCCGGGGAAAGAGGAGGCAGGGCAATTTTTATGAGGGGATACAGGTGTAGTGTTGTAGCTGATGATGTTGTCAGGACCCTGAGCAGGCCAGAGCACTACCTAAGTACTGGCAAACTCATCCTGCCAGGTGACAAGGCAATAGAATGCCTGAATGTTAACATGCATGAACTGTTAATTCATTCGTTATTTGGGAACTTTATCTGTGAATCATCCTGGTGCTTTCAAGACTTGAAATGGCAGAAGACGTCTTCAGAGTCTACTACAGAACGCCCTTGGTCTTTAGCGAGGTTTCTGTCATCTAGAGGGTCAGAATTACTGGCCCTCACTGATTCTAGAAATGGTTTGGTCTGCACATCCTTGCTGAGTTCTTCCCCAGATCTTTTTTGTTTGCTTGCTTGAGAGAGTCCTATTCTAGACAAGCTGAAGACCTTGGTAGGATTTTACATCTTCCTGATATCACTCTTCCCTGTTCTACTATTCTACTGTGATTTATGCCACTGGGGCCTCCCAAATTCCTGTCTGTTTCTGTGACCTGGGAAGGTGCCAAGCTGTTTTTAGACTCCTCCTGTGTACCATATCCTTTAACCTGTTGTGCCTAAACTCCCGCCTTTTTATTATAAAAAAAGAAATGGGAATGTAATGATCTGTCCTGTCCCTTTAAGAGACAAGCCACACCCACCCCCTCCCCTGAGGCAAGCTGATCTTCAGCTTCCAGCCTGAATCCCTTCCTTTTCCATCTCCCTCTCAAAGATACAGCTTGTCTCTCCCTTCTCCCCATTTCTCCCCTCCCCTCCTCTGTTTCTCTCTCCTTCTTTCTCTCTCTCCTCTTCTCTCCTTCTCCCCTCCCTTCCATAATCCACTAAATAAATATCCAACCTCACTCTTCATGGCATACCTATCCATGTCTCTGTCTCTCGTCTGCCCCATGGCTCCCTACCAGGGACCAGCTGCCTTCAGAGACCTGCAGCGTGGTTTTTGGGCATGCCCATCTGGCTGTCTCTCCTCATAGGACTCATTGGCCCTCGTGACCTACTGCAGCCACCTGGGGAAACTGCAATGTCCCTGACTGGAACTGACTGCTCTCAGGACCCAGTACCCACTGCCTGCCCCAGCTTTGGCACCTGTGGCCCTGCCCCTGCTCAGGCACCTGCAGCGTGGGCCCGCTGCAGCCACTCAGGAACCTGCAGCATTTTTACTTAATCCATTACACTGTGTACCATGTCCAGAAAGTATCTCCATACTGCAAGCCGAGTTTGTGGGAGTGCTGACCTCTGGTTTTGGCTTCCCTCACAGAACTGTCTTGTGCAAGGATCAGAAACAAAGGTGTCATATACATTATTCCGTTTTCCTTGTCAATGAAGCGAGCAGCTCTATTATCCGTTACCAAATACAGATACTTTTAGTATTTCAACAAAAGTCCATTAAGCAAATCCACACATTTGTTTACGCATTAGTTTGACAAACAGCTCTGAAATGTTTAATAAGTTTCTGGCATCATGCCTTGACGAAAAACAAAGTGGTAGCTGGGAAATGTCTGAGATCTGGACCTCATCGACTCTCCCCCATCCACTCACTTTGAGAAAATTCTTTAACCTCTCTAGTCTCAGTTCCCTTATGGTTAGACCGGAATAATAAAATGCCTCCCATATAAGATTATTGTTAGGATTAAATATATTGTCTGTAAAACAACCAGCCAATCCACAGCTTATGGTCTGAGGCTGATGGATTGCAATTATTATTTTTATCATAGACGCCTCTGGAAAGAATTGAAGTGACAATAAACCACTGGGTCTGGATGAACTGCTTCCATTGGTGGCTGGTAATAACCCTGCGCCTCGCTGTAACGGGATAAACTGGGTGACATCCAAGAGAAAGAATGACCAATGAAAACTGAGAGTTTAAAGAAATAAACTTTTCTCCCCTGGTTAAGTAAGGGAGTGTCTCATAACGGGTAACCTGAGATTTCAGAGTAAGTAATGCAGGCTTGCTCCAGCACCAAAGGCAGACCGGCTGCTACTGGATTCCTTCGGGACAGAAGATGGAGCTACAGAATTGAAGGGATTGGATTTTGAGGGAGCCATTGCGTCGTGGCACAGGAGATCGGTAGTAAGAGCTGTTCCTCTCCTCTCAGTAAATCAGGCCAAGATTTCCAGCTTGAGCTGAGATTCTGTCACTAAAGAGCAAAAGTTCTTCCCATCTGTGCTAGCCACACAAACGAAAGTTCGAGTCAATTAAATTCAGTAGCAGATGACCTGGGTGACCTGAGTGTGTGCTTATCTTCCCAGAAATACTAGCGAGCATTGAACAGCTGAGAACAAATGCTAACTCATAAATAACCCATGCTGCTAATTTCTGGGGATGGAGATGCGGGTGAAGGATGTTCCTGCTGCTAAGCTTTGCATCAAACTATTCCCCGAGCCACCCAAATTCAGATTTGGTGATTTCCACACCAACACAGCTTTCCAAAATTATTCTGAGACTAATGTGTTTAAGTCAATTAACACTGTGCCAATATTCTTATTTTTAGATTTATTCCTGACATAAAATTCAAGGACCTTGAGTGCAATCAATATTAATGGCTTTTTCTTTGAACCACACCAGCAAATAAAATACTATATATAACATAGTAAAAAATAATAATAAAACGCCAAATCCAGTAATAAGGCCCTTATTAGATGTTCAAAAATATTTAAGCATAATAGTTTGAATGAATTTATGAACAGCAAAAAGATCTACCTTTTTTGACACAAGATGAGAGAAGGTTATTCTGAAAGATGACTGTACTAATTAAGTTTTTGTGGACCCAGGAAGACTCCCAGTTGGGGAACTGTCTCTCTCCATGGGCACGCCTGTGGGGCATTCTCTTGATTGCTAATTGAGGTAGGAATGTCCACTTTACATGTTGCCATCCGCAGTCAGGTGGGCCAGGACTGTAGAAAAAAATGGAGCTGAGCAAGCTAGGGAATCCACCCAGGGAGCAGCATTCTTCCACGGTGTCTGCTTCCGGCTGCTGCCCTCAGTTCCGGCCTTGGCTGTGATGTAATGTGACCTGTAAGTCAAATAAACCTTTTTGTCCCCAAGTTAGTTTTGGTCAGTGTTTTATCACAGCAATAGGGGAACAAACTAGGAAAGTGGATTTCTCACTTGAAGCTGGTTGGCTGACCAATCAGAATGGCAATGCTTAGTAAAGTCGGGCCACCTTTTGATATAAATATTCTGCCTCCCTTCAGGTTTTTTAGACAGAGTCTCGTTCTGTAGCCTAGACTGATCTCCAACTCATGACAGTCCTCCTGCCTCAGCTGCCCCCTGACTGCTGGGACTATAGACATGAGCCATTGTGCCTGGCTTCTATGAGGCTTTAAGTCAAGCACCTTCCTCTCCCTTCCCCTGCTCAGTTTAGTCACAAAGAATACAAATCATCATGGTTACTTTAAGAAAAATTCTCATAGGCACCAGCAGTGAGAAATAAACCAGAGTTGTTTGTGGCATGAGATCTTAATGCAATTTTGGAAATGTTATACAATATTCTCGTTTTGGTTGGTTTCGGCTTGATTACATTACAATTCTTTTAAATGAATGACTATGAACACAAACAGATTTGGGCAAAGAAGAAAAGTTCTTCTTAAATATTACTGCCTCAGTGAAACTTTGTGTATGAATGTTTTCCAGAAAAATCAATTTTTCTTAATGGAATCCCTAGGAGCCTTTCTGGAAATGTGTTGAGAGGAAACAAATCACACCCTGCATTGACTTCTATGAGGTTAGTTTAAGGACAGTTATATATGACATTCTAGAAATGATAGGCATAATTAAATTGGTGTAAGAACTACAAAAGATAGGTTCAGAATGCTCTGAATGTGTGTGCCTTGTCCTCGGGGTGGGGCGTCATCACGGCAGGACAGCCCTTTGACAACAAGGCTGCTGTTACTCTGTAAGCAGACTTCTTATCCCTGCACGTTCAGAGCTTAAGACCAAAGCTGGAGCTTGGGTCTGCACAGTTTTAGGGGTTGAGTTTACCAGGACAAAGAGGTAAAAAAGAAAGAACAGGCATAGATGCATATACAGAAAAGTTAGGATCAGGTAGACCTGATCCACCAGCAGCCTGGAAACTCCGCCCATTTATTCTATTAACACTGACCAAGGAGGTGGGTCTCTTGCACACATCTGAGTAAGGAGGAGACAGGTTAGCTAACTTCAGCAAGTCTCAGGTTGCAGTCCTCCAGGGGAGTTATAGCTGATAGTTTCGGCATACACTGGTTTTAGCTAGAGAGCAACCATTCCTAACATCTATGCTTGAGCTAGAGGGAGGCTTTGCCATTCCTCTGAGTGTGAGCCAGGGAAGGCGTTTGCCGTTCTCACTGGTCCAAGGCACTGCAGTCTTTGACTAGGATGTGACCATGTCAACAGCCCATGCTCACTCAGGACTTCATCAGCTCCCCGCTAGTGTGGACGGGTGGTACTTGAAGTGACTTTGGGAAACAGAGACATGCTTCCACATACCTGCCTATGGTGCCCTGTTAACCCAGGGACAGTATCTTTCTCCTTTCATTGGCCCCTACTGCCTCTTGCTTCCCATCCTGTCTGTAATTAACTCCGTTCATACACAAAGCAAGTGGTCCCTCCATGTTACCTGTGTCCTAAATTATGTGACCAACGCTTGAATCCCTTTCGGTGAATACTTGCCTCTTTGCTGTAATCTGAACTTGAAAGAACTGACACTTTCCAAACTGTGCGATATAAACGCGTTTTTTTCCAAGGCTACATTTACACTTAGCAGAATGCGCATTCAGTGTATGACGTGTTGAGCTTAGACAACTGCGTGCGTCTCTGCTGGCAGCTTTCCAACAACACCGAGCTCCTCCTTTGTCCGCAAAGTTCTCTCATGCCCTTTGCCAGGCCCTAAATGGAGAATGGCTATTCTAAAGATTGTTTTCGGTCACAAACTTAGTTTTGCCTACTTTAGAACCTCATATAAATGGAAGCACATCGCGCATGTTCTTTTTCTCCGGCTTTATTAGAGCTTGGTAGGGTGTTTGTGAGACTCTTCCCTGAAATTCACTCATTACCAATCAGCATTCAGATCTCTGAATAGACTCCAGTGTGTTCTCCATTCAGTTATTCTGGGCCAAACCATTGTTGACTGAGATGCTTGTTTCTTGTGCAAGAATTTCTGTGGACAATTGCTTTCATTTCCCTTAGAAATATATTAAAGAGTAAATGCACATAGTCACAGGCTGGGTGCGTTTGGATTTTATAAATGGCCAAACTTTTCCACCATGCCTTACCGGATGCTAGATTTCTCCTTCCGGAACTAAAACATGAACTCCCTCATCTGCTGAAAACATGGGAAATAAACAACTCCTAATGAAACTCCTCTCTGGGATGTGTCTCAGGGGCAAAAAGTCATTTGACACAGGATAACTCTCAGGAATAGATCAAAACTGTCAGGCCAATGAGGGCCCTGAATGCAAATGCAGAAGGCATAGCTCTGGGCCTTAAATGATGTACATCTTATTCCCATCTGCTACCCACATACATTCATAGATGTTCTCAAAACTCCCTTTTCTACTGATCCCGAGAGCTGGGCCTACTATCAGATGACTGTCACAGTTTTTAATTCTAGCTATCAACAATAACTTTTCAATCTGTAGAGTAGTACATTACCTCTCAATTTCCTTTCTATTGTCCTTTTCACTCTGTAGGACGTTTAGCAGAACCAGAGCGGCTCTAGAGGTAATGAGATTAGTTTGTAACATGAAAAGACATTGCCAAAACCAGAGCTGGAATTTACATTCGAGTCCTTCTTCATCTAAAGTACCAACTTAGGCACCATATGCTATGGGACCCTTCGGCACAACACGGTTTGATGCAGAGACGAGAGAATGGGAAATGCAGGATCCACGATGGCACAAAAGCTCCTTTTGCCAAAACCATGATGGAGCACATGGGCTCTGCATTAGCAAAACAACCCTGGAAGCTGGGAATTCTCCAGCATCTGAACGTTACTTCTCTCATCATGTACGATTCGCTTCCTCACTTGGCACCGAGTCATTCATCAGTAGGTTCAGGGTGGACTCCTGGCCCTTTAATAATAGAGTAAGTCGTTTGAGGGGATCACATTACTTCTCTGAAGTTCACTTTCTCCATCTGCAAAACTGGTTTTCAGAATTTCTGATTTCAGAGGAGGAAGGGAGAGAGGGAGGAGAGGAGGACGGGAGAACTGGGGGGGGGGGGGGGGGGAGAACGACCATGCTTTTTTTCACTGTCAACATATGATTTCATGAAAAGCAGAACAAAAGACATTCCTTCCAAATAAATGCACTTAGCTAACTTGATGAATGAAATTCGTCATGACCAAACCTAAGCCAGAGCCTGGCCTTGGGGAGCTACAGTTCTGGGTGATCCCCGAGGTTTTTAATTTATGAAGTTATGAGCCTCTTTGAAGGCAACACAAGACGTTTTGTGAGAAGGATCTCTTGGTGGTAGCAGTTTACAACGTTTCTGGTTTGCTGGGGGAATTTCATTAAGTTCATGGCTTGGCACTGGGAGCCGAGCATCACAGGAGAGGCCTGACCTAAGAGAGCTGCAGAGTAAAGACGGCTTGATTGCCAGCTGGTCCTTTGAGAGTACCATCCACACCCAGCAGTGGCCAAGGCTGTAAAATCCCCCAAACAACTGCCTACCCTACAGCACTGTAAGCCCAGCAAGGCCAGCTCAGTCTGTAGCAGACAGCCCAGACAAGCCCCCAGCATGTGGGAAGGCAGAGCTAGCAACAGCAAAACAGTTCAACTTTATGCTTTATATTGATTTGGTTTTAGTCATTTTAAAAGTCATTCCAACCTATTGCAGGAATATATAGGGTTCACACTGTGCTTCTTAATATGTCAGCAATATTCCTTAAACATGTTAAATTTTATTTCATTTCTAATTAAAATATAATTAAACTATTTCCCCTCCCCCTTCTCCCCCAATTCCTCTCATGTCCTCCCCCCCCCCGCTTTCTTCCAAATTCCTAGCTTATTTTTCTTTAATTGTTATTGTTTTTATATCTATCTCTATATTAATAAATATAAAAATATAACCCTTCTGAGTCCACAGAGTATTGCTCAGTGGATTTAGAGCTGAAAACTTGATATTAGATAACAAATAGTAAGCTAATATCTAGGAGAGACTGAACCTCCCTCTCTCAGCAGCCATTAATTGCTTATAACTCTGTACCTAGAGGTAAGGCCCTGTGAGGGTTCCCCCAGCCCCCACTGGGATGTCAACTAGTGTTGGAACTGCCCATGTCTTAGGCAGCCATAATGTTGAGATTTCCTGGATGTAGTCTCCCTGTCATGTATAAAAGACATGAACTTGCAGGAGACCATCTGCTCCTCTGGCTCTTACAGACTTTCCACCCCTTCTTTCACAACACCCCCTGATAAGTCCTAAGTGCATCCTCAGTATTTATTCATATACCCACAGATGAGTGTGGCTCTCACTTCTTCTCAGGTCTGGTCAAATCTGATTATCTATCTGGGTTAGTCATGGGAGACTAAATCTTGGTGAGTAGACATCAAACTCGCATCCACATTTAATCCCAGCGCTTAGTATATGAAGAATAGTAAGTATTTTTGAGTCAAGGAATATCAATCAACAAACACTGGAGATGTTCTTTTGTTTAGGCAGCTATGAGTAGCCATCATGACCCTTCTGAACGCTTCTGGAGCCGCAAACAATTCTATAGACACTGGTAAGCAATACATCTTCATATTTTACTTGCTCAATACATATTCCTTAAACAACTACCTCAGGAAGTGCAAAGTTTTAATACCATCATGGAGGGTTTGTGGCAACTTATACCAACCTTATCCATGTACGACTGGAAAGCACAGCCCAGGGAAAAGCAGATCCAACCCATCGAAGTTCTTACACTTTCCCACTTCTCCCATGGAGGGAGAAGTTTTTTTTTTTTTCCAACTTACTTCCCACATTGGTAAACTGGGAAATGCAAGCATTAGCCTATAGGGACAAGGCTGAGATTTCCTGTTACTCACTCCAGATTTCCATGGCAGTCATATAAACACCGAAATAATAGGAAGGCACGTGAGTTTCCCCATCAGGACCCCATTTCTGGTAAGCCAAATATGTCTTCTACAGAGAATGTTCTCAGATATTGGCTTCCAGGAAAATAAAGAATTTCAGTTTCAACTTCAGTTAGGAATAGTTCTAACCTGAAATCTGAAGTTAATAGTTCCTCATCTTGAACCCACTCACCAAAGGAATCTTAAAAACATCTACTGCAATATCTGGACTTCACTCAAGATCCACTAAAGCTGAATATCTGGGTTTCACTTTCAAATTGTGTTTCCAAAAAGAGCCGGTTAGAAGCCGATATGGAGTGTTGCTAAATAGAGAGCAGAGAAAAGAGGGAGTTTTTGAGGGGGAGAGTAAAGGAAGGGTTCATTTAGATGATGAAATATCTAATGCCGCGTTTACATCTTAATGGGAAGAAAGAAAGAGACATACCAGTGATGCAGAAGAGGACACGCATGCTAAGGATATCTTCCTGCAGCATTAGGGTGAGGACCCGTCACGCCAGGGGGAAGGCTGCATGCACAGCATGGCAGGTGTCGTCTAAAGGAAGGAAGGCAGAGCACATGAGCTCGACGCTGTCGTAGGGTATGCTACGTGGCGCTGCTTCCAGTGAAGCGAGAAGCAAGTTCTCGAAGAAAACTCTGGAAGAAGACAAGCAAAATAGAATGAAAATAAAACTATGGCAGAAATTCTGTAGATCATGAAAAGTACTATCAATAACCTTAGGTTAATAAATTTCAAATGCAAATAAATTCTGGTATTATATAAAATATTACTGAAAACTGACCTGGAAAACCTGAAATTCTTTTAAAGTGATCAAATACAAACCATTAGAAATTTATTGTGATTGAAAAAGTAAATGTAATTAAAAATATGCTTCATTTTACTGATGACTGCTATCATTTTTCCAAAAGCTAGATGCATATTTTATAGGATACTTCGTAGAATATAAAAATTAGAAGAAATTCCAAGTCACTTTTAAAGATACAAACCTTGCTCCAAAATTTAAAGAGAAACTCTCAAGAAATGCAAATTTTAGGCATTCTTCATTATGGAAAAGACTTAAAACGAACTATGTTCCATATGTCCTAAAGAGACTTATCCAGAACCTTTGGGGATTGCCAGAAATCAGAAATCCAAATCTTTCTCGCCAGTGGTCAAGATGCTTGCACAGATCCACTCAGATCTTAATGAACATACCCCACACACGCTTGCTCACACATGTGTGCTCACACATGACACAATGCAAGCACACACATCACAGGCATCTGGAAAATCCAGAAATAAAATTAAATGTAATTTTTCAACTGGAAGTTCTCAGAGCCATTTATTAAGCCAAAGTCTACTAGGAATAAATATAGATTAAATTCATGCCGCCCCTTCCCCTCTTATCCAGGGCCATTTTCTGAGGAACTGCTCCAGTCAAGCGCTCTGGGAAAATGCTTAGAAGATGGAGACTGGCATCTCTGGTGTCCAGACCTCCTCAGTTTTGAGCTCACCGCAATACCCTGTCTCCCCTTTCTATATAGGGTTGGTACCTGGTAGACCCCTAATAAACGATCTGCAGAATTCACTGCCTCTCGCAAAGGAACTGGAGGCTCACTGGCTGTGCTTCATCTGAGGGGGGGGGGGAAGATGGGAAGTAAGCACATGGGACTGAAACCATGTTCAGAGCTTCCGGCTCCGCCAGTTGGTTTTGATTGCTTACCAAGGAAAAAGCAAACAAAGAAACGGGTGGAATTTATTTCAGCAAACAGCTCCTTTCAAAGAAAAAGAACTCAGTTACAATCCGAACACAGTTGCTAACAACCACTTAGTTAAAGAAAACAACATGTTCAAACAGGGTTTGCTGAAGCAGGCGTTTGGTGTCTGCGTGTGTGTGTATGTGTGTGTGTGTGTGTTCTGAAAGGAAGACAGGATAAACATACTTGCAAGCATCATCATTATGTCTACGAACACTTAGTAGCTCAGGAGTAAAAGAAAAGGTTTCTACACACTTAAGCACCGAGGGATTTCATGGTATATTTTGCCAAATCCTCCTCAATCAGCAGATGATAGGCACAAGTGCCAGAGAGGCTCAGTTCCTCCTTGTTCCCTGGGTTCTCTATTCCTTTTTTTTTTTCTTGTCTTCTCCCACACTGCACTGCTCTTTAAAACATAGATGCATTAAGAAAAGTTGAAGAGGTCAGAACTCTGCATGGTAAATTCCAGCAACAGTAAAATGAACTTGGTGCATTTGGCTCTACGGAAAGTTAAACAGGAGTAAATTCTGGTCAGAGCAAGGCAATGAAGTCTAAAGCAGTAACACTGATTCTCAAATACATGGGGAATCTAATATTGCTGAGACATCTTATGAACTATAAAGATATTGATGATAGCTACCAAGCCTCCATCGAAGCTATGCCCAACTGTTTCCTGTCCTCCATTTTATTTAATTTCACAATGACTTGCTGCCAGAAAGACAGCACCCCAGATTCTAACAGAACAGAAGGCATGTACCCTGAGTTAGTTATACAGTTCGGAAGCAGAGATGTTAGGAGTCCAGTCCAGATCACTGATTCCAAAGCCTTGAGTTTTTGAGCCACACCAAAGGACAGGCCCAGTAGGACGTCAAGCCATGTATTATAATGCAAAGAGTGTATAAGCCTGGAGTGGTATCTCATATCTTTTAATCCAAGCAACTGAGAGACAGAGGCAGGTACATCTCTGAATTTGAGGCCAGCCTGTTCTACACAATGAGTTCTGGGATAACCATATCTACATAGTGAAACTTCTTCTCAAAAAAGAAAGAAAGAAGCTAGGGTATATAAAACAGTGAAAGAAAAAAATGCTTGCCCCATGTTTCCTGTGTGCTCATCATAAGTCAAGCCACTGTGAGCAGTGCTGAGACTGAAAACGTAAGACCCTTCCTAGGCATCCGTAGTGAGATCAGTGCAAACGGGGGAGGCAAGATAAAAAGGATGTGGCCCAGGACCTCGCGGGAGACCATTGCATTCAGAAGGTCCTAGAGAAGTTTATGGAATTGATGGCGTGCGAGGTGATCCTGGAAGGGGAGACAGGAGGAAAATACTGTTGTAGATACAAGCAGAAGGACTGGTGAACAACATAGGTAGTGGAAGGGAAGACATTTGCAGGTACACAATAAGGCCGAGAGCTGCGACTTGAGAGGGAAAGAGATAATGGGTCTAAAAACCCGGAGCATCTTCAGCTTGAAGCTGAGAGATTTGGACTCTGTGTTGTAGGTCATGAGCATGGGGGTAGACGAGGCTAAATAACACATTGGACAGCACAAATAATCCTAATAACAGGGAATCTAGCAAATAGGGAACATGAATTAAAAGGGGACAGCCCTTAGAGTCTGGCCTGTGTAGGAACGCCAGCTCTGCCACCAGCCCTACAGCCTTAGTTAGGCCTGTGCCTCTCTGAGTCCCAACATCCTTAGCTGTAAATGGAAATAAAAACCGCAGTCTGGCTCCCAAGGTTGTTGTGTTAGAGCAGAATGCACCTATGATTGAGTCCCCAAGGGGCAGGTCCTGATTTATACAACGTTTGGCTTCTCTGTCGCTTGAGATAATGGATGGCGGGGTCATTTCTCCATCTAAGCTGGTACACAGCGGCGCTGCACAAAGAATAGGTGCTGTGGAAGGAGGGACCCTAGTTTAGTGACAGGTAGGGTCTGGTTCACATTCCCTCAGCTAATAGAAGAGGCTCACTGACTGACATCAAGCCAGCAGTGACCCCCTCCAAAGTCCCGGCTGCTCTCAGAACATCACAGTTAACCATCAGCAAACAGCTGAGCCTTGCTCCTCCTTAGGAGCTGAACCGTCTCTATCTTCAGAACTGCGTGTAACTACAACAGGCCCCACTCTTTTCAATAGGAAAAGGAGACGGGAATGCTCACTGGATGGGTGAGCCCATTCTAAAGGACTAACAGCAGTTGGGAGAATTTGGAGTAAAGCTTTACGAACACAAAGGAGCACTGTGATGAGTCCAGCCAAGTTCACACGATTCTCCTGAAATCTTGAGCTCCGGGGGCGAAAAGAGTTACTGTTTGAAGTGCTCACATGAGCTCTAAGGAGGAATAACAACGGAACTCTCAGCCCCTGGCCCCTCAACAGTGGAAAGCACTTTCACCTTTACGGGCTGGTTCATTGCTACCCTGTGAAAACAGAGCTCGGGCTATAAAATAAGGCCAATTAAGTCTACACAATTCTGCTTCCTGCCCCGTCAATTTCACCTCTTTCTCTTTCTTCCCCGTGTAATTAATAGCCTCTCCTGCTTTATTTCCTCGTGGCACAGGTTTACAGTTTGGGAATATCATAAAATGTACAATACGCACAGGAAAAAATCACCCCTCCGCCCTGCACGCACACTGGCATTTGTACACGAGCTCGGGCGTGGCACACCAACACACCCTTTCCTCCCTACCTACGAGCTTATGAAATAACTGCTCAGGCCTCATGGTTGATGATGGCACTCAGCGGCCTTGATGGCCTAATGTGACACCGCATGGCTTCTTCTCCCTGCAGTCACACAGACACCCGGGCTTAGCCAAGCGTCAGTCCTGAGTAGATACCCGGAACCCAGATGCTGTAGACAAGCCGACCAGAGGGTACTTGTTCACAGGTCTAGGAGGGCTCTTGCCTGGGGCATCCACTGTGTTTCTTCTCCTGTCACCTGGAGCCAGAAATCTCCCGTAGATGCTTACTGCCCCGAACAGATCATGTTTCTGTTTTACCCCTGTTTCTTTGGGACAATGTGAGTACCCAAGCTATTTGAAAGATGAGGGAACTTGAGGTGAAGCCACCAGAGTGGAAATGTTTCTTGGGCTTCCGTGAGCTGTGACACCTTGTGTGTGTCCTTTGTGGGTCATGGTGCCATGGTTTGGAGGCTCAGCGGAAATACTTTGGAGCACAGAGGTCCTTCCACTGCATGCTCAGGGAGGAACGGAGATGGGCGGCTGTCGTTCTCAGGGGTGATGAGTGAGTGCTAGGAGACACAGAGCCTGTGCCCTGACTCTGCCGCCAGCCAGGAACCCTCACATGGGGTTTCACGTTTTAGAGGCCTGGCCTCATCACACCTCAATTTTCAAAGCTTCCTCGTGTGTTAGTCAGACAAAAGGGCTGGTGCAAAATTCAAGATGTCATTATTTGTAAGCAAACTGGATGGAGCTAGAAAACATCATTTTGAGTGAGGTAACTGTACAAAGACAATTATCACATGTACTCACTCATAAGTGGTTTTTAAACATAAAGCAAAGAAAACCAGCCCACAAATCACAATCCCGGGGAACCTAGACAACAATGAGGACCCTAAGAGTCTACATAGATCTAATCTACATGGGAAGTAGAAAAAGACAAGATCTCCTGAGTAAATTGGGAGCATGGGAGCCTTGGGAGAAGGTTGAAGGGGAGGGAGAGGAAGGGAGGAGAGCAGAGAAAAATGTAGAGCTCAATAAAAATCAATTAAAAAGGGGGGACTGGTGCTCTTCTTGGATGCATGCTCGTGGATTACACAAACTACATAATTTAATCATTGCCCTGAAGGATCTTCCCTGATGCCCATTGTTAGTCTGTATTGTTGACCAGGATAGTTATCTTGTATCCTTTAGGTTCTGAATAATAAATATTTCTAATTTCTACTCTTCCCTGCTGTAGAAGAGACATGCATGGCTGCTGTATATAGGTACCCCTCCCGTGGCTGTAATTGAGGAAACAGCACCTCCTCTGCATGTTGCTAGAAAATGGAGCCTGAGTCCTTCTGACTGAATTTTTACCACCTTCCCTTCTGCCACCACGAGTGTCACCTTGGCACTCCTTCTGAACCTTACTGAGCGTTGAGAATGCTCCTGGTGACGGCATTCAGATCAGCCATCCTTTTGCGAGGAGCCAAAACTTTGGTGACCTCACCTAGGTACAAGAATGCTGTCTTGGATGGGAAGGGACAAAGGTAGCAGAGGTAGGGACCAGATTTAGGTGACCTCCCCATGCGCTCTGTTAAGCCCCTTAGAGTTCTCTCCCCATCTGGCTTCTTTGGCCTCCTCTTCCTTTCTCTTCTTGAATTTGCCTCCATGAAACACTTCTGCTTGGTGTGGGGCTAAGACTTTATAAGGAAGTTCTTTCAGCTCTTGGGAGCTTTTCCCTTCTTTCTTTGCTCTGGAAAGTCAGAACCTGAGGTTCTGCTGCTATCTGAAGGTGCCTTCAAAACAGAGGTGGGGGGAGGTAAATCCAGAAAGGCCAGCCCATTCCTATTTCTCCCTTTCCATAGCTAGCCCCCAGGGCCACATAAAACACAAGGCAGATTTAACCAAGGTGTTCTCCATCCGGGATGAAGGGAGAAGGTTGCCAGTGGTACCTAGGAGAAACCGTTCTCCTTAGATGGGTGTTTGACATGGGACATGGGACAACTCTACCAATTAATGAAGGACAGGGCTTGGTTATAAAGACAGTCATTGAAATGTAGTGGAATTTTCCATAGAGACAGAAATGTTCTTTCTGCTTGGTTCAAAACAGCAACCATCAGGGTTTCGTGCAGTACAGCAGGTAGAATGTGGCTAATGCTACTGAGGGTTTCATTTTGTTTAGTTTGAAATAAATAAGCTTTAACTTGCCACTAGTGGGTTAGATGGTGAAATTTAAACTTTTTCTTCATAAGTGACCTTATATAATTTTATATATACCTTATATACATATAATCTCACTGACCCTGCGCTCACCCATCTGTAAAGTAGTCACAGTTCTGGCCCCCTGCATCTTTATTGCACTGACAAAGTGAGAGAGACTGGTACCAAGCTGATAAATGCCAGTTCCAGATCCTGCACTCCATAAGGACCCTAGAGTCAAACCTGAAAATTAGAACAATGTAACAATCTAGAGGAAATGCATATTAAAAGTCCATGCCTTGATTTTTCTCCAGAATCAATTCCTTCTGATTGCCAGGTTCATTCACTCACCCTTCGCTGTTTGCCAAGAGTGTCCTGAGAGCAAAGAAAGGCTGAAAGGATCATACCTACAGTGGCCCTACCTGCCCCTCACTGCAGTCCAGGCCTGAAGACAAAGGGAAGAGTAGACTGGACAACCAGCATTGGCAACCAGCATCCATCTCTTTATACCAGACTGCAGACACATCCTGCCACCATGCCTTCCCTGCCATGGTGGACTGAACCCTCAAACTGCTAGCAAAAAGGCTTCATCACTCAAATTGCCTTGGCTAGCATATCGCCACAGCAGTAAGAGGGCTCCATAATGCATCCCGTAAGGATCTCAAGTTAAACGAATTTGAAAGCAAGTAGTCCTCTCTCTCAAACTGTTCCCCTTCAATATTCTCTACCTCACAGAAGAGCAATGGCATCTGCCCACGGAACCAGAAGACAGTTGGTCTAGAACCACTGAGTTCAGCCATTGTGACCCCCTCAACTTCCTACTGAGCCCTCCCCAAAAGCCTTGGGGTTGGAGTATCTTATCATCTCCTACTCACTTACCTTGTCAATAAGTCAGACTGTGTCTTCCATGGGTTTGGTGTTGTTAATTCAAGAACCTTTTAGAAGAGTTGCTTTTTCTTAGACTGTGTTGCCCGGAGGGGGAACGGAACAGATTCTATCTATAATAGATTCTCACTGTTCAGTAGATATGACAAAATGACACTCATTTGCAATTATTCTATTTTCCTGGGAGCACGGTCACATAAGCTACAACTAACCACATTCGTTCTTTGTCACTGGACTGCACACCATTGCTTTATCTTTGCTGTCTTCACACCATACTCATATTCCGGTACACAAGAAGTGCTGGGAGCCTGTGGATGAATAAAGAAATGATGCAGTGAATGAATGAATGAAGAACAAAGAAACAAAGGAAGCAGTGCAGTTCTTTCCACCAGGCAGCCCTGAGTAAGCCACTTCCTGCAGAAGTCTAAGTGAATCCTTCTTCCCCTGTCATAACCCAGGCAGGACTCAAAAAGAAACCTGAGGAGCAGCCTAATGGTCAGGGAGAAATTCTCACCAATAATCAGCAACCAGCTGCACTTCCGTAATTCCCATCCTCTCTCCTCTCTTTATCGTTCCCATTTCCCATCTTACCCATTATTTCGATAACGACTTCAAACGCCAAGTTTTGCTATTCAGGGCACTATGGAAATGTGTTTTCCTCATCTGTTCTAATGAAATAGTTTCCACTGTCTGTTTCCCTTGCAGATAGCGATCACAGTCCGGGCGCAATAAAAAAGAAAGCCCAAACTTTGACCAATATAGAATCTAAAGCCTGTCCTTGGAAAGCAACACCCTAGGGGATTCTACCATAACCGCTCTGGACTTGGCCCGGCTACTGCTGTTGAATACAAGGTATTTGGAAGGATCCATTTCTGTGAGCGGACTTCCCGATTCTTCCCTCAAGTCTTCCCAGAAGGCCAGAAGAAAAAGGCTTTGAAGAATGGCACTCCCTCAAGACCCAGAGGGAGGCTTCCCAGGGTCTAACAATAGGCTTAAAATGTCCCCATCCTTTCACCGCCTCCTCTGGCTATAGCCCCTCATCTCTGATTACACTGCTGCCTGGGCACTAGACTGTCTCAGGTTGGCTGATGGCATCATCAAGACAATGCCCGGTCCCACTGGCACAAGATAAATGACCTTGGACAACTATTTTACCTATTGCCTTCAGTATCCCACTTATGAAACAATTGTACTGACCTGTGCTTCAGAGTGTACTGTGAGATTAAGTTACATAATAATCCAGACACCCCATGGGAACAGGTTCCAGGCCATGGGAGGACTGTGTATCACACACCCTTGTCAGTATCTGACTTCTCTCAGCTCTGATATCTCTAGGCCCACGTTTGTATAGAGTTTATAGCTGAGAGATTGCCAAATGAAACCCCCATTTCATATGCTTGTGTGCATGCCTACACCAACACACTATCCCCCTATACACAAAGAAACACATACAACATATATAAGCCACATATATTTGTGTCTTATGTACACAAACCTCATATATAAGCTGCACATATTATATGGATAGCATACTATACACACATCAAATACACCAGAAACCCATACCATTCTACCCAACATGCAAAATACTACATGCAGACCATATCCAGAGATATTATGCGGCACACACAATTCAACTAAACACATACATGCACACACCAGGGGGTGGGATTTGGGCCTTGGCCAGTTAAAATTCCAAGGGTGACCTGTCCCCACTGGCCTTTGTTATGATCTGGCCTTCCTAAAGAGGAAACAGCTCCTGTGCTCCGTCCAAAAGGGTTGGGAGGAAATGCTTTGGGAAACATAAAGGAAGGGGATGTGCTGTCCCTTTAGAGCTTTTGATCTTTACTGAGACCCTATTTTCAATCCTGGCTGACCGTAATCAGCAGTAACATACTTGGATCATTCGCTCAAGATCCAGCACCATTTAGCACACACTTACAGAAGCCATACCAACCCTAGAGGTGTGAGGAGGTGATGGGTTCCATGAAGTCAGGCAGTTAGAATTTCAGTGACTTCATTGAAAAGAAGGGCTATCTCCTTTGCCATGACTGAGTTGTGTAGCTAATAATTAAAATATAGATCTTAGTGCTTTAGGTATTATAAAGAAAACATGTATATTAATAGCAAGTCCAAATCAGGGTGAGTCTATGACAGTGCTGCCACATGGAATCAGCATCCCTTGCCCTTTGTTCCTTCTTGACGCTAGATGAGATAACGGTTGAGCAGCTTTTCCTCTTTAGCTCCTGTGCTTAGCAGCTAATGTGTGTTCATGTCCACTGTCTCATTAGTCATTCGCAGTGACCTGAAAGATTATACTTATATGGACCATATAAGTATATCATTATATATGTCATAGTCTATAGTGGGAAAGGCAGAGTGGGGAGACTGCTCCATCCTCTGGACACCACACTGGCCTGCCTCCAGCCACCCCACATGTCTCTGCAACTTGATAATAGTAGACTTCTGGTGGGTAGCTTGAAACTTTCTGTTAAACATGACAGAAAAGAATAGGGAGGCCCCTTGTAGGTGTAGACTTGACTTCAGAACGTCCCACATGTTGACCCTGGCTGGTAACTGACTTCAGTTCATCTTCAAGTTTCAGATGTTTCTCTTACACCCTTGTCTTAGGGTCCCACTATTACATGTTGCTACAGCATCTTGTTCTTTTTACTTAGTAATTTGAAATGAAAATTGAAATTTATGCCTTGGCAATGCTGAAGCATGCATGGGCAGCTTGCATATGGTGGTTCTGTTGAACTCGACCATATTGGGTTTCATGGTCTAAGTTGGTGAGGACGACTGACCGAGTCTCTTCCTCAAGAGGGCACCAGATCTTATTACAGATGGTTGTGAGCCACCATGTGGTTGCTGGGAACTGAACTCAGGACCTTAGGAAGTGGTCTTAGCAGCTGAGCCATCTCTCCAGCCCCATACTCAGAATAAGTTTCCCACAATGTTCTTTCCATAGTTGAGTTCTGAGCCTCCGGAAGGTGGGATGACAGTCAGTACAGCTCCTAGCTAGCACTGTAATGAAAGAATTCATCACTCTGCTTCTTAGGAAAGTCTCTATAGGTATCCAGACATCAGGCAGAAAGAAACCTCCCAGAGTTACCAAGAAGGACAGACAAAAACATGTTCACAAAAGAGATCAATAATCTGTCAGATTCTCTTCCGGGATGAAGTATCAGGTACAGACCAAAGGCAGGAGGAGAGGGCCTAGAGTTTTGGTCCAGATGAGTCAGTCACATGCTTTGGGGCATCTGGGCAATGGGGCCAGGAGATCAAGGTTCCCAGCTCTCTTCAGAGCTTTAATTAGAAAAGATGACTCTAAAATTGAGAAATGCTCAATTATCTTCTTTCACATCAGGAAGATGTAGAAGGTATTGAGAGATACTAAGGGGTATGAATGAATTCTGTACCAGGACATGGCAGGGGGTATATATGAATAGATTCCGTGACAGGACTTGTCAAGGGGTATATGAGGAAGGACGTTCTCTATTACATATAGTAAAGCCACAAGACAATCAGGAAAGCCAACTAAATGCTAACAGGCAAAAATGAAGTAAGGAAAACATAAATTAAAGTGTGACAGTTGAACAGAATGAACAGAACTGGACCAGACTCTGAAAGTTCACTTTGAGGAGTTCACTAATGGATAGATTAGGACTTTCGCAGTGCCCTTGTGGCACGTTTCCTAATTATTAGCTATTTTTACAGCTTTGACCTCCTTTGAGTCTCATAAAAAGGCATTTTAGATGGATTAGGAAACAAACTCAGAAGTCACCTGCCTAATTGTGCCTCCTGGAGCAGCTGGCCTGTACCTGAAGCTCATGTCTCTTGATCCACAGTTCCGAGCACCCCACAGCGTATCAGGCCATTACACACTAGTGTTTGACTATGGAATGACCTCACCTCAACTTCTCCTGGTCCAAGATGTCTTTGATCATGTTTATATCGTCATTCAACAAACATCTATAGTTTTGCCTTTTCCAGAAGAGCAATCTAGCACTCTCATTAGCGCCAGGAGTCTGATAATGCTGTCGGCAGCTGCGACACACAAGCACACAGTGCGTCACAGCTGGCTCCACTGCCACAAGGCAGATGTGCCCGTCAGCTACACCATTTTCCTGGTTACTAAAGAATTCCATAATCATTGAAAAAATACCCCAATAGGAAGTACTGAGAATGACAAGTTCCCCTTTACTTTACTACAGGATTTTCTTTTCTACAGTAATAGACTCAAATGTGGTGCTTGTTGATTGGCAGGCATAGAAGAGCCCCTTATTATACAGCATCTCATTTCATGTTGATAACTTGATCAAATGCTGCTCCCATCTCCACTCTCTAGCTGAGAAAACTGTACCTTCCAGAAGGAGCTCTTCCAAGTTCATAGAAACCAGTAAGTAGCCGAGGAAGAATTCTGGCCCGAGCCTGACATACGTAGCCACACTCTTTCTGCTCCGCGGTCTCTTTCCAGTGCATGTTGTAGTCTGGATTCTTCAAGATGACTTGTTGTCTCCTGCCCTCCAAGTCTACCCTGGGTCTACGAAGGGAGTGAAAGGGCCAATCCAAAATTCAGTTTAGCGTCAAGGTTGCAGGGCAAATTTCAACAGATTCTTTCCCACGTGTTTGCTGAGTCAGAAGCCCCGAGGAAGCACTTGGTCAAGGTCAGGAAACTTGAATCTTGAGTGAGACCCTTGTTCTCGTGTGCACTGCGTACCCACCTAGGCTCCTGGGCAAGCACCTCTCCTCTGTGTCTGCTTCCTCATCTTTACACTCCGAGCATCGGGTAATCTCTGGGTGACCCACACCATCTCTCTCGTGACATCCTGAAATGAGAATGGACTTACTGAGTAATCTTTGAGGGCCTTTCAGCTCTGACCCACACCATCTTTCTCACGACATCCTGAAATGTGGATGGACTTACTTCATATGATCATTTGGTTAAAAATCATAAAAATAATAAAGCTAAAGTATTCAAAGTCCTGCTCAGACAAGTGGCATTGGGGATAAAAGGCCAGTGTGTCCTTTCTTGTGGCAATGGTCATAAACATTGTGGCTGAAAACAACAGAATCTCCTCTGGAGGCAAGACATTAGAACCAAGGCATCAGCAGGGCTCTGCTGCCTCCAGACATTTAGGAGAACTGGTCCCGGCCTCTTTCAGTCCCTGCTAGATAATGGACTGTTTGTGAGAGACCCAATCAGTTTCAGGTCTCTGGTGGCCACGTTGCTCCCTCCTCCTCCTCTTCTGTGCTAACCATACCTTTGTTGCTTTCTTTCTTTTTATTGTGCATGGTGTGTGTGTGTATGGCTTGTGTGTGTGTGTGTGTGGCTTGTGTGTGTGCATGGTGTGTGTGTGTGTATGGCTTCTCTCTGTGTGTGTATGGCTTGTGTGTGTGCATGGTGTGTGTGTGTGTATGGCTTGTGTGTGTGTGTTCTCATGTGTACATGTGTAGACTTACCCTACATGAATACACAGAGTCCAGAGGAAGATGTCAATTTTCTTCCTCTATAGCTCTATGCCTTGAACAGCTCTGTGAACCTAAAGCTAATCATTCCAATGAGGCCAGTGATCCCCTAGGATCCCCCCATCTTAACCTCCCAATAATGGGGTTGCAGGCACACATGGCCATGCCCACCTTTAATGTTGGTGCCCGGGATTTAAACTCAGGTTCTCATGCTTACATGGCAAATATTCTTTTCCGTAGAACCATCGTCTCCATCCTTCTGCTGTTCTGTATAAAGATATTTGAAATTATATTTAGGGCTTACACAGATAACTCATGACATCCCCATCACAATGTACCTCATGCGATCACATTTCCAGTGGCCACTGAGCAAATACAGTAGCATTTAGAGCAGCGTTTCTCAACCTGTGGGTTGCAAACTCTTTGAAGGTTAAACATCCTTTCACGGGAGTCACCTACATACATTATGATTTATAACAATAGCAAACTTATAGTTATGAAGTAGCAACCACAATAATTTTATGACTGGAGTCACCACAACATGAGGAACCGTATTTATGGGGTCACAGCATTCGGAAGGTTGAGGACCACTGCTTTAGAAAGTCTGAGGGTGAGGTATTAGTGTCTTTGAAGATTTATTCAGCCTATTAAGGAATAGTACTGTACTTGCTTTGAGATGATGTTAAGAGTACCCTTTCCAGGACATCCCCGTGTACATCCAGAGTCATACCCCTGCACTCCAGATCTAAACCACCAGCCCACCAGAGGTGAGTCAACAGATGAGCCATTTGATAACACTAAAGTCAAACTCCCTGGGACCAGAAGTCATCTCTGACCCATCCAATTTCCTGAAATATTCCTCATTAGTAATGTGAAGAAAATGAAAGATATTTTGTTGCTGTCCCATTGTGAATGTATTCTTTATATTAACATGAACTGTCCCATCTTATTGCTCTCATTTTAAAAATCTGCTGTTGATATCTGTCCTTAAATGCCAAAGAACAGGGGGTAGTATATAGCACAAAGATAATGATTTGGGGGCTTAATATGCCATTCCCAGGCATTTTGTAGAGAGAGCGTGCTTGATTAACATACTTGAAGGCTTCAGTCCTGTAACCAACACTGAAAGAGACACACACAAAGATTACTGCGTGCCTTTGAATATGCCCTGCCTTGCTCAGACACTGAGTTCAAAACCACTGTGGTCTCTGTAGCAGGTTCCAGTACATAAGTAAGAGTGTACTTGTGCACTATGCAAAACGTATATTGGAGGAGAGACAGAATTTGGAAAACTGTGCTAAGAAAATATATGGAAGAATGAAACTACATCCCTATCTGTCACTCACCACAAAACTCAAAGCAAAATGAAATAATAATTAAAAAAAACCTTCATGTAATACCCTAAATGTAAACTATTACAAACAAAGAAACGAAATAGGCAACACTTCAAGATGTGGGAATAGCAAAGATCTTCTGAACAGGATTTCAAAAGCAGGGGAAAGAGTCCTAAGAATTGGTAAGGTTACAAGGAATTAATAAGTTCCTAAACAACAAAGGAAACAATTGCCAAAGTGAAGACACAGAATGTGAAAGTCTCCAACAGCTAGGCCTCAGACAGAGGGTATACAAGTAGGTACCCAAATTAAAAAGCAGAGAAAATCACATCTTCCAACCAGTGCATGAGGTTAATGACCTGAATAGAAAGTTCTCAGAAGAAGAAATAAAATGGCCAAAAACCAAACAAAAAACTTAAAGTGTTCTGCTCAACGTCCTTAGCCAGGAAGGAGAGTCGAATTAAAATTACTTTCAGATTCTATTTTATCCAAGTCTGAAGAATATCACAAAAATAATAACAGAGCCTTGCAAGAATGCAGAAAGAATGGAACCCTATTCTCTGCTGTAGGGAAAGGAAGCTGGTACAAACACTGTAGAGATCAGGGCAGAGCAGTGGCTCTCAACCTTCCTAATGCTGTGACCCTTTAATACAGTTCCTCATGTTGTAGTGGCCCCCAACTATAAAATTATTTCATTGCTACATCATAACTACAATTTTGCTATGCTATTGTTATGAATTATAATGGAAATATCTGTATGCGATTTCAAAAGGGTTGTGACCCGCAGGTTGAGAACCGCTGATATAAATTCTCCTCAAGAAACTGAAACTGTTACTACAACATAACCTAGCTGGACTCCCCTAGAGGATGCACTCACAGAGCTGTAACTCAACATGCCAGAGATACTCACACATCCATGTTGATAGCTGTACCATTCATCATTGGCATGACACAAATCAGCCTAGATGTTCATCTATTCAAAAATAGAGCAAGAAGATATGGTGTGAATGAAATTTTGTTCAATTATAAGGAAAAGTGGACATTTGTAGGAAAATGGATGGAAGTTGGAAGTATTGTGTTAAAAGAAATAAGCCAGACTTAGAAGCACAAATATGCCTTTTCCCACATGTGAAAACTAAACTACAAATACACATGTAAAGAGGACAAAATGCCTTTTTCCAGTCCTGAAAATTATGGAGTAATGGAGTAAGTCTTTCAGATTATGTACACATTTATACACATATGTAACATACATACATATGAAATTTGAATACATACACCTATGTATGTACATATCTAAGACACAAATTTGTTTAAAATTTTTTAATTTATTTATTCAGTTGTATTTTAATATAGTAAACCAAACAAAATGATAGTTATGCTGATCAAGCAATTTCTATAGGTTCCTTTCTGAAGTAATGGGTTTCACCATCCTCATACACATGTGCCATTAGAATGTTGTCTTTTGTCCCTCTCCATCACTGCCCTTCCCTGTTCTCTCCTGGCCTGGCTTCCTTCTTCCCCCTACTTAGTCTCTGTTTTCCTAGAGCTTTATTACCTGTCTATTTGCCACCTCTTTAACATTTCTTCTTCTCCGCATGGTTTCTTCTGTAGTTTCATGACCTACCAGCACGCATATAAATAATGTATACACACACACACACACACACACACACACAGCATAAATAAACAAATGTTGCTTTAAAGGTTTTCAGATCAAGCTTGATCTCCATGACCTTGAATTTCACAATATATACTTAGATATGATACCAAAAACAGGTGTAATGCAACTATAAAACGGATTAGACACCATCAGAATTTAAAACCTATCCATAGCTAAGAATATTGAACAAGAAAGGGAAAAGGCAACCTTGAGAAAATTATTTGCAAAAGACAAGTCTCATAAATGCTTAGTACCCATAATATCTCAGTTGATGTTAAAAAGGGAAAATAAATACAATAGATGTGTCAGCAAAGACAGACATGCGCATGTCCACGAAACACATGGGAACATGATCAGCATCCATTAGTCACTAGGGAAATACAAACCCCAGACCACATTGGGGTCACCACTTCACACCCACTGGGAAGAATATAATAATTTTATTTAGAAAATGAAGAAAAGAACAAGTATTGGTCAGGATGTGGGGAAACTGGAACTCTTGTGCACTGCTATTAGGTGTGTAAGTTGGTTTGCCGCTGCAGAAAGTAGTCTGGCAGTTCCTCAAAAAGTTGAACAGAAAATCACCATAGCAACCCCAGTATTCTATGCTTGAGACTCTACCCAGAAGGGTTAGATGTAGGTATGGACACATGTGCAGATTCCTACCTCCACAAGAGCCCAAAAGAGGAAGCACTCCGCATATCCACCAACAGAGAAAAGAATAAGCAAAGTACACACGTACAAAGTGTGCATACACAAGTGGGCCATTCATCAGCCATAAATAGAAATGAAGTGCTGATACGGGTCACAAAGTGTCATGTGATAAAGCCAGGCCAAAAAAAGCTTCATATTGTATGGCTCTGTGTAGATGAAATGTCTAGATAGGCAAACTCACAGGCAGCAGGTGAAGACAGATCCATTGTCACCTAGGCTAGGGCAAAGAGGAGAAGGTGCTTAATAGGTCAAACATTTTACTTGCAGTGATGGGAACTGTTTGCGGGCTGCAGTTAGGTAACACTGCAGATATATCAAATGCCTCTGTAGATCCATGGCAGAATGGTAAGCTTTGTTATGTGGAATTCACCCAAATGCATTATTTCCAAGTAGATATCTACCACTTCAGCGACATTCTAAGCAGGGCCTTCAAAGAACCATCCTGTGTTGACATATTTCATTAGCTGGCTGGAGTGATGGCGCAGTGGTCAAGGGGACTTGCGACTCTTCCAAAGGACATGTGTTCGGGTCCCAGCACCCATGCTGAATGGCTCATAACTGCCTGCAACTCCAACTCCAAGGGATTCAATGCCTTCTTAGGGCCTCCACAGGTATTTGCACTCATGTGCATACATACATGAATATGCGTAAATAAAATTAAAATAAAATATTTTAAAATATGTTTGTTAGTAATCCTGTGCATCTTTAAATAAACTAGTAAATAAAATCAATTAGTAACTAATAAATTTATCTTGGAAAATGTATTATTGTAAGAGACACAGAGACGAAGACACAGAAACATTTAACCAGCATAGTAAATTCATTGCCAGTGACATCACGGCTTTATATAAAACTATGACCGAGTGAAATAAAAAATTAAAACTATCCATAAAATTGCCCAGATAGATTGTAATACTATGACATAATGGCAAACTTTTTCCAAAATATGTGACTTGTTACTCTGTTTTGCATATACTTGCCTCGGCCTCTACTGAGGAATATTTCCTCTTCAAATTAAAACGAGCTAAACTCTATTTTAAGAAACCAAGAAACAACATTTACTTCAACACTGAGGCCAAGTCAGCTGAAAAAATAAAGTTGAAAATGCTTGCAATAAATGTTTCTATTGCAAAATCACAATGTGACTATAATTTTGAATTTGCTTATATTTATCAGATATTATCTTTCTTAGGATATCTTTTCAGGTTTCAAAATATATACAAAAATATTAGATTTCTGGAAAAAATTAACAATTGGCAAAATTTGGCTTGGTTGAGAGGATCTTAGTGAGACTTTGACCTGTTAAACACAAACCACTAAGTATCAAAATCAGGAAATTGTCACGTGAGGAATTGGTGGCAGAGGTGAGGGATGCCTGAGAAGTCCCATGGTAGACCATGAGGCACTCCCGGAGGTAACAGCAGAAGGAAGTAGACCCTCCTCCAGGAACTCTGGTCCCTGGGCTGGAAACAGGATGGATCATCCTGCAGGCTAGATTACTCCCCTAGGCACAAGGAAAAGACCTGGTTTCTCCCTCTTCCCCAGCCTACAGTCTCTCACCTACCTAAATACTAGCTGATTGCTGTAGAAACAGAGGAACCAGACTCAAGCCTGAAGCCTCCTACGGCACATAGGTAAGCAAGGAAGAGGGTGAACTGCGCAGGAAGGCAGGAAGACGGTGACCTTAGCAAAGGGCATAGCTGGTTCTCATGGGATGGGGAGAGTATCGTATAAATGACACTCACTCGCAATGACTTCTGTTTACTTACTGTCCTCAGGGATCTGACTATCTCCTTGGACAACAGGTCATGTAATAATTGTGACTATTTCCACAGGTAATAAACAACAGCACCTTACGAAGGGTTTCATGTTTTCTAGAGGTGAAGAAATTACCTCTTGGAAAGAGGCCACACACTGGAAACTGTATGCTCCTCAGTGCTCCTCTCTCTATCAAAGCCCAATTCACACCATCATGGAGTCCTACCTCGTTTTCCAACAGTTTCTCAAGCTCATCCATTTTCCCCACTGTATAGCCTAATCTGAGGCTGTTTAATCTCCCACTTGGGCCACGACATTGGCTACAAATCACATATTTGTGGCCATCCATAATTCTCCAGTTCATTTTTTTTTTTCACATAGGAAGGGTGGTTGGCTTTCCGAACACAGATATTCTGGGACTGGCTTATTAAAACTGCCTACAGCTTCCCCAATGCTCTCGAGTTAATGACCAGATGGAATGAAAGAGTTCCAGCAGACCAAACAAATAGCTCCCAGAATGGGGGAAAATCTCTCCCAGCTGGACTTCAGATGGCGGTTAATATACAGAATTTACACAAAATGACAAAAATTAAACACTCAGGAAGAGAACTGCCAGTCAACAAAAACGAACAGACAGTTCTCAAAAGAAGAAACACAGGCCGTCGGTAACTACTGTAAAAAGTGGTCAGTGTCCCTGTCAAGGGGGAGATGCGAATTAAAACTACTTTCCATACTGCCTCCCGCCAGTCAGAAAAGTCTGTTATCAAGATGGCTGATAACAAAGTCAGAGGATGTGGAGAGAGATGAACTCTTACTCATTGCCAAGGGGAGGGCAATTATGGAGATCAATTTAGAGGTTCCTCAAAAAACAAAAGGTAGAGTATCATCTGACTAAGCTACGTAACTCCAGACAATATACTCAAATAACTCCACACCCTACCATAGACAGATTTTAATTCTGTCCTATTTTTTTTTATTGTAGATAAGTGAATTCAACTTCCTATGTGTTGAAGTAGAAAGAACCATAAAAAAAAAAAAAAACTGGGTTTTTTTTGTTGTTTTTTTTTTTTAGTGAAAAAGTTCCACTGCCTCAGAATGGCCATTCTAACTGTATAGACTTTCATGGAAGTGTATGGAGCTTGGGACTGGGCAAGTGGCTTCTTCAAATTAGTTTTATGATGTTTTCATGTGTGACTTAATTAGAGTAAAATGAAGTTGTGAAAAAAAATCAAGACTCTTAAAGTTAAATCACCAATGTCGGATACGTTTGCTAACTATTAAGGAAAAGCTCACACTCAGGTCTTCTTCACCTTCAAGGTTATGCTTTCTCCTTACTCAGGTAGAGCAGATTTTCAAAGTAAATTTTCATAACACCATACATAGCATTTATCGTTATTTCCATTTTTTAAAATGAGAGAACCATGTTTAGAGAGAGTCAGTGATGAGACAGTTAGAGTTAAATGCAGAGATTCCAGTTCTGGAGATGGATGTAACCAAGATACAGATCCAATCTTACGGTATTTTGTAGATGGATACAACAAAAAGTAATCCCACACTAGCTCAGAGTGGGGTATAATAAAGGGTTCTTTATTTAGGGGTAGATTCACAGTCCTCTGCATAAGCAGGGAGCAGTAAACAAATCTAGCAGCAGAAAGAGAGAGAGAGAGAGAGAGAGAGAGAGAGAGAGAGAGAGAGAGAGAATGCATTTTTATTACCCAAGACCACACCCAACCTGGTCCAGCATCTCAAAGGCCACTGGCTGAAGAAATTACCCCAGCACCTCCTCCTTTTGTCTAAATAAGAGAGTTCCAAACCCAATACAAAACTATATATAATAAGAACAGATATCAAGTATAAAAATTAGAATTACAACCAACATAAACAATATTAAGCAAGAAACATATGCTAAATGTTTTAATAATTATTTTATCCTAAGTAGTCTAAGTCTTGTATTAGAAATGGCTTGGCTAGGTCATAAGAGTAAAGTAACTACAAGTATCTAGTCTTTAACTTCATCGAAGACCTGAGAATGAAAATAATATTACTTGAGTGAACAGGAAGTGCAATCAAGTAACTTCCAAAATGTGCAATAAATATAGAGAAAAGTGGCTACCTAGGTAAATACCCAAAGTTTGATTTGCAACATTGGAGCAGCCAACTTTGGCTAAGGCCTAGAGTAACTGACAACATTTTTAGAGGCAGGAAAAAATTTAATACTGTCTTACCCTGTCTTGACAAGGTTTGGCAACTTTTTGTTTTGTTTTGTTTGTAACCTGTTTGTTCTATCTGAATGTGGTGCATTTTGTCAGTGGTTGAGGTATGGGCAGTTCTTTGCCCAAAGGCCAGTTTTGCCAAGAAGAAAACAAGCTCCAAGTAGAGTGTCTTCGGTGCCCAACATTCTCTCAGGAATAGATTGGTGCTTCCTGGAGCAATCCTTTCTCACATCAAGAGAACCCTAAGGTTTTTGATCCTACTGCACCTATTGGTTTTGTGGGAGCCTAGGCAGTTTGGATGCTGACCTTACTAGAACTGGATGGAGGTGGGTGGTCCTTGGACTTCCCACAGGGCAGGGAACCCTGATTGCTCTTTGGGCGGAGGAGGGAGGGGGACTTTATTGGGGGAGGGGGAGGGAAAGGGGAGGTGGCGGTGGGGAAGAGACAGAAATCTTTAATTAATTAATAAAGAAATAAATAAATTAAAAAAAGAGAACCCTAAGTTATTTAAATGCCACATTTTATAGTTCCTTGAAGAGGTTGAAGATTACCTATCTATGCAGAATATAATCTCCATGTATCTAAATAACTTGATTAGTCTAACTATAAGTATGACAAACATGGATGACTATTGACCTATAATATTTAATACCTGTATAGCTTAAAGACCAAAACTCCATATTAGAATATTAAACAATCTTTAAATAACTCTGCAGCAAATGAGAATAATGACCTCAAAATGTAAACAATGTATAAGTATCTTGATCAGAGGTAGAAATGTATAGTGCAATATGATAAATTTATCCCAAAATTGTATAAATATACAAAATACGTTAGGTAGAGGTAGAAACATGCATGCATACAATATGGCAAAATAACTTTGCATATGTGTACAAATATTGTAAATAGTAATAGGAGCATGTTTAATATAACAAATATAATTTGAATTTGTATCAATATACAAGAATCTATACCAATATAAATTGTCTATAAACAATAGCTCACAAAGTATTCACTCTATTACTATTATTATTAGTGTGAGTAAGCTCACACTAATCTACCTATTATCTAATTTTCCTTTTTTAAAAAAAAAATAAAAAAGATCCCTAAGCCTAGATAATTTTTACCCCAACCGCTAACCCTATACTAGTTATAATCAACCCCTAATTAATGTCCCTAACCCTGAGGACAAACTTTGTTGGGAGAGGGGACATTATCTTCTAGAATTATTTCCAGCTGTCATGGGGGTAATGGGTTTTTTCTGGGATCCTGTAAAAGTAAAATGATGGTGCTGATCTAATCTTTAAAGGCCCAAGTATCTTTTTGCATTCTAAGTTGGCATTTTCAAAAGTAGAGATTTAATAAGTAATCATCTAGCTTGTGGGTCTGTTACTCCTATTTGCACAGTCTTAATTAATCTTTGTAAAATCTCACTAAAAGGTTCTCTGGTTTTGTTTAACCCTAGTACATGATTCAATTCTTTTCCCTGATTTTTTAAAATTCTTTCCTAAGCATTTAAGGCTGCTGTGTGGCATAGGATAAGGTAGGGTCATCATAAAAAGCTTGATGCTGTGGATCAGCAAAATGCCCTCACCAAGAATTTGATCTTGGGAAGCATCAAATCCTTTTGCTCTTCCCTATTGTTCTAAACTTTTGCCTCTTCTAACTAGTAGCATTTCCATAGCAGTTGTGGTTCATCTTCGTGGACCACTGAGACTAATTGAAGAAAATCATGTGGTGTTGCCTTATTAACTGAAGCCCCTGTCTTGACCATCTACCTAACAAATGGTGAATGAAAGCCATGAGATACTACTGCTTGCTTAATTTCCTTTAGATGGTTGATATCTATAGTTTTTGTTTACATTTTTAAAAATCCTTTGGGGTATTTAGTACTGGATGGTTTGTCAGAGGTGATTTAGGGGTAAATAGCTAAAACCCTTGGTAAGTCATCACTGACTGCACGTACTGATGATGCTAAATTCTGTCCTTGTACCTCCTCTCCCTATTCATCAGTTTCAAAAATTTCCTCAAATGTTTTAAATCTTTTTACCACTGTCTTTTGTAAAACCCGAATCTCTCGACCTGTGATTGTTTCTAAAGATTTTATCAACACACATAATGTTTGGTCCTCATTCTGCACATATGATTCCAAGCTATAATTTTTCCATTAATGATAATTTATCATCATTTGATATTATTTGGATGGCGTGCAGATTGCCTTTCTGGAGAGATACTCTATTTGCTAATTTATCATAACTTTTTAATAGATTTTGATTGTTAAATTTAGCAGTATAAATTCTTTCAGATAATTTCTCAGCACCCTTTGACATGGATTGAATTTTGTCTGTCAAATTAATGTTATCCTTTTCAATTATATTAATTTTTCAGCTAACTTTTGATTTTCAGTGGTATTAATCCTGTCAGCTAGATGTCCATTATTAGTCTTTAAAGACTGTATCGTTTCTAAAAAGTGTCTCATTCTTGGCTCTGTTATCAAACCATTTTCTTAAAGATATAAAATGAGAAACAAAGCTAAGTCCCAATATCAAATAAATGGATGTAGCAGAAAAACCATATAAGCCTTGCAGAATACCATCCATAGTATAAGCAAAAAGGTTATTAAATTTCTGGATGGTGGTATTGTTTGCCATTATATAACTTTTAAATTTACTGGTTTATTTATGTAAATGAAATTGTTATAGGTCTAATAATCTGTATTGGCTAGCAGGTGTCACAGTTGAGAGTGGGAAAGCAAGTTTTGGTACCTGGATTACCTGAGACTTGATTAATTAATTAAGAGCAGTGCATTTGTATATGGAGGATTGAGCTGGCCAGAATATCAAGGAACCATGTGTGGGCAGGCTAGAGAGGCTGCCATGCTGGGCGGTGGATGGGTGGGCTGCATGGTCTGGGTGCCAGCTGGAGAGTCTGTAGCAGCGTGCTGCGGGTGAAAAGTGTGCCCAGGCTGGTGTGCCTGGGAGTGCAGTGGGGGAGTAAAGTATGCATGGATCTTTTGGGCTGGTCCTGGTAGGCCTGAACACATGCCACATGTTGGGCACCAGATGTAGATGGGCACAATAAAGTCATCCCACACTAGCTCAGAATGGGGCATAACAAAGTGTTCTTTATTCAGGGGTAGACTCACAGTCCTCTGCATGAGCAGGGAGCGGGAACCAAATCCAGCAGCTGAGAGAAAGAGAAAGTGAGTATTTTTAGTACCAAAAGCCAGAACCAACCTGGTCCAGCATCTCAAAGGCCATTGGCTGAGGGAGTTCCCCCAGCAGTATTTCAAGGGCATGACTTGGGTGATTCCATCCCCTATACAACATAGGGACAGTAACGAAAACTTTGTGAGGATTCAGAGATGGCGGGCATTTGCAGCAGCCAGCACAGTGTGCTCAGTGAGTAGAGTGAGCTGCTAGTTTATCATCACTATCCGAGCTTCCCTGTGTATGTCTAGACCACCACTCACCACTTGTAAGTATTACAAATGATAGCTATTAATTTCACAGTTAAGTATCAGAAATGGTTTTCACACTTTTATCTGCTTGTTCCTAAAGTCATAAGATGCCCTTGTCCTATCTGCGGGCAAGATTTCCTTGGTAACAAACCCCTCTGGGTCCACTGAGATGCAACCTGCTCTCTTCTGCCCTGAACTCTCGCAGTCCTTGGAATGCTGCCTTGCTCCCATTGCCACCTCTGCAGGGCTCAGGGCAGAATAATATCCTGACCTTCCTCTGAGGGATGGAAAGCAGCTTAAATAATTAGATACTGTAAGGTGCTTTGAAAAAAAGAGAACACAAAACTCTATAAGCACCGGGAGAGAATTAATTCACGAAATCACTGGTGGGCTCAACAATTACATGCGTAGTATTTACTCAGCTGTGAGAAAGGTATGGAACATTGAAGTTTGGAGTGTGGTCCAAATCTCTCAAGGCCAAGGATTTCCTGCAACGCTGGATCAGCTGTGTTCTCTAAGGCGAAGACCGTAAAGTCCCAGTCTCTTAGACACAGTGTGAGGAACACTTGCATCTTATTAAATCTTTCTAAGCCTCTCTGCTTTCAGACCTCACCTGCGCTGTGTGCTCTCTCTGGAACGTGAATGGTGGAGTAAACAGCACACAAGACTTCCATTAGCTGAGCTGTGCTGGACTTCTGATTTCTGTCACTTCCCGACTGGTTATTTAACTTCCCTTCCCCTTAAGAGCATGATGATGCTAATAATTTAGGTTGTGGCAATGAACTAATGAGCTAATAGTGCTCATGTGCTCTCCACAGGAAGCTTATTAGGTGGATATCTTATTCCGTGCCAGATTGCATTATGCAACAGGAATATGAAAGATTCTCTGGTCAGAAGTGACAAGTAAACGCATGAGTGTTACAAAATGACCTGACCTTTCCACTCCAAGCGTGCTCCACAGCTGCCGCAGCAGCAGCAGCAGCCAGAGGCTTGCTAAAGACACAGAACCACATACCTACTAAATCCAAACCTGCATTTCCACAAGACCCTGGGGTATTCTGAATATTAATATTGAATGACGGAGGCTTGAAGCAATGCTAGGGAAAGGATGGGTGCTTTCAGAACGGTTATAAGGCAAACATTATCTAGATGGGTGGGGTTGGTGGGCAGCAAAAGGCAGCTGAGGTCAGATATTAGGCATTCAATCACAGGGAAGAAATTTACGCAAATCCAAACCCCCAGAGTAACTCGGCATTTCAGCAGTGGCTAGTCAGCTGCCCTTGCTGCTCGAAGCCAGTTCCTTAGCATGTCCTGTGCCCCGTCGTTCATGCTGGTCCCTACAGAAACATCAATGGTTTTGCACTCAGACTTTAACCTGAGCTGCTTCTGTCTGTCCTATGAGTTTCTGATGTACTTCCTGGCAGAGAACTCCAAACAAATGTGGTCAGAGTTGATCTCTAATCTGCGATCCCTTTCACAAAGAGGTGGAAAGAGGAAATGAAACCCTTCGAGATTAGCTTTTCCTGCAAAGTGTATAAAATATTATCAGGACTGTCAAGCTTGTCTAAGACTCTTTCGTAGCATTTTACCAATGGATTTTACTCATTTTACTCTCTTGGTTCTTTATTGACATACATTTTGTTCTTTTCTATACATTTTTCCAGAGCTGCTTGTGTTTGTTGAATGCTGTCCAATTGTCCAACCTCCTCAGGTGTGGCACATGAAGCTTCTGCGCCTACACACCTACCTTTCCACTCCCATTTACTGCCCATTCCTAGCTGCTGGTGGAAATAGCATTCCTTCCCGGAGGCTATTTCTGTTCCATTTGTGATGTTCTGTCCTCTGCCTGGAGTCCCCTTATCCTCTGGAAAGCCCTCACCCCTCAGAGGAAGCACTTGCGGCCGCTCCCATCTATCTCAGACCTACAAATGCTCAGCACCTCTCACTCACTGCCGTCCATCCAATCACCAAGAGCGCTGTCATCACAGACCTGACTCCTGCTCTCAACTCGGACTTCTAGGGAACGCAATCTGTGACACAATTTGCAAGTCGCCTTCACGCTGATAATCTCATTTTAGCTGTAAACTGTCTGGGATTGCCTGTATCAACCATGCCCAACCCTCCTCTTCAATAGCAATTCATTATTAAATCATTTTACCAATTCATTTAGTGGCTACGTATTGAATATCAACTATATCCCAGGCTCCACACTTTCAGGCTACTCTCTGACTTTTGGGTAGGGTCTGGGATTTGATCTTTGTCTTTCCCACTTACAAACTCTTCAACTTCCTTGACCTTTCCAGTCATTATATCCAGCCTTTGCTGCAAGTCAGAGAACCTATGGGGAGCTCTCTTAACCATGGGCAACCTCTGCTTGCGCACTTCTATAAAGAGGAGATCACTTCTCACCGGATGCTCTTTAGAATATACTTTACCGTGTGTGTGTGTGTGTTTGTGTGTGTGTGGTGGCCAGAGGTTGACATCAAATGTCTTCCTCTTCCTCTATCACTCTCGACCTCACTTTTTGAGACAGAGTCTGCAACTGAACGTGGAGATCACAGATTTGGCAAGATGGCCTTGGCCAGCAAGCCATAGGAATCCTGCTGTCTACACACCACACACACACACACACACACACACACACACCCAGCACTGGGATGATAACCTTGTAAGTGGGTGTCGGGGATCAGAACTCAGGTCTTCCTACATTCACAGCAAGCACTACTAACTAGGCCATCTCAGACTTTATAATACTGAGCAGCGTTCTTCCTCTGTGTCTACTTCCCAGTTCTCTGTTTCTACACTCTGTTCTTTGTCAGACTGTTGCCTCCACTTCCACGTGACATTTATAGAATTATCACATGCAGTAATGGATGAAACTCAGGCATCATCTCCTACACCTCCTCCATTTAATAAGTATTTTTAGTGATTTGTCAATGACAAATGCTCCCAGATGCAGGGCCTGTGCTCCTTCTATAAAAGCATGTGGCCCTGATTAATATGTCCACTCTACTGACTAGACCCTTCTGCGCATCTCCCTGGGTGTCTTCCACTCTGCCTGTTGTCTTCATGGGTGATTCCTGCTTTGCCAAGATTTTAGACAAAGAAAGAGTAAGAGCCTTAATATGCCTCATTAACTCCTCAGTTGTTCCTGTCCCATTGCTGAATTACTAAATTATTTTGGTAGTTTCTATTTTTAATGCCTGTTATCATGGAAGATGAACAGACCACTCAACTAGTTCACAGTCCACATATTTCCTGTGTCAGGCATTATAAGGCACTGGGGCTGGGGCAGGGTGTGATAAAATTGATAAAGGTGTGGTCTCTGTTCTGGGGAAGCTCCCAGAAATTCATTTGAGAAGAGATATAAATAGTCCAGGGTCAGACATGTGGACTCTTTGTCAGGAGGTCCTGGGAGAGAACCGCACCTCTCCCACGAATTGTCAGTGCTAGACAAGCTACTAACCTTCAGCCTTTATGGGTAAAATAAGGTGAGATGATACAGTATCGGTGTCGGTGTATTCTAGTGATGATTTATGGCTCAATGAGTTATAGCTACTACAACAATTATTAATCACGTTGTTAATTTAGCAAATGGTCATTGTGCTTGCCCCCAAGAGGTACTGTATTTCATATGGATGACATGGCTATGACCCCTCCCCCCGGTTCCAAATACAGAAGGACAGTGTAACCAGCTGTGAGAGAGGTGATAAATACAGTCCCCAGATGCCAACACCATTAGTGTCTGCATCAGCTAGAAGGTGCTTCTTGGACAAGTCTTTCCATGAGGCAGCTCAGGTCTGTAGACTAAGCAAGTTAAATAAACCCTATTCCACATCTGCTGCCAGAGAACCCAGCCTATGGTAGCCAAGCCTGAATTTTCCCTCTGTTCTCTGGGTTCATGTAGTATTAGCTTCTCTGGTTGCTGTATCTATGAAAGCAACTAGTTGCCAGTCTTTGTCTCTTAGAAACGACTGTGAGGGTCAAAGGAGCTACTGTTCATCCCTTAGAAGAATGTAAGCATTTGGGAAGTGGCAACTGTTAGCCTGCCTGCACCCTGTGCCTCATGGGGAAGACGGAGAAGAATCAGGTGTGACTCTCACCTTCAGGTAAACCCTAGGACAGAGGTGAATCAGTGAGAAAGAGACAAACTAGTGTTGTTACCTAAAAAATGTATGATACACCTGCAGAATCTGTCTGATGCCAGGGACAGGGAGGAAAGGATACTGCTTCATAAGGTAGATGGTACATGTGAGAGCGCTCATAGCACAGATGCAAGTCAGGCCATGCAATAGCTGATCTTGGTTGTCAACTTGACCCAAAGCAGCTGGGCTTGCCTGTGAAGAACTTTCTCAATTGGATCACTTTAGGTGGGAAGACCCACCTGAAGTCTGGGCTGCACCTTCCGGTAGCAGCGCACAGAAAATGACCTGGAAAAAAAGAGGCTTTTGCTTTTGGCCTGCTTGCCCTCGCTCTCACTGGCCAGGTCATCCATCCTGTTGCTAAAATATTCCTTTGCTAGTATTAGAAACCACTTCTTGAAGATTCCAGTAGAGACTGAAGACCAGCTGAGACATGCAGCCTCGTGGACTGAACAACAGCTGGGTTCCTGGCCTTTCCTCTGATCGACAGTCATTGCTGGACTAGCTGGACCACAGCCTGTAAGCCAACCTAATAAATCACAAATGCACATATGTGCATGTCCAGCCTACCTCCTTTTCCACCTTGGCCTGTGGTACCGTGACAGTAATTCACAATGCCTGCCTGGAAGGCCTTCAAGGATGCTTCACCCAACTCTGATGTTTACTGAAAGCAGTGCTCTAACAGCCCAATGACTGGCTCCACCTCATGGCCAGGTGAAGCTCAACCAAGCTTGCCTCACACCGAGCAAAGCAGGACTGTGCTAAGCCAATCGGATTTCCGATTTTCACACAGGAAATTCGAGAATCGTTTTGCCTGAACTAATTATGAGGGTTTCTCTGCATCTTGAAAATTACAGGAATTTTTCCCCTTCACACGTTTTTACCAACTGGGACAGCTAAAAAACAGAATATATTACAGCATTAGACCTGAGAGGCTTTCCCCATAAATTTCATTTATAACACAAGTAAAAAGACAAAGTTCGATATTTGCTCTTTTAATCCCCTGAAAGACAGCAGAACGACTGTTACTCTTGACTACCACCCAGTTGACTTATGTATTTTAATAAAAACAGGCAACGTGTGCATTTTCTCCTAACAGTCACAGAATATCGTGGGAACTGTAAATTAGGCTAAACATGAAGTTCCTTAGGATTGAAACTGTTGCATAAAAACAAGTGACATATTCAACTTTGGAGGGTTATTTTGGTTTAAAAAATTGAATGGGGAACAAAAAAGGAGGAAGGGAGAAAATGTGCTTTCTCAGTCACGTGACAATTTCCATGAAATAGGGAAATTTTTTCAATTACTTAGAAGAATAAAACGTGTGCATATAGAATTTTCCCCATTGACTTGGTTAAATTTAGAAGCAGAGTTTATTCAAGGAAAAAATGCAAAAATTGACCTAAGTTAATTTGCTTTTAATTTTTAAAATATTAAACCATAAGCTAAGCTAACTTTAAACATCTTTGGAGGTACCAAGTAAGCTAAGATTTACAAAAGCAAGTGTAGTGTCTATTGAATAAAAATTCAAATATGAAAACGATAAAAATGTATTCATTCTGTCGTTTGGCAACTTTTAGAAGTTAGGGAAATTATTACCCCAATTTGCATGTGAAAAAAAAAGAATGAGGGTCACAGACTACAGAATTTGACAGACAAGCAATATTCAATAAACGATGGCTAAATGAAAGCAAAGTACCCTTGGGCGACAGCCATATTTAAATGTAAAACGTTCAAGCTTCCATCCAAAGATCCAATTTCAAATGTCACCCTGATCTGAGAGACCTTGGGCATGGTTTCATTCTACAGCTCCAACTCCTTGGCTATAAGATGCTTGAGTAGCATCTAGTAGTACCATGCCAGTATCACCATCCATTCTAGGAAACGCAGAGTCCCTGTCATACAAGGCGGACTAAAGGTCTGTACAGCCACTTCCTACCTTTGCTTTCTCCATTACACGCAAACGCTACCTGTAATTCCCATTTTGGGAAGGATCTACTAATATGATATGTGATCGGTGCCCTACCAAACACTGTTTCACACACATGGCCTCAATACAGGAACAACCACATGTGGAGTGAGCTTTGAATCCACCCAAACTCTTGTCTACATCCTAATTTACAAAACTCTGTCTCATGATCATCTGTCAAGTAGGACTTAGGTAGCGGAAGAGTGTGCTGAAGTCAACCAGTGAGGTGGCCGTGACTGTGAGACCTGGATCCCATTTCGTCTGCACAACCAAGGGACATTTCTGTTTCCAGTCTAGACTACAGTAAAGACCGGGAGAATTTGCTGGAACTCCCTGAGCCATTTGCTCGCTTACAAATGTTCACCACGCAAGTTCTTTTTGTGGTCAAATAAACTAAGAGACAAAGGCTTGAGAGGCCTGGTCCCTCCCTCCCAGTTCACATTCTCGTGTGAAGTAAGGCATTGAACCGTCAAATAGAGCCTGCTGTTTCTGTTCTCAGAGAGGTAGGTTCAGCAAAGTAAGAAAATATGGAGCTAATGAGCAAGGGTCTCTTGGAAGAGAGGTTCAGGAAGAAAGGGGGCCATCTACCATGTGGGAGGTCTTGGGAGGAGTGGAGAGGACCCCTGGGTGCTTGCCAAGGCTGTACGCAGTCACGTTGCTGGGACAGAACGTGAAGCTGGGAGAAATTTCCAGAATGGCACAATTAATGGTGAGTGGATACAGAGGGAGGTCTGTGGGGCTCCTAAGGCTTGACATCCCTTGCTCCCTTTCCTCCTCAGTTCTTCACTGGTTCATCCGCTCATTCATTCATTGCATGATCCTTAGTTAGCATTTACAGTGGGTTCTGTGTTGTGGAACACAGCAACGGGTCCTTTCTAAGAACCCTGCCCCAAACCTCTACACCTCCATCTTCAGAGAGAGAATCAGAGTCGCTTTTCTCTGTTAGCTTAACAAGAGCAGTAGACAGCCATACTGCCCTGAGTATAAGACCGTCTCTACATATTAAGAGTCTCTGCGGCCTGATAAAACTGTCCCCTAGTTACAGATCACCTGCCCCGGCTCCAGGCAGTTCTCACAGTTTAGAACTCCCCCACAGCTGCCAGCTCTTTCCCAGGCCCTTACAGAGTAGTAATTGCCTTCCAATTGGTTTCTGGGTTTTGTTTGTTTGTTTGTTTTCTTGGTTTCTGCTTTCTTGTTCATGACTTTGTGAGCACCCCAACCCCCATCTACTACATCAGCTGAGTACCACAGTATCCAGCTCTATCTACGGCATCCGATGGGGGCCACGGTATCCCAGCTCCACCATCTACCACACCAGCTGGGTGCCACAGTAGCCCAGCTCCACCATCTACCACACCAGCTGGGTGCTACAGTAACCCAGCTCCTTCTTGGAACTATATAAAATCTCTCCCTAACTCAGGCACATGTTTCTTCCTGGAAAGCCTGCCTTTGAAAGGTAAAGAAACGTCATCTAGTTTGAGACAAAAGGTCTTCAATTTTCTCATCTGAATTTCTTCTGAAGAAGCAGAAGAAGAACCATTAGCAGGGCACCAAGCTTGGAAATTAGAGACGCTGGTTTGGCTCTTTGCCTTTACCTTGCTAACGCTCTATTTACTGACAGTAAAAAGGAGAGAGAATTTACCCCTCAGGGTAGACAGCGTAGGGAAGGCACCTGGTATCTGCCACATGACCAAATAACCATTCAGCTCTTCTCTTGACTTCAGCCTTGTGAAGTAAGCTTCCCCACAGGTTTTGGGGTCTTGGACCATCAAAGGTAACCAAGGACAAAAGTCCCCTTTAAAGGAAAAGCTTAATGATTGGCTTCTATGACTGTCTCCTCAACCTAGTCAGTTATTAATGTCCCTGTAAGCTGATGTTACACTTCTTTGTGGGTCGGATTGCAAACGGTGTTTACCTGTGGAAAAACACACATTTAACTCCAATTTTATTAACGAATTCAGATTTGGTAGGAGGAGTTGTTCATTGGAAAGGTTCATTTCTCACAAATAGCCAAGTGTCCAAGGCTGGCAACTTAAGCTCTTTGACTCTCAATTTCCCCAATGTCCTAATTTTGTATGTCATGGAAATATCATGAAGAATAAATGGGACACGGGTCCACACATGTGGTGCCCTTTTTCCCTCAACGGTATTTCCCTGCTAATTAGAAATGCCTACCATCCATTGGAGATTGATCGGGAGAAACAAAAGGAGAAGAAAGAGAAGAAAACAAACATAAAAACTAAAATAAAGAAACATTCATTATGGAGTTTATTACTTCAACTACTGGAAACTGTGTAGGAATCTGAACTGCAAAGCAACTCATTAAACTGTCTGCTCTTTCCTGTTTAAACAAGGCCCCTCTTGGGTCGCAGCAGCCTGTGCCTCCGTGGGTCTGCATCCAGGAAGGAAGACGTTACTACGGTAACCGAGGAGGCCTTCTCCGGAGGGGCTCTAGGAGGGGGCCACAATCTGGTGCAAGTGACAAACTCCAGCTCCCTTGATAATGAACAGAAAGGTAGCAGCCATGATGGCCAGGCTTTAGCAGAATGAGTGCATTCAGGCGTGAAGTCCCTTTCAATCGCTCATTTGTTCTCGGTAGAGAATTCACTTTGTGCTGCTCTTGAAAAATGGCTGATGGAGACTCAATGGTGTGTAAATAATAAATATTCCAGAAGGAAAGATACTGTGTGTGTGTGTGTGAGAGAGAGAGAGAGGGGGGAGTGGGGGGGAGAGAGAGAGAGAGAGAGAGAGAGAGAGAGAGAGAGAGAGAGAGAGAGAGAGAGTTGGAAAGAGAGGAAAGTTACAGAATAACCCAGTTACCTCTTTTTACCACCTAGGAAGTGGGCTGTGAGGGGGAAACTGGAGGGAAGATGGGTCAAAGCCATAGATGTGGGTGTTTGGTAACAAAGTGTAACCTATGCTCCTAGTGGACAAGGTTTGCAATGTAAGGCTGTGATGTTTGCGAAAGAGCAAAGACAAGTGTTGTAGGAATGGCTGAACAGGAAGAATGGGGAGAGAGAGAGAGAGAGAGAGAGAGAGAGAGAGAGAGAGAGAGAGACAGAGAGAGAGAGAGAAAGAGAAAGTCCAAATGATGAGATGAAGTCTAAGCCAAGAATTTGTTTCTTTAAAAAATGTGCTGTGCTAAATACCTTCCTGTTTTAGCCACTGCATCTTCATACCCAGCATCTTAGATGAGTGCGGGTACCAGTCACTTGGGGGTGGATGGAGAAACGTGCTTAGAGAGGTTACTTTTCCACTCAGCTACTAGATGGTCAGGTCAGTATTCAAACCCAGGCCAGTCTGACTCCTGAGCCAAGGATCTGAGCTAGTGGAACAAGCCTAAGCTAAGACCGAGCTTTCATAATTAATAATAAGTTATTAATATTAATATAATAATAATAACCTCCATGTTATTTGTAGGCTGTTGGCCTGACAAGAAACTACTGCTACAGCTCATGGAGCAAGAAGGTTGGTAAAAGTTCCTTCCATGTTGTAGGTTGTGTGTATTCAGGAGCAGAGAGACTCTTTGTTCTATAAGTCAGTCCATGGGTCCATGGCTATGTTCAATTGATAACTATATGTCAGGAATTGTTTGGTTTTTTTGGGGGGGGTGGTTTTTCGAGACAGGGCTTCTCTGTAGCTTTGAAGCCTGTCCTGGAACTAGCTCTTGTAGACCAGGCTGGCCTCAAACTCCCAGAGATCCTCCTGCCTCTGCCTCCCGAGTACTGGGATTAAAGGTGTGCGCCACCACCGCCTGGCTGATATTGATGCTTAAGAGGAGGGGAAGGAGAGTCTCCGGGGGATATATTAGTAGATGAAGTGGGTACAGGGGGATGATGTTGTCATGGAAGTTAGAGAAGGGGGGTCCCAGAAGAAGTGGAAACTAGAACAAGCCAAATAAAAAGGACTAGGTCATACGTGGTGGGGGAGGGGATAAGCTGGGAAGTAGTGATGACATAACTAGGAAGAGGAAGTCAAACAGGAAGCTAACACCAGAGTGTAGTTTCACCACATGCTCCAGTGAGACACCGCCTGAGGCACCAAGGACAAACTTAGACTGACAGGGAACAGGGTCGTGGGAGACACTTCCTGGGAGATGGGATGTTTATACTGAGTCCTGCATGATTCAGAAAGATGCTACAGATGAGAGATGCCATGAAAGTGTGCGCAGGAGAAACAGAACATGAGGAGATCCAGAGAGACAGGAGAACCTGACACGGACACGACTCCTCAGCAGATCGGCCGGCACCCATGTGTTGAAGAGACTGAAGCGGAAAGCAAGGATGGAAGTGAGGAGTGGATGTGGGAGGCGGCAGAATCCATGATAAATCGTAATATTACTGCAGGCAATATTCTGGTACCAACTCCAAACAGGGATGTCAGAGTTGGAGATGTGGTCTAATGGAGGAGCCAGAAACTTCAAGCCAAACTCCATTCTATAGAGAAGAAAGCTAGATTCTTTGACACAGAAAGAAGCTGACAAGGTCAGGCATACAGTGGGCAGTGGGTAAGCATTTATTCTGTTATTCCTGAAATAACTTTGTGCCCCCAAATCCAAGGGCTATCTTGTCCTGCCAGACTATTACTAAGGTGGCTATCAAGACCGGCAGACAACAGCTGGGGATGATGGCATCATGCCTATGATCCCAGGACTTGGAAGGCGGAGACAGGAGGATCTTTGAGCGCAAGGCTAGGTTGGTATATAATCAGGTCCAGACCAGAGAAGACTGCACAGGGAGAACTTGCCACAGAATTCACGTTGACAGACAGTCCCGTAGTCAGTTGTGCTTACTCTCTCTGGTGGAAATGACAAGAGGTGACCTTCAAATGTGTCAGTCAGAATTGACCAGTGTAGCTGGAGAAAGGTTACTTAGTACTCAGAGAAACAGGCACCCTCCTGGGCTTCCTTTAGCATCAGAACTGACTAAGACTTTCAGTCTAGAACTTTTATCTGACCCTCAGGCCATGCCCTTGGTTCTTCCTTCCTCCAGAAAGAAGCTCCCTGCGGGGCTTTGTTACCTGCGCTCCTGGGGCCTCACATCTCACAGCCCCCACTTCGCCAAAGCATCCATGCCATCCATCGGCTATAAGCAAGGGCATGTACATTTCTACTGGGGTTCTTCTTCCATCTCTGCATAGTAACAGCTCATTTTCCAAAACCCTGGGAATCAGATATCTGGTATCTGCTAATATCAGGGATTGGTACTGAGAGACGCTGCAGCAGGCTCTGTGTGGGGACAGTGCTCCATTACCTTTTGTCACCGGCACATGCGCAGACTAGAAATGGGAAAACGAGAGCCAGCAAAGCCAACCAGTTTCTCCAAGGTTACACCGCTCACGAGTAGTACAATCCTGGACCCAGATTTCCCAGCCATGAACTTCATCTGGTGCACTACCTACTCTCTCCCGCTTAGGACTGGCTTGTATAAACACCAAAGTCACATCACGTGTAACCCAGATGTCCCAGGGGCTTCTGTCGCTGTTCCAATGTATGGCCTCAAATCTCTCTGTGCCTCTGCTTAATTCTGTGTCAAATGGAAAAAGTAATTCCTCCCTTGTCTATGTGTACGGTAATGAGTGTGACAGGGCGGGCCAGTGTAATTATAACACCGTCTATCCCCAAAGATCAGCTCAAATGCTGACTACTCTGCAACTTTCCTGTTAGCAAAGCCTTGCACTCTCCCATCCATGCATGCTCGGAGAACAGAAGTGAGTACAAACTCTGGAATGGCGAACCACTGAGTTTTGACTCAAGCAGGTACCTGCAGGGGGTGGTGTGGGAAATCAGGCTAGGCCAGGACAGTGAGTTGGGCCAGCTTGTGGTTGCTGAGTAAAGGTGTTTTTGAAGGGTGAATGCAGCCCAGTGTTCTGTATGATGAACCTCCAAGCTAAGCAACTGCAGTCTTGTGGGGTCCAGATGTGCCCCCACTACAAAAAAACAAAACAAAACAAAACAAACAAACAAACAAAAAAAAAACCTGTCTCATCGCAGCTGGGATTACTGACTGTTTATACACCCTCATAAAGGTACAGGGAGAGTCACAAGACCCTGCCTGAGTGTCCAGTCACTTCCTCTCACCTGCTGTGTGCACCTTTCCCTTAATAGCATGCTAAGGCCTCAGGGAGGGACTAAGTATTTAGGCCTGGGGACACTAGGGTAGAGTGCTCCATCTATTGGGGCTATGGGGAAGCCCTCATCCTGTCTGGGTAAAGGTTTTGCAGATGGTGCCTGTTTGGGGAAGAGCACAGACACCCCATAAATAACCCCTTACTTATGGTCTGTAAGGAGTACAATAAACTCACGGGTTCCCCCAGAGAAAAGCTTCAGCAGAATTGTGCCTCAGTTTGTCACGGAGGTCTTAGTAGGAGGGGTAGACCCTGTTTTATGTGTCCCTCGCTGGGGAGAAGGGAATTTTAGCTACACCCAGATACCAGAAAGAGAAGGAGGATACGGACAGCAGGGAGAGCTGAAGAAAGCTGTTACAGTAGCCTGATGCCATCGTCAACAGCAAACAGAACGCATAGTCAGGAGAAGCCAGATCTGCTGCCTGAGATCTGCCCAAGAGAGCCCTGGGGCTTGTAACTGGGTATCCAACGAGGGGCAGGGAATGTCGGGGTGATGTGGTGAAGGAAACTGCTTTCCGAAGAGTGGGGTGCTATTCCTGGAAGGTGAAAGAGCAGGCTAAAGACAAAGGTAAAGATTTGTTGACATGTTCAAGCATCAAGAAAGAAGTGCCAGTCTGGGGACTGTCCTTTTAAAAGCCATCTGCATAGGAGTGAGATCAGAAGCAGGAAGTATAAGATGAGGGAACTTGTTATGGCCAAGGAGGACAAGGGCTGGGTTGGATCCTTTGAGTTCTATTTAGAGAAAAGTTTCAAGAAAATGCAGAAAAGAAATGATATATTTAAGCCATGGGCTTAAAATTAATATTGTCTTATGCTGGTTGATGTTAAGAAGTTCCTTACTCCCTCTAGATATTTTCAAATATTTCAAGTATTAAGTTATGATACTAACAGTACCTTGCATGTTGTGAGGATTAGGGATAGGCTGTATCTTTGTTTAGCATTGACAGCCACCGTAATGACCAGCCATGATACTTTTGTCACTGAAGGAGGCCCAGGGTAACAGGTCTCACATGGCCAGTCCCAAGCCATCAGCTGGAAACACTGGGTTATCGCTTGGGGTTACCAGCCGCATCTATTTCAGCAAAGATAAAAGAAAAAAACAGCGGGTCAAACGTCTGTCACCAGCGTCTACAACATGGCTTCAAAAGCGTAGAAGTGTCTGTCGGGTACAGGACAAGACTAAGCTGTTTGAAACCGGTATTAACACTAAGCCCCCTTCACAGGCATCTGGAAAAACTCACCAAGGGGAAAAGTGCCCAGGAGAGGTGGCTGGGACCAAGTTACATGGGACAGGCTGGAGCCAAGAGATAAGAGGTCACTGGTCAGCACTCTACTCTGGGTCCCCCAGGGCTCCACCTCCTGTACCAGAGGCAGCCCAGGACCCTTGCAGAGAGGAAAGGCGTGAAGTGTTAGCAGCTGCTGTGTTCAGAAGAGCACACAGCTGGGCCACTTAGAGCTTTGATGTGATGTTGAGACAATCACTTAGCCTTACCCAGCCTCTCCATCTGCAAAATGTGGCAAACAGTATTTTCTTCCACGTGACTTCTTTCTGTTAAATAGTATCTTATTTAAATATCATAATATATGCAAGATACCTGGACCACATTCATACTTGTGAATATATGATGGCATCATCCCTTCTTACCTACCAAAGCCTACTCATTCATGACAATTCTTGTGGCCTTCGCACTTCTCAATACAGCGATGCCTGTGACTGAGACCTCTAGCCTATCAAACAGTCTCGCAGCAGACACATGGATTTGAGGTCACTGGGGCTAGGCTCTTAGGCCCGTGAGTCTCAACCTTCTTAACGCTGCGACCCTTTAATACAGTTCCCCATATTGTGGTGACCTCAAGCCATAAAAGTATTACATTGCTACTTCATAACTGTAATTTTGCTACGGCTGAGAATCATAAATGTAAAATCTGATACGTGACCCCTGGGGGGTTGCAACCCACAGGTTGAGGACCACTGATCAAAGCTGCTCTTAGCCCAGGAAGGCAGCCTCTGCTTTATGCTTGAGACCTTCCCAGTGTATCTGTGAGCTGTAAATCGAGGGCAGTTGGTTACACAAGAGACACCCCTTATTGCTGATAGTAGTCAAGATCCAAAAGGGACACAGCCACGGCAGTTATCATTGATCAAGCATTAATTTATTAGATTCTGTTTCCTTGCTCTGTACAAAGTAGACGACATTGCTTACTTTTTCAGAAGAGAAAACTATGGTTTGGAGGGGCTAGGGTCTCTGGGCTAGGGTCTGAGAGCTCAGGGTCTCTGGGGTCCTTCATACCCAGGAGAAGTAAAACTCAAGCAAGAGCCTGCTCTGTGCTTTTCACAAGAGAGCTCCTCCTAACGAGGATGATAAATGAGCCATAACTGCAGGTGAAGGGGTAACCTAAAGTGGGAGGCAGGACATGAAATGAACACCAACACCTCTCTATCTGAACCTCCTGGCCTACAAAAGGGGCTGAGAACTCACAAGCTGCTGCTACCCGGAGTTTCGGGGCGGATCGCCTGACAGTTTATGATTGAAACCACTTTGCAAAATTATCAAGTCCCATATAAATGTAAGTTCTTATTAATTGTTATACCCATTAAATAATTAAATCTCGGCCATAATAATGAAACATAAATTGCTGTTAACAGCTATTAATCAAAATGTATGCTGGTGGTAATTATGCCAATTAAGATTCTCAGTAATAACGATAATTAGGACTGATACTGAGCAGTGGCCCATCAGGTGTGGACTGGCACGAAACAGCGTGGATGAACGCACAGCCAAGCTAATAAAGACAGCCAGACTTGAACAGGCCAGCTAGTCTCGCTTCAGGATGAGCATCCTGCCGCGCTGGAGTGGGGAGGACTGAGGAACGCCCACACTGTTACTGTTGGCAAGTATTTGGGTCGCACCTGCCCTGTGGCTATGTGGTTGTGTGGCTGTGTGGCCACGCTTCTGTACTCTGTCCCTTCCAGATGAACCTTCACCCTGTTGAATCAACCATGGGCCCCATGGCCTTGCCATTCTCTCGTATGCCACCATATTGCTCACGTCTTCTGACACCTCCATGTTCCTGTCCCTGAAGATTGCGTTCAGTGAGGTTTTTTTTTTCCCCTTGTTACCCCAGCTCAACCACTTACAAGTGGTGCTTATGTGCCTTTATGCTTCAGTCACCTCTCTGAAATGAGGGTGTCAGCTGCACAGACCTGACAGGATTGCTCTGAGTACTGGTAGAGTATGTAAGACTTCAGGCTAAGGCTGAGCACAGGGGACCCAGCTAAAGCCACCATCACTGTTGCCGCAAGGACACCCAACCTGCATCAGCCACTCTGCCGCCTTCACAGCCCTCTGTCCCGGCCATCTGTGTTGTCACATAGTGGTTGCTCCTTTCACCGCTCCTGAAATGGAAGTGGAGAAAGGTGTCCTCAATCTATAAGCAATAATGAAAGGAATGGTGCAGAGAAGTCATTGCCCATGCAATCTGAAGGTTGGGCTTCCTCTTGGTCTTTCTGGTTACTTATTGATTGGTTATGGAGCATGAGATCTGGAGGTTGCCTTACTCTATGTTTTCCTGCTTACCTGTTGATTGGTGTTGTGTGCGTCCCTTCTCTTTCCCGGGACTCAGTCTCCTCTTCTAGGAAATGGAGCTGGTGACCTCTGGCCTGCCTCTTTGACAGACTGCACTGTCGGGTTGAAATGAGGACACAGATGGCCACTGCTTTGTAAACTGAACGGCACTAATCAAATACAAGATACTTTGACTGTTATTAGAACCATCTGGAAGTTGTTTGGACTTACAAATTGATAGACTCAGTCAACACTTACTTGACTTACACAGACAGCGATTGTTAGGGGTATTTTTTTTTAAATCGTTAACCCTACACATGTTGCGAGTCTTTTTTTTTTTTTTTCATATTCTCCCAATTTTAGAATGTTCAAGTTTCAAGTCTCTAAGCCTGCTTGACAGTAAGGATGCAAAACAGCTCAAGCTGAACCGGTCCTCGAGACTTTCGGTTTCTGTTTCCCTGTAAGGACCATCTAGAAGCAAGGCTAATTACTGAGTTATTAGATACAACTCAGACCATGGGGCATCTTGGGGTTTTAGAAAACCTCCAAGGTTACTTTAGGATAATAGGAAGTTCCTAATGTGAGGGTTACTAAATTTTCAAAAACAAAACAATGATCCAGATGAAAAGAAGCCCTAAATATCCCTTCTAGTTCTGCGGGCTTCTCATCCAATGTCTCCACTACCTGGGTCTTGCTTTGCGTGTAGGAAATGTGGGCACCACTCTCTCACTTTGCTGAAAAACAAATCATTCCAAATCCCAGAGACTTAAACGTCACAGTTCTACAGGCTGGCTGGGTAGTTCTGCTATTCTGCCTGGGCCATGGCAGGGCCAATGGCAATTTAAAATCTTGAGCCTGTTGTTAGACCTGAAATTAACCTATTGAGCCCCACCTGCCCAAGGACCAGGTAACTTCCTAGGATTCTGGGAATCGTAGTTTTTGAGCAATAACACCTGCCTGAGGACCAGGTAAATTCCTGGGATTTGGGGAGGTTGTAGTTTATGAAAAATAACAACAAAGCCTCATGGGAAAGTATGGGTTTTTCCAATATTAGCTCTGCCAACATTTGTCTTGAGGCCACTTACCTGGAAAGTCTCTAGATGATGGTGCTAGCCAAATTCCATCTTGGACAGTATCTAAAATTTTAATAAAAAGCTTGCTTAAATTTGGCCAAATTGGTGGAACTGGTTTTTTTTTTTTTTCATGAATTTCAAGATTAATAACTATGGATATGATAATAACAGAACCAGTGTTTTACCAGGGCCAGATTAATATCTTATCAGGAGTACACTGATTAATAGGTTAAAATGCTGAACTTTTGAAGTCTAAACATAACAGTAGTACAGCAAGACAGAAAGAAATTTGAAACACTTTTCATTTTTCACATATACTTCCTCAGACCTTGACAACTGACCTAAGTTTCCTTTGGAGCTGACAAGCCCCCTCCTTGCAGCAGCATTTGTTGAGAGGTCCTTGAGAGCTGGGCTCAGGGGACAGGACTGGGACTCCCAGGTTTGCCTTTCTGGGCAGGGTCTTTCATACTCTAGGAACCAGTGTGGGTCTCAGCACGCAGCCATGGCTTTGCAAGACAACGAAAGCAGCAACTACACAACCTCAAGGCAGAGCCTGGAAATAGATTCTAAGTAAGTAAAAGACATCAAGATGGACAGGGAAGACAGCACATTGACTTGATTCATGAATTATATCTCACAGGAAGAAAATTATGGATTCTCGAGTGGGGAAGGCATAAGTGATCTTGGCAGAGTTTAAGAAACGGGCAAAATGAAACGAAGGCCAAGTGCTTGTCCACACATGACCGAAGAAAAATCAGAAGTCGATTTAAAAACAGTCTCCCACAACATCAAAATGTAAACTATTTTGAAAAAAGTTTTAAATGTGTGGGACTCTTTAACAACAGCCTCAGCGGAACCTTGCTGAGGACTGTGGCAGAGGCAGCCATGAGCCTTTGCTGGATGGTTCCACGTTGTTAAAGGATCGCCCTTCACACATTCAACTAGGAAGCTGAATAAAATGACGACAGAAACTTCTAAGTAAATGACAAGGGATTATATAATTTATGTAGAAAGTAAAGGATCTAGGTGATCCAGATAAGACAAAATATTTTCTTAAGAAAAATAAGAGACTGAGGAGATGGCTTAGTGGTTAAGAGCCCTTGCTATGCAAGCAGGAGAACCTAAGTTCAAATCTCTAGCACCCATGTCAACAGCCAGCCAAGGTCGTGTGTGCACCTCTAACTCTACTTAGGGGAGAAGGCTAGGGCTTGCTGGTCACCAGCTGAGCTCGGCTTCAGTGACAGACTGTCCCCAGGAACTAAAGTGAAGAGAGCTAGAGAAAGACACCCGCCATCCTCACAGGCACCAACATGCAGAAACACTCACAAATGTAAAAGAAAGGGAAGCTGGAGGGTAACTTCCACAATCCAATTCCAAGATTTTTATAACTCTACATAGATCCTGACACTAAGATACATATTCTTCTCAGCAAAGGTGCAAAATTAAACAAACATGAGAGGCTTTCGGTGAATGGATGTTTATCTGGGGCGGGGAGGAGGGGGAGAGAATAAAAACCACTCCAGTCCAGTCCATATACTGAACAGGGATCACCTCAAGATAGACCTTCAACCTATACGTAAAATCAAACTTTCTAGAAGAAAATGAATGGAAAGGCCTTTGCCTTGAGCCAAACAGGACTTCTGAGATCAGCCAGCACGGGCAGAGAGGGTCTGTGGAGCACGGTGAATGGCTCGCTGCAGGAGCCACTCGCTAGTGAAGTCACTGCAGGCAGTCACTTGGGCCTTGGAGAAAAAGTCAAGACTAATGAAAATTCCTCTGCAAAGTCTTTACAGCTCTCTGAAGTCAGCGAGACTCACGTGGGCTTTCTGTTATTCCACGGAGCCGGGAAGGGCCTATCTGAACAAACAGTTACTGCCTATTTCCCTTGCTTTCAGGCCCAAATCCAGAATTTGTTGTTGTTTTAACATTTACCACCAACACTCCAGCCACCACCTTACAGAGTTATTTCCCTGTCTTTGGAGAATTGAGGAATTATTATGCAGGCTTTGAAAACTGCCTCACGCCCTTATTCCTGCTCCGGCATTTTTTGCATGAACCATTTTCCAAACACAGACAAGATACTGAGTCGTTTTAGATTTCAGTATAACGAGGATTGGAAGACCTGATTGCCACACCCCTCTCCACTCTGATACCTTCTGAATCTCTGATTCTATAAGAAAAAAGACTTTGCAGAAGAACCTGGGTGACAATTGATATTATAGCCAACCAATACCAAGTCATATCCAAGAATAAGGATGATACCATAATTTGAATGGTGAGTGTTCCCCCCAAAACCTGTTAAAAATCTGATCCTCAAAATGGTGCTCTGGGAAGTGGGAGAATCTTAAGGGAGTGGTGATTTGGGGGAGGTCTTTAGGCTTTTGTGGGTCTGCCCTCAAAGGAACTGTGAGAACAGGCCTCTTTATCTTCCTTGCTTTGCTTACTGGCTCAAGGTATAATAAGCAGGTTTGTTCTGTCATATATTTCCACAGATGCTCAAGGCAATGATGCCATCTGATCTTGGACTGGCATCTCTAAGTCTGTAAGTCAAGACAACCCTTTCCTCCTTAAGCTAACTGTCACAGGTATTTCATTACCATGATGGTAAGCTGGCTGATGCACTTGACCTCTCTTCCTGGTTACGGTTAAATACAACCCACATGAGACTCAAGGAAGTGGATTCGCTAATCACATTTGAATTGACTCATGTCTTGATCTGTTCATTATATTAATATTTATTTGTACTCATCATGCAGCAGGCACCCTGGGGGGTACCAAAGCCTAGTGTTTACCCCAAAATGTGAAAGACAAAATGCTTCCAACCCAGATGACTTGCACCTGCTTGCTTACTTCCTGGGGTAGTTTTCTCACCTTTCTGGCCAACTGCTATTCTTCAAAGATGTCAACATGATTTTCTCTGGGAGAGGTTTTCTGACTCTGAATTGGTTAAGCTTCCTTGTCATGTATTTCCTCAGATCCACCTATTATTGTGTCCCTCGTTGATGTCTTTCGTTGCACTAAAGAGGGACGATGTTGAATCTACAACTGTAAACTAATGATGAATGAACATAAAATAAATTGTGGATGTAGAATGTCTCCTGGAAGAAAGGTCAATGGCATTTGGAGGTTACCTTCTGAAAAGTAGTTTCCCAGCTAGGCTCAAAGTTGCTGTGCTCTTCAATGTTGAAGGCCAAGTATTACTATGCTACCAAGTCAATTTTATGACACAGCTCAAGAATGCAACGGGCTAGTTACCGGGAAGTAGCCAAATTCTTCACCAGAGCATCACTATTCTCTCCCAAACAAGTTTTCAGCCATCTGCCTGCATTCACATCTTGCTAAAAGTGTCCATTTATTTGAAACACAATTACCATGCCGCCTTCTTTGCTGACTAGACCCACGCTATTGTTTTATACTTCCATACTGAGCCCTTCACTCCACTCTCTCTAGGATAGTCCCCTCATCTGACTCAGACACATCTCAAATGCCATCCCTGTTCTGTGGGTGTTTCCCTGGTAACCTGCCCTTCTTCTCTCCTTCCTTTCCAGGTCCACTCCACAAGTTTTTACATGTTGTTTGTACCTAAAAGTTGGTCTACTTAGCATCAGGGTTTATACTCTCTATGTCTTTCTGTAGCTCATTAACTCCTCCAGGCCAGAAGCAACACAATGGAGACAAAGCCCGTGATAAACCTCTGCTGAGTTAAATTTCCCTCAACTATCTACTCATGAGATCCACTTGTCTCCCTGCTCCCTGTGGTGGCCACTGGGAAAACATAGGATACATTCCTCTTGAAAACCATGAGCTGGGTGGTAGTGCCAGCTCACACCATTAATCCCAGCACTCAGGAGGCAGAAGTAGGTGGATCTCCGTGAATTAGAGGCCAGCTCCTGAGTTCCAGGACAGCCAACGTTACACAGAGAAACCCTGTCAGAAGACCCCTAGCCATGGGAGCAACATTGGTGATTCAACTTAAAGATAATGCTTGTCTGCCCAGTACCAGGAGGTAAAGGTTTTCTCCACAAACTCATGCAACATTATTAAGAAGCGTAGTCTTTGGAGGGAGGGCAGTTAAGTCACGATGGTAGAGTCCTCACTGATCAAATTAATGACCTTCTACAAGGCACATCAGAGAACTCTCTTGCCACATATAAGAATACAAGGTGTAACTGGCTGTCTACAACTTGGAAGAGGGTCCCCATAAGAACCAGGCCATGAGGCCACCCCTGTACGTCATTCAGCTTCAAAAACTCTGAGGAATGAATGTATGCTGTTCAGAGGCCAGCCAGTCTATGGAACTTTGATGCAGTAGCCTTGAGTGACTGGGAGACTCAGGGAAGTATATTTTAGGGTCAACCCTGAGACAAGTGTCGGAGTGTGCACGAAGGTGAGGTGGTAGCTGATGACTCAAGAGAAGAGGTCGAGAATATACATCCTTTGTATATATCAATCACTGTAAGGGCTGGTCTTCTCAGTTTGTGAGATGAAAATCTATTAGGAAGTTTTAAGCCATCAGGCGGAATCAAGTGGCATACATTTTAAAGTGCTCGGCGTTGAGATAAGTGTAGAGGTACAAGAAGAAAAACACAATGATTAGGACCGAAAGCACAGGATGACTTAGGCTGGAGTGGCAACATTTGTGGGATGAGGGATGGGGGAGCTGTGATGTATTTAGAAAGAAGATGGTAGATTGAATGTGGAGTGCAATAAAAAGAGCAGCTTCAGGAAAGACAGCTCATGGGGGAGGGAACGAGTGATTTGATGAAAGAAATTGTTTATTAAAATGGGAAAGACTGAGAGAAACAGATCTTGTCCAGAATCCTGGGAATTATGTTGTGGAAAACTGAGGTTGGGGGTTGTCTCAGTACCTGAGAGACTTGGCATTGGCAATTAGAAAAAGAACCAGAGTTCACCAAAGAGATGCAGGGACAGAAGCTGGGGCTTGTCAGCATACCCACAGCATTTTGCCCTGCAAGACTAGGTGACATCATCAAAGAGGGTAAGCCCAGGAAGATGGGGCCCTGGGAGTGAACCCAGGCACATTCAAGTTTAAGAAATCAGAGAGTTCGTGAGGAGCTAACAAAAAGGAAAAGCAGTCAGTGAGCTGGGAGGAAAGCCAAGGGAGTATAAGGTGAGTGGCGGAAAGAAAGAATCCGTGCTGTCAACACAGGGACCAAGGAAATGGAGACAGACAACTGACCTTGTGTTTAACAATGTGGAAATCCATTGCCTGTGGTGGTGGTGGAGGGGAGGTTTTGTGAATAATGGACGGATAGCATGACTGGAGCAAGGTTTGAGAAAGAACAAAGGGGATGGAACTGATGAGCAAGTATAGGTAGGGCTGTTGGTTCACCCATTGCAGGCCTGGTTTGTCCCCGGAATCTAGAGGTATAAGGCACCAGTCTGGCAGATAACATAGATAAAAGTTTTAAGTGCAGACAACTCACTCTGAGCATCATTACCTTACTACACCTAGTTATCCACACAGCTGTGCAGATGTCCTGTCTAGAATTTTTAACGTCAGTGATGGTATTGTACAATAAAACTTTTCCTGGGGAGATGCAAGACGCATGCCTGCTTAGCCCAGACAGGGAGCCCGCAACAGACCAAGGTCTGGATGCCACAAAAGTCTAACTTGCTGAACCGATGAGCTTTACTGGAGTGACTTACAGGGATATAGGTGAGGGGTTCCTTACAGGAGAAGAGATGACTCAAGGGCAGCTGCCATCACCAAAGCCTAGCACCTCTGGCATCTCACAAAAGCCGGGAATCTGGAACACACTGCATGGCCCGTAGGCAGCTCCATAGATTGAAGAATATCCTTTCCATGTGACTCAGCTGGTCTAAACATCTTCCAGGTAGTCTTTCTGAGTTGGGTTTTTTGTTGTTGTTGTTGTTGTTGTTTTGCCATTTGCTCTAGTCTCGGAATTGTTTTCATAACTTGGTCTGGTCTCAAAATCGTTTTCATAGCTTAGTTTGTCTCAGGGTCTTCATTAGAGTTCAAGGCCACTTGTCTCAGAGGCTTTTGCTTTGGGTTGCTTTGTTTGTTTGTTGTTTTGTTTTGTTGTTTTTATTGTTTACTCTGGCAGGGAGGGGCCTAGTGAATCTGGTCAGTTTTAGGAACTTCCTAAAGCTATTTTGAGCTTTTGGGTTTTTTTTTTTTAACCTTTCTGTTTAAGGAAGTTTCTGTAGGATGAAATGTCTTAATCTCTGAGGAAAACTGTTACAAACAACAAAATGGTGAAATCTCTTCCAGTCCAGAGTCTAAACCTGGAGAGCTCTCACTGGGATGATCATTCTCAACCAGGCTGTGCAGAGGAATCCCTTGTTCCCCATCAATCTTAACACAACAAAACTGTGTCTCATCCAAGAGCATCTCCTGTAGGGTCAGGAACCAGCACTGTTGTCCTAATTAAGGGGACAGCAACAAAACAGGTCAGTCTTGTGAGGCTAAACACAGTCTTTGCTTTGGTAGCCTCTCCAGAATTTTTCTCCCTGTCCATCTCTCTGTCACTAAGCCAGCTCACAGGACCATCATCTCTGCTTGGAACCCTTGTGACCGCTTTCCAGGGTTCCTCTGCATCTGAGCCTATCTCCTCCCACCCATTTCTTAAATGTTATCAACTTATCCTTCTCAGTTAACTCTGTCCTTCCTGTAAATACTTCTGATATGGCTTCTTGGCTTTGAGTTAAAATTCAAAATCATGTTACATTGGTACACAAAAGCTGTTCTGTGGATGTGTGGATGGATGGATGAACAATGAACTGACACCACTAGGTTAAATAGAAACACAGAGAATGAACCACGAAGCTGGGTAATTTGGTCTCCAGTAGGTGAGTTTTTAAATAGCCAGGTTCTCCTCATTCTTCAGTACATGTGACATGGCTCCCTTATGATGTGAGTCACCTCCATATTTACAGATCCCACCCAGCCTGGGTCAGGACCAGTAGTGCACCATGTACATACCTCACCAGACGTCCTATCACAGGACACTGCAACTGTCACTCAACATATCATATTTCTAGCCAACCTGCCAGGACCATCATTTCTCCATCGTAACGCCATTTCAAGTCTATTTTGTTAATAAGTCATGCGGATTTGTTCTGCAAAGCAGATTGGAATGCCTAGAACCAATGCTACAATTTTACAGTTATGGAATTCTCTCTTGATATGTGACAGCCCAAGGTCACCACGTATAACATCTGTCTTGCCATGCCCCATCCCCACTGCTGGACATGTGCTTCCTATTGGCCTTGGTACCTGCAACTTGGGATTCATGCTGAAAGCACATTTGAACCCTTCATCTTTATAGCGCTTTTCCAAGAAAATTATCCAATCTGGCAGTCCTTTTGGCCTCAAGGCTACTCGACAGATCACAACAGATCGGGGCCAGATGCAAGGAGAGAATGAGCTTCACCATCAAATTGTCTGATACCTAAAATATATTGGCTTTGAGAGAGCGCAGTTCTTTGTGTCGCTTATAATCAGAGGCCTATGCTCTCCTGTGCATTGCTTATAATCAGACGACCGAGCTCTGCAGTGCGCCAAGGCAGTGAGGTCTTGATGTTCCTGGCTGAGCTCTGTCAGTGTCCCACGGTAGAGTTCCCTGCCAGGTAGGTCGTCACAGCTGTGAAGTCAGAGACATTGTGCAAGAGGAGAAAGAGATTGTCCAACTCAGCAAAAGGAAGTGCCTTTGAGAATGAGTCAAGGCCGGTGGGCGTCCAAGAAAGGGCCAGGGATCGTGAACGCCAGCACGCGTGGCAGGAAGTAGGATCTTGGGGATTAAAACCATGCAGAGCACACGGGCAGACAGGGAAAGATGACTGTGGTGGGGGACACGTGAAGAACTCCAGGGCTTGCTCCCAATCGGCCGCGCATTTCTTACAGAGCTTTCTCCAGAGTCAAAGCTTTTACTCAGCCTATGAGCCGATCATAGCTCTCCTTTCTAGGTCATTTTATCCCTGTGTGTAAAATGTGTATGCATAGATGCAAGTGTGTTTCTGTGCCTGAATCCAGATGTGTGAGCCATGGTATACATAAGGAGGTCACAAGACAACCTCAGTGTTGGGTCTCACCTCTCCACTTCCTTTAAGACAGGATTTCACTTGTTTTTCCCCCCCTGTGGGATATCCCAGGATAGCCAGCCCATAAACTGAAGAACTCTCCTGTTCCTACCTCCCAGCTCACCTCAGGAGCACTGTGATTTTTGAGGTGTGGATGCCCAACGTCTGGTTTCATGTATATTGGGGGAATTTGAACTCAGGTCCTCACTGACATGTAGCAAGAGTTTTCCCTAGTGTGCAACCTAGGAGGTACACTACCTCCTCTAGTACAAGTACCCCAGATCTACAGTTATTCTCATTCTAGAAATGAGGAAACTGAATTGCAACGAGACCCACAAAGGGTCAAGGCAGCTGTTATACCCAGAACTATTTTATCCAAAGTCCCTGTCCTGGGTTTCCCTGAACCACCTTACAAGCTGGGTAACCCTGAACTGTCACTTTGCCTTCATCTAGAAAGTCCACGTACTTTATTTAGTCAACGAGAATGGGCACACCGAATGACCTCACCAAGAACCATGCAGATTTGCCTTGCTCGTCTTTATTTGCTTACTTCCTTCTTTCCCATTACTTTCCATAGTGAGACCCATGCCGTAAACAACACTGCCGTGGCTCGAATAGTGGTAGTTCGAAGTACAGAGCAAATTAAATTCTCTGCTTGAAAGGTCTTCAGATCTGCCACACGTGCCGGAAAAACCCAATTACGCTAACTTGGTTGCGTGAAAATCATGCAACAGCTCTTTGTTATCTTCTGCCGTAGACCAGGCCTGAGTGCGGCATGTGGATGGATAAAAGCTCATGTCCCGCCCCAAGGAGCTCAGCGTCAACAGGAGACTGCTTAGTGCTTTTAAAGAAAAGGCCCAGCAGACGGCAGTCTTGGGGGACACCTACATCAGGGAAGCACACACCTCCTTCTGAGCTGATTCTAAAAATGCCCAGGTCTCCAAGACAAAGTCAAGCAGGTCACGAACACCCTAAGAGAGGGCCGTGGGCTGGCAGAGTCATGGAATGACAAAATGGCCTGTGTGATGATGAAAGCCACAGAGAAGAGCCCGTGGATGATGAAGTGGGCAGGGCTGAATGACCTCCCTGACTCTGTTCACTATGGTGTTGTGTAACACTTTGAAACGTTCCATCCTACATGGAAGCTCCTTTAAGTCAGAGGGCAAACCACCCAAGATAGCTTCAGGAAGTCCCTGAAATGGACCAGATTCACTAGGCCCATCTTCCCAAGAGTAAACAAGCCAAGATGCAAAGAAGACACTGAGACCAAACAAGCTGTCTGAGGAAGTAAAAACCAGTGGAGTCACCTGGAAGATGTTTAGATCAAATGAGTCGCTTGGAAAGGACACTCTCCAGCCTGCAGGCTGTGCAATGAGCTCCAGATTCCCAGCTTTTGTGAGCTGTCAGAGGTGCTAGGGTGGGCTTTGGTGATGCAGCTGTCTCTGAGTCATTTCTGTTCCTGTAAGGAACCCCTCACTCATATCCCTGTAAGTAATCCAATAAAACTCATTGGTTCACCAAGTTAGACTCTGGTGGTATCCAAAATTTGGTCTGTTGTGGGCTATCAGGGGCAAGTAGATGTGTGCTTTGCATCTCTGCAGGAAGAGTCTTGTCACACAACATATGGCCCCCATTCTGGGATGTACTAAAAGATGCTGAAGTCTTCTGGAATCAAGAGTGGGCTGCCTTACCTGCCTTGCTTGGAATATCACCATTGGGAAAACATCATTCCCTCATGTGTAAGATGGGGATATTGATAGTACTTGCCATATAAGGTTTGTAAGACAAGTGAATGATATAATGTAGGGTCTGGGGAAATACCCAAGTGGTAAGAGCACTTGTGCAAAGTGAGGACCTATATACACAGCATCCATGTTAGGAATAATCAAAACCTGGCATGTCTGCATGGACCTGTAACCCTTACTTTGAGAGACAGACGTAAGCAGATCCTAATAACTCGGTTAGAGACCCTGTCTGAAATGAATAAGGTAGATAGTGATAGAGCGCAGACTATATCACACAAACATGGGGGGGGGGAAGAAGGGAGGAAGGGAGGGAGGGAGGGAGGGAGGGAGGGAGGGAGGGAGGGAGAGGATACATATGAAGGACTTAATGTCACACCCAGTAATTACTCAGTATTATCATTACTTTGGTTGTCTGGGCACCAACTTCTGGAACTCCATATACCTTATTTTTCATTTCTGTCCGCTGTCAAGGAGAAAAATTTGCCTGGTATGAGAGTGAACCAGCCATAGTGACTCAAGTCTGTATTCCCAGCTCTTGAGAGACTGAGGCAGGATCATGAATTCAAGTCTAGCTCATGAATTCAAGTCTAGCCTGGGCTACATAGTGCCATCCTGTGTCTTGGATTATTTATAATGATAAATAACATAACAATAAATAACGTAAGAAACAAAAGGAAGAATAAGAGTGAGAAAAACTGCTCATATAGACTATTGGTTAATGTTAAATAGGCACCTCAGTCTGCCATTTGTCCCAGGGTTCTGTGGCTGAAGCCAGCAGAAATAAATGACCCACACATAGCTTTGGAGAGTCCAATCAGCAGCTTGGTTTGGAGAGACCTAGTTTTTTGGAAGAGGAACTCATGTATGCCACACCCAGGTTTCAGCACTAGATGAATGATAATGAAAACAGGACCACTCCTAGGCACTGTAGATATGAAGGAGAAAACAGCCAGAGCATGGAAAGGTCCACACTGAGAGGAGAGAGAGGAGCAGAGAACAACAGGAAGAGAAGAGGGAGGGAAGAGGAGAGAGGGCAAACAGAGGAAGAGAGAGCCGGGAGCAGAGCCAAGAGCAGAGCCAAGAGCACCAAGAACCAAGAAAGCCAAATGTAGCCAAAATGCCTGAGGTTATACAGGAAAGAGAAGCTATCCTGAGATAGCAAAGGTTAGTAGCTGGTGTGACAAGTATGCACGCTGGCAGCTATTGATTCTCCAATGTGTAGCCTAAGCATCTCTTCATGAATGCAAAGAAGGCAGAAAATGCGACCAACTCTGAGGAACAGGACGACTTCATAGGGTCCCTGCATAGCGCAGACTCCTTTCTGTGGGCCTTAACTTGACCTTTAAGAAATAAGGTCCATCTGGTAAAGAAGAATCTAATAGCTTGTTATACCCAAGATGGATATACCCAAGCTTCACAAGGGCCCAGAGTCAAATCCCAGAAGAAAACAGACCCAGAACCCTGGCCACGTGGTCCTTCCCAGAATCCTCACTTCCAGAGGAACATTCATCACCTGCAGCTCTCAATATATGATACCTTATATGGAAAAAGAGACTAATTCCGCCCAAATAGCTCTTAATATATAATACCTTTCATGGAAGAAGAGACTGATTTGGGGTCACTAAAGCAACCATGTCTGTTAGCTGTCTTTTTCATGAAGTAAGTAGAAAGAGGCAGGGCCAAAATGCCTATTTCGTCCACTCTGCACCTGTGTGATGAGCCAACCAATGAATGTCCTGAGCACTTCAGAGGTGGGAGGGGCAAAGACAACAGAGTGCGGCTAAACCTGATTCAGATCCCATCCCTGCCATTTTGTGCTTTACCTTTAGCAGTCTGCTCTCCCTGAACCTCAGATCCACACTGATAGCTAAAACGACCCTTGCTGGCCGCATTTGTGGGCCGACGCCCGGGATAGTCGGGAGACCTAGGGCCTCTGACGAAAGGTCTTCGCGGAGATCAGCACGCTGAGGTGGCGAGAGGCAGGAGAACTGATTGGGATCCGAGGCTCGGTTTCGCTGCTCACGCTCTCCGGGTCTTGAGTTTTTCCTTAATTCTGCTAACCTCCCATTTGCCCGGCATAAAACGGCTTCGAGATTCCTGCTTTGAATCACTGTTGTGGGAGTGAGAAACACTTTTACAAAGTATTTGAAACACAGCACATGCTCCACAAGTAGTGACTGATGATGCTTCCCAGATGCCTGGCTGTGCTGGCCGTGTACCCTTCCATCAGAGCTAACTAGTTTCTCTCTTGGTGCCCCTCCCTTATCCGTTAGCTAGGGTCCTATGTCCTTTCTGCTTTATGCATAGGCACCATGAGAAAAATTCCTAACAGCTATAGTGGACAACACTTAGTGGTTGGTTGCAATATAGTCAGGCATTGTGTACAATACTTGATGTAGTCGTGAGGATTAACAGAAGAGTGACCTCACCATGTCATATACTGATACCCAGGTCATGAAAGTGTTGCCTTACAAGGCAAAACAGGTTTGGTAGTATGACTTGGGAAGAGTTCTGAAGAGGGATGAGTACTCTGCGCAGGCTCAGTCTAACCTACAAAGGACCTTAAATGTGAGAAGTTCCTCCGATGGGAGGCAGAAGGGATGAGTCAGAAAGCCAAACGAGGGAGCTGAAAGCCTAGAAAAGGTGTGATGTGTGGCTGACTTTGAAGATGGAGGAAGGGAGCCGTGATTCAAGTAATAAAAGGGACTTCTGGAGCTGAAATAACCCTGGCCAATAATCAAAAGGAAAACAGATGTCTCTGTCCTCCAGCTACGTGGGATTGAACTGCATCCCATCCACGGCTTGAATGAGCTCAGAAGCAGATTCTTCTCCTGAGGCTCCAAAGAGGAACCCATAGCTATCCACACCTCCATTTCGGCCACGTGAACCTGCAGCAGAGACGCAACTGAGACCCGCTGTGCCTGGACTTCTGCTCTGTGTAACTGAGATGAAAACGGGTATTCACTTCAAGGTATTAAATCTGAGTTACTACAATAGCAGTATATAATGGAAATTCTTTATACGTTATAGACTAATAGTCACTATAGTGTGAACAAAGACTGCTTTTTTTTTCTGACTTCCAGAACCTGAATAATCACACAGAAATCATATTAATTACAACACTGTTTGGCCAATAGCTTAGGCGTATTCCTAGCTAGCTCTTAGATCTTAAATTAACCCATTTCTATTAATCTATTAATCATGAGGCTGTGGCCTACAGGAAGGTTCTGGCATCTTTCTCCTTCAGCGGCTACATGGTTTCTCCATGATTCCACCTTCTTTTTCTCCATATCTGAGCCACACACCTGAAATCTCCAAGTCCACAAGCAAAGACCAGAGGACGGCCGCAAGCTTGAGGCTACCCTGGTCTGCCTAGCCGGTTCCCAGCCACCCAGCAATATTCTTCCTTAAAATCAAGTCTGAGAAACGGGATGACTCACCAAGAGCATCACAAGGAGTCATGTGACCCATATTTTCTTTCTGCTTTTGTGGTGTTTTCTGTCTGACAATCCCAGCTCTGCTCTGAACTGGTTTACACGTATGCCAAATGGAAATGATCCACTTGGTAGAGCTTCCTTTCCTTGAGTCAGGAGACCCAGCAGGAGATGGAAATGGGCCGGGACTAAAGAGCCTACATAGTCCATTATCACACAGCATTAAACACTTACTGAGTGCTACCATGCCAGGCAGTGAGTGGGTTAGGGCCACAGCTGAGGTGAGAAATTGCTGTGGAAATGTGTGAGGATGATTTGTTGAAGACGTGACTGAGGGACCCTGTTGGCTGGGCGAGTGGGAGTCTGGGAGAACTCCCAATAAAGGTTACCTTTGCACGGACTCGGGCAGGAGGCATAGGCTTGGCGGCAGGATGCGGGAAGAAAGCATCTTTTTCAGGTAAATTGCCTGAAGGAATTGCCTGTCAACATCCTTGTGCCTGATTCAAAATCACTAGGGACTCAGAGAGTCATCCCCAGAGGTGGCCACAGGTATTCTCCTCTCCAGCACTGCCCTGCATCTCTAAAGTTAGATGGACCCCTGACCAATCAGAAGTGACTGCTGTCATTCTTGCAAGGAAGACTTTCAAAACCAAGGCCACCCTCTGTGTGACCAGAGAATCCACAGACTAGCACTGTCCAACAGAAATAAAATGCAAGCCATGTGTCTAATTTTAAACTTTCTAGTAGGAGAATTAAAATAAAAGGTAAGTGGATGGGGCAAATTAATTTTTATTAATGTATATAAAACCTTTTAACTCATTATATTTGAAATGTTATGCATGTTATCAATAGAAATTAATGAGATATTTGAAACTGTCATTTAGATGAAATCTGCGGTGTGTTCCAAGTGTGTGTTTTAGGCTCATAGAGGCGGCTTGGAGCAGGGCCACTTTAACTTCTCAGTGGCTACATGTGGCTGAAGTTACTAAGATGCACAGTGCAAATGAAGCGGCAGGGGTCCCGAGGCTTTTGGCTTGTGAGTGACAGAGACTCCAGCCAACACAGTGAACATACAGCCTAAAAGCAAGATGCAAACTCTCCCACCACTCCCCGCAAGCCACGATGCTCCTGTCTGTTATTGCAGCCTGGCTTTCTTGAGCTCTCCAGACTTGTGGACTGGAAAGCCAATGCCAGCAAGCCTGGAAAGCAAAGCAGGAGCAATAATGAGAGGCCTTTTATGAGATACCCAGGCACTGGATCTCATCCCGGAGGAATGTTAATGGGTTTTATGCCACGGTAGGTTTAAGAGCTCACACTGGAGGCAAGGAAAATAAGAAGGGTGCTGGTACAATAGCAGGGCCATGAGGCTCGCTACAGGAAGAGAAGACGCTTATATAGAAAGCTGTGTGTATGGTTCCACAGCAACCTGCAGCAGAAGCAGCTGCTTGTGGTCCAGGCAAGAAGGCTAATGCTCATGCAGTCTCCTTCCATTTTCTGGTGCATCCTTTTTGCTATTGCCGTTAGCTGCAAAGAATTGTTGCACAGATCCATCCTGACAACAGGTTTTGCCCTCAAAAAGTATTCTGGCTCCACTTCAAGGTCATTTTTCACATCTCAAGGTCAATTTCCAATTATTTTACTCCCATTCCAGTCCATACTTCAAACCTTGTAGCTTTTCAAAAACACTCCAGCTAGGATGGGTTGTTTTTTTTTTTTTTATTTCCTGTATTTCTTCCCACAATTGATGTAACATGAAGAAAAGATGAAAAAGCCCATCTTTTATTTCCTTCCTTTTTGGATAACCTTGTAGCATCCCCAGAGAAGTTATCGGGAACTAGGCTGAGCAGAGAAAGCCAATCCACTTGCAATGATGACACTACCTCTCACAGTACCTGGAACTGATCCATACACTTTGAGAATGCTAGCTGCTTATCATTTTAGTACCTGAGGATGGGGGCGGAGTCCATTTGAGCCTGTTTTGGGCTTTCTCGTGGACAATTCTGTAAGAAGCATTTCAGTAAAAAGAGAGGGTATCAACGAGAGGCTGGTTCAAAAACGACTTTGACCCATTTATGTCGTGTCCTTGCAGCTTCTGTGGTTTTCAGATTATGTAATCAGCCTTGGCCTCGAGCCAGTCTCACTAATATGAAGATGGTTCTTGCATGGCAGGCAGGCATCTGAATGCCTTGTTAACTATTATGCAATGGTGCAGAACACAGACCGGTCCAAGCTCCATCAGCTCCTTGCTGTGTGATCTTAAGAAAAGTCAGCAGGTGTCTGAGCCTTGGCTTCCTCATCTCCAATTTGAGGGTGATAATCCCTATGTCTCTAGGGTAGGTGAGAGGATTGAGTGGGGAAGCCGGCATGTTAGCCAATGGTCCATAAACTTCAGTTGAATATGGAGTAATGAACTGCATGGATTTGAAACCAATATACTTAGGCTAACAATGAAGCTCCCGAATTTGCTAATTGTATAGTCATTGGCCTGGAGTCTGTAAAATAGGATGATGCCTCTTGCCCAGATGGCACTCAGTGGCGATTTTGACATTTAATTTAGAATCCATGCTCTAGACAGTCGTCTGAGTCAATGATGGAAATGCTTTATTTTGGAAGTGACTGCCTCTGAGGTCATTGTGATGAAGAAAAGAAGCCCGTGGCCTCCTGTGGTGTGTGTGTTGCTATGGTGGTAGGTACCTCCTCATGGTAGCCTGCAAGGAACACTCATTCTGAAATCTTATTTTTATTCCTTCAGTTGGTCTGACTTCCAGGTTTTCCTTCAGGGCACACCACGGAGGAGAGAAGAGACATGGGACCGCCATGCTCATCCTGGTCTCCTTTCTCTCACTGATGCTCGCCCAGTGGAAGCAAATTCTCCTGAGAGCTATGCCCCTCTGACTTTGCTGTGCTCCCCAATATCTCCAGGTGACTTTGCCGACAAGGAGACCCTCCTTCAGTAGAGCTGAGATGAGACAGAAAGGAAGTCTGTGATCAGCTTGGTGCAGCATGGCTTTAAACTCCGGCAGCCCCCCGGAAGTCCATCCTGAGCATCACAAAAATGTGACTTCGATGTGTACCTCCCTCTCTCACATCCCCTCAGCGTAGAATTGTCCGTCATTCCCCTCACACCTGAACTTCTTGCTTCATCATCTTCCCCTAAATGGGACAACTCAGTGTCTCCTTCTTCTTCCCTAACTAATGCTGGTCACTCTGAGCAGTCCCATTGTCATTTACCCATGCTGCCTTGGCTTGATCTGAATATTCTCCCTCTAGAGTTTGGGGCTAGAATCCTCCAGGCTCACAGCAGTCAGTGCCTCAAATAGACGTTCACTGGCTTCCTGCATCTGAAAAGCAAAGCAAAAGCAGCCCAAATCCTCCTCACACTTGCCACGGAATCACCAGCCTCAGCTGGTTTAATGAAGCCTACAACAAAGATCAGTAATCAGAGGTTTGACCTTAGCATGTGTTCTCAGTCTCAAAACACAAAGACTATATTCAGACGGGAATACCTCAGTCTCCTCAAAACACTTACTACACTTCCTGCTGCTCAGCGCCAACATTCATTTCACTCAGAGGGTGTTTCCAAGTTTACCGGATGTCCACGGCACACCTGAAAACACCTTTTAAGATTTTCTTCAGCCGTGAAACAGAAGGACAAAATAGTGTTGAGGAAATCGGCCCTGAAGGAAGAAAGGGAGGAAATTTGGATTCGACTACTTTGGATGCTCCCAACTTCTTTCGCTACTACAACTTGGAGCGGGTGGGTTTCGTTTTGAAAGCTTTTCTCCGTGGTTGGAAGGGGAAGACCCTCGGTCTAGTGTACTGTTTAAAGTCCAGCCTCACCACTTGCTGTCCGCGTTCTTGGGAAAGTTCTTAAACGTCATGGCTGCCCAGTTTTGCCCACTGTGTCATGAGAATAATAACAATACTCAGCACATAGGTCTGAGTGAAGATGAAATAAGCCCAGCACTTACACGTAAGCCATTTACATTTTAATTGTTTAATAAGTACCTGACAGGCGTTAGTGAACATCAGCCAGCTGAAACTTCACTTCTTTAACACCCACTCAAGAAATTACACTGGAATGCCAGCGAGAGTACCATGAGAAGAGGAATATATTATGGATATGGAAAAGAGGTACTCATTTGATCAAGGAAGTTTCAGTTTAGGGGCAAAGAGACGAGAGTACAAATACAACGAAATGAAACCCTTTGCTGCTATATTGGGGTCAGACATGGTGCGCTTCATGCAGAGTTTGTTTAGAAAGGAGGTATTTTGTAGCTCTGCCTACTAAAACGGCCCCAGAGCAATTACAGGCCCAGGACAGTGCCCATGGCCAGCCAGCACCTAAGCTGTGGTTTACTCCTTCCATTCCTCACAGAGGAACCTGGGCGCCTCCTGGAAACGGCTGGCTGGTCAGTAAAGTTCCGAGGACTTCCTGTCCCGGTGCAGAAGTAGAAAGAAAATCCAAGTCAAGTGGGGATGCTATCAAGGGACTTCCAGATCAAGTCAAGTTTATCTGCAAGGCATTGTCCCACTCTGGGTGTGGCATCCACCACACCTGAGACCCAGGAGGGAAAGCGGTTTCCATGCTCCCAGCAATTCCTGTTCTAAAAGAGACCAACTGTGAAATCGGCAGTTAGGCGCAAAAACATACGTGTTCTTTGTTTTTTTTTTTTTTCCCTACACAATGAACTATGTTTCAAGGTCATCAGATGTCCACAGTTTGGGAACTTCCGGCAGTAAATGGAGGAGATAAGAGAGCTACAGCCGATTTTTGAACCTTGATGAAACAGCTGGCTAGCAAGGACCCTCACAGATTAACCACGAGATGAAAGGGCAAGTGGCTTTTAACCTGGAGCAATCAGAGGGTTGCCAATGGCCCACTTGACAGTTAGCACCATTAAAAAGGGGACAATGGTGTTTTATGTGCCCTGAATTCCCATGCCAAAGGTGAAAAGGAAATACTCCTAGAAAATCAAAAGAAAACTTGGCCTTGAATCTATTCAAAGCTTTTGAAATAAAGTTCACTTTAATCAAGCAAGACAGAGCCCAAGTTTGAGTAGGGAAAAGGGGAACGAAAATCACACCACAAAGAAGCGAACCGAGCACTTTAGAATGTGAGATGTTCCGTGTGGTCTGATTTCTTCAAAAGAAAATAGAGTTAAAAAGGAGGGTACACAGAAAGACAGTGGCGGGGGTGGGGGCTGCTCCAGATCACCAGAGCCTTAAGAAACCAATAACCAGACACCACAGGTGTGGATCTCATTTAGATCTTAATTTGAACAAACCAACAATAACACCACATCAAGGGATAATTGAAGGAGTCTGTATATGGTATCAAGGAATGAGGGGGAATTGCCTCAGGTGCGAGTATAATCCCCTGGTAATTAAGACATTGTCCACACTCCTAAGGGTGAAGCGCCATGAAATCCGGGATTTGCAGAAGCAGACTGTTGTGCAGAATTGGGGGTGGAAGTAGACGAAGCAAGAGAAAGTCCTGATGTGTGCAGCAAATATGAGGCTGATGTCACCGCTACAGACCAGTACCCCACCACTGTCATTGTCACAGTCACATCCACACTACAGTGCCTATGCTTGGAAATTTTCATAGTAAAGGTATACATTTATTAAAATATATACCAACTGAAAGCTTGGGTTTTTCAATACCAGTGAGGCTCCTGTGTCATCACCCACCACCACATCATGACATCTTTTGTTAACCTGATGTGCGCTCCATCCCAGAAACAATGTGTGTGCTAATCTCTCATTCCTGTGGACACGGCTTGGGAGGGACAATAAAAGTCTCCCAAGCAAGTTTGCCCCTGGAAGGTGGTGGTCAGTGTTGATTTACACACTAAGTGGATCGACCAGAGACTGTTAGAAATGCAGACGCGAGGGGATTTATCCCAAAGATTTTGATGCAGAGAAGTCTGCCTGGAGTCCAGGTAAACCCTCCATTTTTGGTACAGTATCGAGTGGTTCTGATGTGTGTGGACTGGACTCTTCAATTGAAGAAACACTTGTTTAGCTGGGCCATGTGTAATCATCATGGGTGGTGGTTTCATGGGGGGGGGGGGGGAGGAGGACCCAGGAAATAAGCTCTAGAGACAAGTGGGTGGCGTGTATGTGACCACAGTCTTCCATCTCAGGGCTCTGGTTTCTGAGGTCAGGTCATGAGAATAGATGATTTCGCAAACGGCAGAGCTGGCCAGAATGCAGTGTTTGCTTTTGATTGTATTTTCATCTAAACGAAAACTGCTGCGGGACTCAAAACTAAAGCCTTTGATTACAGACAGGGCAGCCATGGATAAATATAAATCCCAGCTTTCCAGGCAGCTTTGTGACTGGGATAAGGCGCACACAGCACTAAGTAGCCTGATTACATAAGACGTGCTTCTAATAAGACTTAAACCAGTATGGGCTCCCTCAGAGTCCACTTTATAAAATTGCCCTTTCTTTCCCATCAGCCCTGTAGGAATGGGTGCTTGCGCCGATGATTGATTGGCACCATACTGTTTCCCTACAGTTCCTCATCTCGTGCTGATATTCTTCTAAGGGCAAGCTTGCTGCCTCCTAAGCCCAGAACTGCCCAGCCTCAAGCAGAGGACAGACAGAGGTCTGTTAATGACACACCCTGAAGAGATCCTGCGTTGGTTCTTAGGGAGAAAGGTTGACTCCTATCAGCTCTGTGCCTCAGCTGCTCACTTGTCCTGATACAAATGTCCTGCCTCAAATACTTTCCATCCGTGAATGAAATCTATGAATCTGCCTAACCAAATTCCTTCTACCGATTAAGACAACCTGCTCATAAAAGACACAGATTACACAGAAGGTCCTTCTGTGTTCTCCTGTAAGTAGCCTGAGCTATCTCCAACAGAATTAATAAACCCTTTAATTGTGTTATCCATCCCATCATAACTCATAGCTGTATGATGATTATCTTACACAAACCTGACAAATTGCATATGATGAACAAGGGCAGTAGAATGACTAGATGGACAGACAGATGGACAAATGAATTCTTAGCTAGTGGATATAAGTTACTGAATTCATCTAATCCAAGTAAAATATGTCCCTGAGTTGAGATATCAGAACCATCTTGAGGAATTTCTAAAATATTTCAGAACTTGAAAAATGCCATAAGGCAAAAGACATTTTTAGAAGTCGGTGTCAAGGGCTAGGGAGATGCTCAGCAGGTAAGAGCACTTCCTGCTCTTCAGAGGAGCCAGGCTGGCTTCCCAGAGCACACACGGCAGTTCACAACCACCTGCAACTCCAATTCCAGGGATCTGAAGCCATCTTCTGGCTGCCACAGCTTCCGTACAGACAATGCACACCCACACACATGCAGGCAAATACACACACAAAACAAAAATAAATGTGTCACTTTTGAACACATGTTTTTAATTAAGCAACTAATAGTAAATTTAGGAAATTCTGGACAAACTAGTCTATAACTATAAGTTAGTTGGTTACTATACAACTTAGGAACATTTTTCAAAAATGGCTTGAACAGGATAGACGTAGACATTTTGAATTACAGATGCCCCCAGACTCTCCTGCTCAAGAATTTGACAAATTCTGCATAATGTCCATGATATAGGGAAAGACTGACAAGAAGACAATATCACCTGGGCACAGGTGAGCTGATTAGATCTTTGTGTAACAAAAAAAATCCGATGAATGAATGAAGGTGATAGATAGATCAAGCTGCCATTGCTCCTTGCCTTTACTCTTTAACGGCTGAACAAACTGATGAGTTAAAAACTTACTATCCAATTCATTCATTCATTCATTTATTCATTCAGCTGACGACTAGAAGCACTTCCTTTGTTCTCTCTCAGTAGAAGGTCAATATACAGACAATAGTAACAATGCAAGGAGTTCAACCTATGAGTTACTGTAAAGCAGAATCTTCGGCAATAGGCCTAGAAAATGAGATCATTAGCCAGCCTTGTCAGCAGTGAGATTTTGGAGACTGTGGTAGGCGACAGAATCAAGTTGAGAATATCTTTGTCCAAAAACTAAAGGGGAAAAAATCAAGAGTAGTGTTTTGATTTTTAAATATCCTCGCTGGCAAGAAAATCACGTGCAAACTGATAAAAGAAATGTAATGATAAATGCTGTTAAAATATTGCAGAATTGGCTGGGCCCATGGTCCAGGAGCCTGCTAAGAGGCACAAAAGATTGGACTTAATCACCAGCACAGAAAAAAATATATATAATAAATGGGCTTTATATGTACTGCAACAAAACAACAGACCTAGCTAGATGGGTTAGCTGGAAGAAAGACACATCCACAGATTCTCCCTCTTGCCATCCTTACAAGAGATGAAAGTAGAGTATGCCAGTAGCAGTATATGAACCTTATCTAAGCCTCAGCATCACTGTTCATTCAGTGTGCACGGTAGCACCCGCCATAGAGAATGGTAAAGAGTTGCCCAGCAAAAAAAAAAAACAAAAAAAAAAAAAAAATGAGATTGTCCATCGAGGTGTGTGGAACAGCTACTGTATCCCTGGGAGAGACCCTGCTACAGAAAGCACTCCGTACCTCACTCACTACCCAGTGCTCACACAGAAAAAGGCAGCGATTATTGCTGCTTCACCCGGTCGTAATTGTCCTAGTTATCCACCCGGCCTCCAACAACAGAAACTGCGTCAGCCTTTGCAAGCCCTCCAGTAGGAAGGCTAGGCACGGGCTGTGGTAGTCAGCACGTTGTAAAGCCCTTCAGAGAACTCTCTTCTTATCGAGTGTTACTGAGATTTCCGTCGCGAACAAACTCCCAGGATCCCGTCTGCTGCTGGGCTCGGGAGAATCAGCTATTTTCATCATCGAGTCAGATGAAGCTCTGACTAGCCTGGCTTCCATTGAAATTCCTCCCCTCTGAACTCGTAAGTGTTGTTTGTCTGCAACATGCAACATAGCACTCCATTTGACCGTCTTGGAGTTGACAGGTTGCGTAACAGTGTCTGAAAAAAGCCCTACCTACGAGCATCAGCTCTTTTGGAGTCAGACAGTCACGGGTCCAAAGCTCTAACTGTCTGACCTTGCGAATTTTGTTTAGCATACATTAAATACAGTACGGCAATGACTTAATGAGAACGTGTACCCCTAAGTGGTAGTGATCAACAGTACCCTCAAAAGTTAGCGTGCCCTTGGCCCTCCGCCAGTTATTAGGAAGGTCTGTGTGTGCACAGCCACGCTATTCTTTCTACTCCTTGACTGTTTTCTTCCTAGCAGTCTGAAGTCTGCCCTCTGGAATTGCAAGATCGTTGAAGATAGTAATTATGTCCTGTCATTTATCAACCAGCAGAATTTGAAGTCTTAAAATCAGGCAACAAGTAACCAGCATAGTGGGTGCCCTTATCTTCCTCTCTGTTCCCTGAATACTCCGCAGGGTCTTCAAGCATTGCTTTCCTAACACACTGCATGACCCCCTTGCTATCTTATTCTCTTTCCTCTAAGACACAGTCCTTCAGAGTGGGCACAGGAAAATTAATTCTGTGTGGCCGATGTGGGAAAGGAAGCACGAGAGATGCTTGTTCTGGTAATGTGACATTGGTTCTCCCACCCCGTGCATCTCAAGTGACCTCTGCAATCATTCTCCCTAGCCCATGGGATGCTATATATGAGGCCCACTTGTGTATTTCTCCCTCACGTCTGCAGGCTCTGTCTTCAGCCCTCTTTCTCAATTAGGCGCTTTCACTCCAAGGTGTAAAAACTAAATGAGGACTTACGTCATTGTTAAGCATGTAGCTGATTCTTTTACGAATCTCTAATAGTTCTCTGAGAATTTCACACACCCTCTTTTGATCCCATTTGCACACTCCGAACTCTTCCCAGATCCAGTCCCCCTTTCCTACCACTCAACTTTGCATCTTGGGGTTTTGTTGATTTTGTTTCTGTTTGTTAACCCATCAAGACCAGTTTTGCTTCCCACATATTCTGGCAGTTCTCCACTGGAGCATGGTCGACTTACCAGGGTGTGGTCTTAGAAAGAACTCTCTCTTTCCCAATAGCTGTCAGCATCCAGTAACTGCTCAGCTGGGGTGGGACTTCCTGCCGTGTTCCCCTCCCCAGGCTTGGACTTGGTCTGGCTTGGGCTTGCCAGGGTCTGGTGCGAGCTCTCAGAACTGCTATGAGTTCACACTTGCCCATACTTCTGCTTGCCATGCTGTGTCCAGAGGACAGTTTCCCTATAGTCATCCACTGCCTCGGGCTCCTCTGCTCTCTTCACCTATTCTTCTGAAATGGTCCCTGAGCTTTGGCAAGAGAGGATGTGATCCAGATGTCCAGCTCAGGGCTAAGCATCCTGCAATTTCTCACTCACTGCGCTCTGGCCAGTTGTGAGTCTTCGCTACTCACCGCCCACTGAAACACAGAAGTTTCTCTGATGAAAGTTGTAAGATGTACTAGTCTATAGGTATAGAAATAATTTACAAGGAATCAGTTTACTATTATCTCTCTGTAGCAGACTAATAGTCGTAGGGTCTGCCATAGGGCCTATAACCTATCCAGCTATAGGTTCTAGGCCTAATAATTGTCCCAGGTTTGGGTTTCATCTTGAGAAGCAGGTCTTAGATCCAATCAGAAAGTGGTTGGTTTTTCCCATGCATGTGCCACTATTGCACCAGGGGACATGTCTTGCCTTGTGTAACTGGTGTAATAATGTATGTAGCATTATTAAGAGTTAAGAGTTGCATCAATTATATTATTCAGTAATGCCCTTCCTTTTAGTTATTTTAACTAAATATTACTAGTAAGATCTGTCTGTCAGACCATCTAGTTCAGTGGTTGGCAACCTTCCTAGTGCTTGGGCCTTTTAATACAGTTTCTCATGTTGTGGTGACTCCCAACCATGATATTATTTTCGTTGCTACTTCATAGCTGTAATTTTGCTACTGTTATCAATTGTAGTGTAAATAGCTGATACACAAAATATCTGATATGCGACCCTGTGGAAGAGTCAATTGACTCACAAAGGGGTCATGACCCACAGGTTAAGAACCACTGATCTAGTTCCTTGCTTTTAAATGCAGTGCAGTGTATTCTTGAGATTCCATCTACTGCCCTTTATAGACTCATCTTCTCAGTGATGTCACACAGGAGGCTTCTTAATCTCTGGGTGCTGCACAGAGCGTTGTGATGAAGACTGCTATTCATATCTCCTTAGTGACATATTATCTGACATAAACTGCCTAAGTAGTTAAGCTAAAAATTGTACCCAAATGAAAGTAATTTGTTATTTTTTTTTAACTATTAGAAGGGAGAAGGATCCAGACTGATTTTATTCAGTAACAATTCCTAGGACCACACAACACCAAGCAATCATGGTCTCAGTCACCAGAAGTGACTGAAGACACCTTGAAATCAGCATCATCTTGTTGTAGAATTTTAACTACGTAAAGATATGCTCCATTTGTTTCCACTGCAGAATATTGCTTTAACTATGTGAAGGTGTGTTCCATTTGTTTGTGCTGTATTTGTTTAATTATGCAAAGAGGTGTTACGTTTGTTTCACCTTGTCTGCTGAAGGCACCTAGCTGGTCTAATAAAGAGCTGAACGGCCAGGAGCAAGGCAGGAGAAAGGATGGACAGGGCTGGCCGGCAGAGAGAATAAGTAGGAGGAGAGATCTAGGTTTATGAGAGAAAAGAAAAAGAAGAGAATGAAGGAGAAAGAGAGGGACACATGCCTGGGGCCAGAAGCCAGGCAGCTGCCAGACAGACAGACACGAGAAGCAGAAAAGTAGGACAAACAGAGAGAAAGAAAGATTTAAAACCCAGAGACAAAACATAGATGAAGAGAAACAGGTTAAGTTATAAGAGTTAGCAAGAAACAAGCCTAAGCTAATGCCAAGCATTTATAACTAATAATAAGTGTCCATGTCATGATTTGGGAGCTTGTTGGTGGCCCAAAGGAAAACCTGGTTCATCACCTCTTTCATAATTATAATTAGCAAAGTGATGACCAATGACTGGTTTCTTGGCACTCTCTGAAGTAGATCCAGATCTCAGGACCCTTTGATGTATATATTCTGAAAAATAAATAGCAGAATTATAAGTCTGTGTGATTATACACAGGAGCAGACACGGCAAGAGTAGCACAGGAAAGCTCTTGAGATGAGTACTTCTAGCTTCCAAAGATCACCTTGGTGCACAGAGGAAATAGGACATCCATGGAACATGGAACCTGAGGCGGCGTAAGGGAACACCTGGAAAATACAGATGTTTACCTTGTATCTCCTGTGGTGCGGTTAAACAGAAGGAAGTTGGGTGAACCCATTGCTTTAATCTACCACAAAGCAGAAAGGGACTATGGAAATTTGTACATATGCAAATTTAAAACTGGCCCCCAAAATGCCAGATTTTCTTGAGAACAGCCATGCATGTCAATCCCCACAGCGGAGGTGTGCCCTCTTCCTGACCCTCATTTCCATATTAACACAGGCACTGCGGTTTGTCCGAGTACTCCCCAACATCATGTGTTAATGACTCAGTTTCTCCAGAGTGGTGCTCTTAGGAGAGATGTAACCTAAGAGGTGGGCCCAACGAGAGGCCCTTAGGACACCGTCCCCACCATACTTCAGTTTCCGGGATGATGAGGCAAGCAGCTTTGGTCTGCTAGACGCTTCCACCATGATGTGATTGCCGGTCAAGCGCAAAGCGATGGGGCCAACTGGTCACAGGGCTTAAACCTCCAAAATGGTGATCCAACGTAAGCGGTTCCTGTTGTAAGTTATTCTCTCAGGTTCACTCTAGCAATAGAAATTTAATAAGACATAGTACCACCGAGCTTTCTAAAATTTGCCAGCTTAGTCATAGGAAAACTGAAGTCTTGTTTTGCTTTGTGAGATTCTGACATCGTCTTCTGCCCACCAATTCTCCTCCAGACAATGTTTCCGTTTCACTTGCGACCTCTGGAATTGACAGCTGTCTCCTAATCCATCTATCTAAGGTATTTTAAAATCTGCATTGCTCCTACTTTTAAGGTTATTTTTTTTAACTCTGGAAGGACAGAAACAAGAAACAACTTTTTGTTTGACACGTGGAAAGCTGAAAATGAGAGAATGTACTCGATTCACTCAAAGGCCCCCGGCAGCAGCTGGAAGAGGCCTGATTGCAGAAGCATCTGAAATGCTCGGGGCACATCATCCTCTAGGAACCTACTGAGTGCTGGGCACCAGATTGAAGCCAGGATCCTTTCAGTTTAGTAATAACAGGTTCAGAACCGGAACTGTCCCTCTTCTGGCCTTCCATATAAAGCTTAATGAAGAGACTTGTGGCATGCTGAAAAGAATTCAAGACCTCCACGGACGTCATTAAAACAATGACTTTGTCACACTTTGAGGGGCTGGGAAGATGGCTTGGCAGGTTAAGTCTGTCCATGCAAGCATGTGAATCAAGGTTCAGATGCCTGGAACCCACACAAAGACCATGTAGGTGTAGCAATCTGGATGTAATCCCAGTGTGGGGGACTCTCTGGAGCAGACTGGCTAGCCTATGCTAGACAAACCGGCAGGCTCCAACTTAAGCAAGAGACCCTACTTCATTATGTAAAGTGCAATTAAGGAAGACACACATGCACATTCATGTGCACCACACACACATGTGCCCACACACAGGGAAGTGTATATAGATAAACACGCCACACATAGATACAAGCAAATAAAGAAAGAACGGCTTGTTATGGGAAGACAATGTGCTGTGGCTTCCATCGCTTGATACCTGCTCTCACTGCAATTCTCCACCCACTGGGCTTCACGGCTTCTTTCAGCTTTCTATCAGAAGGCTTTGGATAACCTGCTCTGCGGAGAGGGAGCACAGTGGGTGCCTCGGTGGTTTCTTTTGACTCCTGTACGCATAGACCAGGAGCACAAACCCAGCACATGGCTTAGATATGATTGCTTTATGACGGGTGCGTCACAGAGGTGTTAAGGAAACAGGGAAGAAAAAACAAACACAAAAACACCTGGAAGAATCTGGGGAGGTCTGCTGAAGAAGGTTGTTGGAACCACCTCTAGGCAAAGGAGTGCAGTTTGCCAGAGGAGACCAGAGCGGGAAAGGTTCCCACAGGAACAGAAAACAGAACGACAATGATGGAAAGGAGCAGAAAACCTTTCTTCTAGAACCATGGCCTGACTTCTTCCCATATATAGACAATTAAAAGATGCTTTAAGACAAAGTGAGGTCTCTGAGCTTCATTCTGTAGAATATTCTTTAAAAACAAACAAATAAAAATAAACCTGGCTCATTCTTGCTAACCATTCCATAGTACAGCATTGATTAACCAGTGTTTCCTCAAACTGGTGATAAGATTTCTCCTTGGCTTTTGTTTGAGATGCAGAGCCTCTGCGTGCTGTTTATTCGGTGGATCTGGGAGGAAGCTAGAAACTCACCATTTAATAGGGACCCCCAGGAGAGTCTCATCTTTAGAAAAGTCTGGCAAAGGCAGGGCTAGTTCCGACCCTGAGTCTAACCCTCCTCCCAAGTCCTATGCAGAGGAGGTAGATTCCAGCCCCTGACTGGCCTGCTGGTGGTCAGTTAACTATTAAACCCTGTGAGCGGCCACCCTGGGTTATTCAAGGAGACCTCTCCTAAGAGAATATGACTTTACAGACTGCCGCTCTGGGTCCCTCCTCTGCATTCCCATCTGCCCCCTCAATCCAGAAAGGAGGCTCATTTTCTCTGTGTTAGAGATTCAGAAACCAAAGAACGAGCAGTTTGGGAAAGTTGTAGACAACTCGTTTGTAAATAGCAGGATTGGAATTTGAATCAAACACTCTGGAATCCAAACACTTGCCATCCCCTTGGCTTCTGGGAAGGTATCTTAGAGTCTGTCCTTACAGAATGAGCCTGTACACAGTCTAGCTGTGGTGGACTTCTGCAAGCGGCTGCCCAGGAGTTTCCCGGCTTTACAATGACCTTGCACTGACCTCCAGTACCCCCACCCCACCTGCTTCACCCTAAGCTGCCATCCTGTTTGTGTCTTGCCACTCTGTTGCAATTTTCCACCCTGATTATTTGTAGCTATAACAAGCAAGGCCACGCCAACCTCTGGCATTAAAAGAAGCTTGAGCCTTCATTCCTGAGGTAATGAGACCATTTTTTCCAGGTTCCTTCCTCCAAAGTTCATGAACTTCATAAAAAATAAAATAAGGCCAGCTCTATTACAGTCCCAGATCAGTGCAGCAGGAAGCCAGGGCTGATTGGGGAAAGGCAGTGCCTGGAGGAAGAAGGTAGGCGAGAGCTGTGCCTTTACCTTCTACCCTTAGGAGACCAGGGCAGAGGGCAAGCTTCCTAGGTACCAGCTCCCAGGAGACCATCAATAAGGTCACAGGAGCAAGGTGGACCTTGATAAAAAAGCCATTTACATTTTCTTTCTCTCTCTCTCTCTCTCTCTCTCTCTCTCTCTCTCTCTCTCTCTCTCTCTCTCTGTCTCTCTCTCTCTGTCTCTGTCTCTCTCTCTGTGTCTCTCTCTCTGTCTCTGTCTCTCTCTCTCTGTCTGTCTCTCTCTCTGTCTCTCTTACGCACGCACGCACACGCGTGCGTGCGCGCACGCACACACACACACACACACACACACACACACACACACCCCACAGATGGACTTCTGGGAAAAGCCCACAGCTGCGTCTTCAAAGTACTGCGGAATTCAAATCCACCCAACTCCTCTGCGCCCCCAGCATCCTGAATGGATCAGATCTGGAGATGGGGGAAGACAGGCAGTGTGCTGCTTCGGCTTCCTCCGTCTCTTGCTTCTTGATGCCAAGTTCACTGTCAGTGTTTCTGTAGCGGCCCCGTGTGCAGAGCCACAGTGGTTCTTGTCCCCATTCGAATGATTCCTCCTTGGAGACACTCAAAGTCCATTATTCGACCCAAGCACCCCAACGCTTGGTAGATGGAAGTCTCATTTAAAAAAATACGTTCATTGCCAAGAGCATACTGGCTAATTAAGCAGGACTTTACAGGGGAGGGCACAGAAGGACTCGACTACAAATATAACAGGGGCGGGTGGGTAGGGATTATACCTGAAAAGCAAAGCGAGACTTGGTAACTGGAAAGTTACTAAGAATAAACACTATAAGTGAAGGCAAGTCTGGCTAAATGAATGTTCTGTGTAGCCAGATATTAACTGGGGGTCTGGGCAGAGAGAGACGTTGGTAAGATGTTGAAAGGTGATCAGATGGTAGTTCTTATGAAACTGACTCAGCAAGATTCCTGCCAAGACTGGATTTACATGGAGGTATATGGAGAGGCTGAAAGGAAGTTAAAGAGCCTGGCTGAAGATCAGCCATGCGAAGACTCCGTCAGACCTCACTGGATTTTCCACAGACAGTGTTTCCCGCCGTTTTCCTTCTTGACCTCAGGACTCTTCCCGGCTTCCTTTCACAAGCTGTGTCTCCTCTCCTTCCACATGCAGCCCATGTGGTCCTCTCTCTAAGCCGCAGAACTGCAGCTTTCCACTGCTTCTCTGCTTTGGTGGTCACACCATTGAGAGAAAAAAAAAAAAAAAACAAAGCAAAACAAAACCAAAAGCACTTAGCTGTCTGCTTCAGTCTACTTCTCAAGGTCAGAATGAGGATCACATACCGGAAGAATCGTATCCCCCTAGCAAGCTGTGTACACATCTGGGGATTCTGTAGGCACCATTACCAACCAAGCCCATGTATGCCATCAAGCAAGCCTGCGTTGAAGTCCCAGCGATGCCTCTCATTGCCGTGTGCCCCAAGACAAGGCTGTCATCTGTGAAAGAAAGGCAGGGAAATAGCAAACGCTTCTGGTCATAGAGAAGATTTAGAAACAAACATGTCAACAACCCATTAGAGGCCTTGTGCTCTCCCTAAATGAAAACGGCATGTCTGGGCTGCAGGTCCACCGCTTGTTGTGCACAGTCTAGGTGGTGTGGAATCAGAAGCCTCGCACGGTGGAATCGGAGGAGCGCGCCCGATGACAGGTTTAAGACCTGCTAGGCTTCCCCAAAACCTGCGCAATTGCCTCCTAATTCGCAGCTAAGACCACTGAGAAGATTGCAGAGACACTCAGGAAATAGCAATCAGGGGCTCCCAAAGCCTGGGAGGTTTGGTGCAAGGGAGAGACAGCGTGTAGAAGGCCTGAGCTCAGTGCTTCCAGGCCCTAGGACCCCACCCCAGATTGCATAGGCAATGCCTATGCAAGTGCGCTGCATTTCCTATGAACGATGCCGGGAGGCCAGGAGAACAATGGCCTCATTGATGGGGAAAGGTCGCCAGAATTCCAAGGACACTTGAAGCCTTTCACTGGGCTGAGCAGAGATGCCTAATATTAATCCTACGTAATACGAGTCCCTGACAACCCTCTCTCTAAAGTGCCTGCTGGCGGCTCAATTGGCCATTCACTGGGACTCAGTGCATCCATAAGGAAGTGCTTCAGAGGGGAGTAAGCGCTCCAGCCCCGGGCTCCCTCCACCCTGCCCTTCACTCCGACCCAAAGGTCTCCTGAACTGTATTATATATTAGCATAGATCATTATGAACCTGGGGAAAGTGCTTTGCTCCGCTGAAGGCTTAAGGTTTTGAGTGGCCCCAGTCTAAGCCCTAAGAAATCCTTTATGTATCACAGTCATGGAGAGCAGGATGTAACAATCAGGGCAGGCTGTTTCTGCTGCCCTACCTGATGGTGCTTCTTGCCTGGACATGGACTGCCCGCCCCTTTCACACCCACTTTAGAACGGTCCTCTGAAGTCTGCTCATGTATTCAGCAAATGCCAAAATATTATGGGACCATTTTTCTATTCCAGGGGCTGCAATGGAGGATAAACAGAGCCGTTCTTACCCTCCTTGTACAGTTAACAGACTGAGAAAACCAAACTGTGACCTAATTCCTTACCTCTAAGAGTAAGGAACGCTTTTCGGGGGGGGGGGCGATCGGCACCCTAGGAAAAGTGTAGGCAGCCTTGTAACCCGCCAGGAGAATCTGAAGCAGTTCTTTGGTGACACTGGCTTTTCTGCTGAGATGGGATAAAAGGCTGAGAGGTAGAGCAGGGAGAAGTGACAGTGACATTTCTGTCGAGATTGGATAGAAGGCTGAGAGGTGAGTGGGAGGAGGAAGGAACTTGAGAGGACCTCACTCAAAATGGGCCCGAAAAGGGGTAGGGGGAAGGGGAGAAAGAGTTGACCTAGTAGCTGGTTAGAGATTCGAGAGCTGCTCCTCCCACTCCCCCACCTTCTTTCTACATGCACGCTTTTCAGACTCTGCTCAACTCTGTGATAGGCTATCTGCAGGACTCAGGGAGGGAACTGCCCCCTTGCTAGCTGTGGGAGTCCCAGTGGAGGCAAAGCTTCCCCAGGGCCCTCTTGTCAAGAACGGAATCCACATCAATTCACTCACCAGGTTGGTGATTCTGATCCAAAGAGCCGCACTGAATTGGGAAGGATGGCGGTCCTGCCTGTGGTCCTCACTGTCGGCCCGGTCAAGGGAAGCAGAATCGGGCCACCGCTTTCTTTATCCTCACCCTCAGAGAAGTCATCTTCAGAATCACATCATTCAGAATGAGTGAGCCCCCTTGTTTCTCAGCGTTCTCATCCCTGGCTTGGGTCAGCTCTCCCATCCCAGAAGTGAGAGTTTCTTCATATTGGGTTTGGAGAGAGCACGGCAAGCGAGAACAGTGGAAAAGGAAAGGCTTTGAGCCAACAGTGTGCACATTTCTGAAAGGGAGAACCGGGCAGAAGTCGGCGCAAGTCTTGACGCTGAGAACAAGGAAGCAGATTCAGTGATCAGAGAGGAAGCTGCAGATGGCCGCAGCGACAAGGCCAGAGCTCCTCACCCCTGACTGGTCACTCACCCCGGAACAGTCTGTGTAGAAATTGGGGAGCTGTGTGAATTCCTGGAATTCGACAGAATTTGCACCAACTTTCTTTGGCAATACTTAATACGTGCAAATGGTTTGTCTTCAGAGGTGAAGGACTAGATGTCACAAGAGTACAGAGGAGGGTCCCTTCCTGTCCCAGCCTGTGGCAATTCTGAAAGGCTTGGTCCATTTGGGGCCAAGAATGAGGAAAGCTGGGTGAATGCAGTACACATTCGAATGTGCTATAGTTTGTGTCTAGAATGTACCAGAAAGGCCATAGGAAAGGTTTAGTCCCCATGATGGTGGAGTGAGAGATGACAGAACTCTGAGAGGCGGGGCCTAGTGAGAGGACTCTGGTAACTGGGGGTATGTCCCCCAAAGCTCTGCAGAACCCAAGCCCTTCCACATTCTTTTTTTTGCTCCTTGACCACGAAGAGAGAGATTTTTCTGTGCTGTGTGTTCCTGTCATGACGGTGCTGCCTCACTGTAGACTATAGGCCAACGGACTATGACCCAAAAGGCCGTGATTGGGAGGGAGAACAAAATTCTCTGCATTTGAGAACCTGGTGTCAGCTCTGGAGCCAACTGCCTGGGACCAAATCAGGCCGTGCTGCTGCGCTGTGTGAGTCGGGCAAAGTTGCCTGCCTTGCTGAACTTCATTCCCATCTATAGCATGAGACCAGTGATGGTGCTTGTGTTAACAGGTTTATTTGAGACTCTTTGTACAGTGTTTATTGTGCAAAGTGCTTAGGATGGCACCTGTGTGTGGCACATGCTCTAACCATATAAGATAAATATAAATATTAGCCATGATTAGGGAAGTACTTCTTTTCATATAGATAAAATGTTACAAACATTGCTTTTCTTTTTGAGGAGTTGCTGGCTTACTAACAACATTATCGAAAGCTACAGAGTTCTCTGTGACCTCTTTCCCCTCCCCTATTCCTAGCAGGTTGCATTAACACCTTTGTTACCTTTAACATTGGGCCAGAAATGACACACTTCCTGACTAAGGTCCGTTCTTTGCATTGTGTTCTCTGTCGATTTTGACAACTGTGCATGGGACATCAGTCAGTGCGGTGGCATCTAGAATAGTTTTACTTTCCCTTACTCCAGCCTCTTTTCCCCTCCCACCCCACCACAGCCGGCTGCTGGTGTTTTTACTGTCCTTACTGTGTGTCTACCATCACATATGTCATTTTGTGAGAAGCATACGGCCTGGCATGCGGCCTTGCAGATTTGCTTCTTTGGCTTAGCACTGTATTAACGATGCACCCCACTCCTGTCTCTCATTGCTTAAGTTTTTAATGAGGGGTAGGCATCGCCCTGCAAAGGTTGGACTGGGATTCTCTAAGGAAGCTGAACAAAGACTCTTCAGGCCCTTTGTTCTGGTGCTTTGGAGAGCTCTACACCTCTGCCTTTCAAACTCAGTTTCGTCCTCCAGAAAAAGTCCCACCAGTAAGATACCTGGCCTCTAATTGTGACTCCTTTAAAATGCAAATACTCCAAGTTCACAGTAGGTATCTCTGGTCTGGATCCAGAGCATTTTTTGGGGGGAGCAAGCCTAAAGGGCAGCTGTCCCCAAGCTCCTAGTTGAGAGATGGGAATTTAGAGAGCTGAAATCTGAAGGGTACCTTCAGAAACAATGGCAGGACATTCCTCTCCCATGTCATTAGGCTGCAGGTTCAAATAGTGTAATAACCATACTGTATGAAGGAAAAACAAGCCACAAAAGTTAAAACACGGATTTCAACAAAAGATCTTGTCCATTTCACCAACGAGCATTCATGGTTTGGACATATTTAATTTTTAATAATAACCTTTACCAATACTAGCAGTTAAAGACCATCAGAACGTTCATTTACCACCATGTATTTACGGAGCACCTAAGATATGTAAGATAACATGCAAGTAAAAAAGTCATATGATCCCAGTAGAAAGCAGACACGTGTCACTGCCTGCGTAACCGAGGAAGGCTTCTCGAAGCAATGACATTTGATCATGGGGGAGAGGGGATGACATACGTGCGGATGGTGGCAACGGGACTTTGTTCTAGAAAGAGTGAACAGCTCTGCCTGACTCAGAAGAAGCCATCCTTTAGAATGGAAGAGGGGGCTGGACACTCCCGGTTCTGTGAAGTTTCAAACCTGGGACAAATGGCTGAGGTGCCTATGTAACAAATCAAAGCAGACCTGGCCTCCAGGTTCTCCCAGCATCCCTCAGTCCCTACCTGTTCTAAGGTATGACTGGCAAACTCCACCCTCTACCCTGAACTCTACAACCCAGAGTCTGGGCTGCCCTTCTTCCAAGGACTCTTCTGTATATAATTCAGACATTTTGGTTACCCAGCCTTTTTGTACCTATGGCCTCCTGGCTGCTGCTCCTGGTTCCCTCTCTCCTCTTTCCCTTCTACCTTCTCTTCCTCCCCCCACATGGCCCAGCTCAGTTTGGTCACATCTATTCTGGACTCTCCCAGATGTCCCTGCTTCCACCTCCACTCCTCCTTTTATCTACAATAAACTCTCTCCTCCACCATACCTAGGAGCAATCATGTCCTTCCTTTCCCCTTCCTTCCTTCCTTCCTTCCTTCCTTCCTTCCTTCCTTCCTTCCTTCTTTCCTTCCTTCCTTCCTTCTTTCCTTCCTTCCTTCCTTCCTTCTTTCCTTCCTTCCTTCTTTCCTTCCTTCCTTCCTTCCTTCCTTCCTTCCTTCCTTCCTTTCTTTCTTTCTTTCCTTTTTTTTTTAAGTTCTATGGCCAGGAACATAGTCTGCAAGAACATAGGGCTGGTCACTTAACAGGATGGACTTCAGTTGGCCACTCTTCCCAGGCCCAGCCTTTCCTGTAGCATAGCTCCCTGCACCCTTATCCAAAATCCCTGTGGTTAGTTCTTAGAGCATTCAAGGACTTCCTGCTTCAGCCCCGAGTCCTTGGCTGCTGCTCTCTTCATTGTCTCCCCTTAAGGAACAAGTTTGCTCTCAGTCCTGAAGGTCAGACAATAGAATTCTTGTACGAGGTCCTTCTCTGGCAGGGGACAACAGAGCAACCTTGCTGCAGCCTGAGGAGGAGAGGGCAGGGCAGATTTTCCTTCCTGGAAATCCAGCTAGCCTGCACACTGCCTCCCCACCCTGCTGCCCTGCTCACCGCCCTGTACCACCTCGTCCTTTCCTCTGCTTACCCAGCAGCTACTCCACAGCCCTGACAGACAATACGGGCCTTGACTTTTCATATTAAGGCCCAGACTCTTGGGTAGTGCAGCTTCCCCATGTTTTCCGAATCGAGGAAGGCTGAGCTCTGCAGAGACGCCATTCAGAGAAATACCCAGTCAACAAACAGGTTCCCGTCTGCAGAGTCAGGAGCGTTATTTACAGTCTCGGGATGTCAATGGCTGTTTGGACTGACCCACCAGTTCTTTTAATATATGTCTTTCTTCCCACTGCCTTCCTGTGTCTGTGAGCATGCGTACACACACACACACACACACACACACACACACACACACACCACCCGCATGCGTGTGCATGGAAGTGGGGGCACTTGGCCCTCTTATGACCTATGCTCACACCATTAACCACCTATTACTCATCTTTCCTGACCTCCCACGCCTCCATGAATTCTTACACCACCACTGACCTCAGTACTACAACGGCACCTGTGGCAGAAAGAAAAGACCGACAACTTGAAATCGGAGCAGACTCAAATATGTCAGCTCTAGCAACTGTTGTATCAACTCTGTGTAAAACACAACTCTCTCCTCTTTCTTCCACCCCACACCCAGAGACTGAAAGAATTACATTGCAGATTGACGGCTACAGTCCGTAAGTAACAAGGGACAGTGGCTGCGACACAGTGTCGTCTCAGGGTGTTTCTTGGGTCTTTCGTTAACAAATCAAATTCAACTGCATTCCAGCAAGTATGGAGCCAGACTGCCCATCAAGACCATGGAGAGATGGCAAGAAGAGCAAGGGCTCCTGCCTGTATCCTCAGAAGACATTTTATTACAAAGAACTCAAATCCCAACTCCAGCTGGATTTTTAGTGGAAAGATAAAGAAAATATTGGCTTGACAAAACCTAATCACTACACCTCTCTAAATCTATTCTCCCGCCCTTCTTTTTATTAGTAAATCTCTCCATGTAACCCAAACGTAAGAGTCGCATCTTCCATGTACACTGCAAACTGGATTGCCCAGCCTTCTCATATCTAGGAATGGCTGTACAATAGAACAGAAACGAAGTAGATGAAGACGATCTCAGGCCACTTTCTTTGAACCTAGATAGGGAAGCCACGTGTTTCATATGGCAAACTCCTGCAGCGTTGTGTGAGGTCAAATGCACATCTGTTTGATCAGTCCCTTTGTCGAGGAGCCTGGGACAGTAGTCTAGCTGGTCTTCAATTCATTTCAGGTGGGATCTCATTCTCCACAATGCCAACAAGACTCGGTTCCCTTCATGGCCCTCTTTGATGGTGTCCATCTTCCTCTAAGACTCTAACTGTGCCCCTTCCTACCTGGTCCTTGGATCCCCAGTCAGCTCTCACCCCATCCCCCAAACAATTTCAGGAGCAGTAACAAAGTTTTCTGCAGCAGGTAACCTCTCAAATTACTACACTCCTAGTAGAGTGAGCTGTTACTCCTATAACCACTGGAAATTACCACTAACGAGAATGAGGTAGCAAGTGCATCTGAAAGGGGGGTAGGGGGGGATTTGTTTGGTTTCTTCTTCAAATGTCTCATTTAGTTTGAGCCACTTAATTGCAATTCGTGCTCTAATACCCAAAGTTTGTTCTTCTGGGGCCATTTCGGGATCTTTTATGAGAGGCAGGAACCTGCTTCACAATGTCCCATCAAGACGCACAATGGAGTAAGACAGATCCCCAGAATGAAACTGAGTCCCGCTAGGAAGTAGGAATCAATACTGGGAAGCTAAACAATGGCAGATATCTATCTACTTCAGCCAAAAATGCTGTCCCCTGACTGACAGGGCTAAGACTAAAGAGGTAAGCAAGCTGTCTAAGGTATAAAATTTAAGGAGACAGGGTCTCATATGCTGACCTTTTACTTAAGGGATCCTGAGAGAATCCTTCAATTTTGCTCTCTGTGTGACCACTTTGCCTTTCCCTAATCCTGACCTTTGACCAGAAGCCTATTTGTCATCCCTGCACGAAGCAGGACAGTCCACAGACTTTGAAAGTCCAACATGATTAAGACTGAACCAATTATCTTCCACTCCCCAGTCTCATCCTTTTATGCTTCCTGACACAATGACTGCTCAGCCAGAATCCTGGAATCGTCTTTGGCACTGCCCTCCTCTCCCTCTGGGTCTGAGCAGCATCCACTCCATATCACCCAGACATTATGCCACCAGCATCTTTCCCTTGACATCAGCATGTGACCTGTCTTCTTAGTTCTGATTTTCTGTCCTCTGTTTTGTCCTTAACACAGTCAGAATAATGTTTCCAAGCGTGATTTACAGCATAGTCCTCCATAATGATGAGCCCACCTACATCAGGCCTTCATTATCACAACCAGGCCTTCTCTGCCACACCCCAGCTACAGAGACCTTCTCTGCCACACTCCGGCTATGGAGACCTTCTCTGCCACACTCTGGCTATGGAGACCTTCTCTGCCACACTCCAGCTCTAGTGCTCATCTCATGGTTACTCAGCTCCTCCATGTTTCCAGGCCTTCTCAGCACGCTTTTTCCACACCCACAGCCAATTTATTCTTCAGGTAACAGTTCCTCAAAGAAGAGCTCACAGCTCACGTACCCACAACACAGAATTATACTTTTACAACACTTAGCATTGATGGGAAACATGGCTCATCAGACACAGCATTTGTTGTGCAAGCATGGGGGCCTGAGTTCAAATCCTCAGCTCCCATGTAAAGAGCCAGGCATGGCCACAAGCCCTTCTATAACTCCAGAGCTCGGGTTGGGAGAGATAAGTTCCCTGGGCCTCACTAGTCACCAGCCTAGCTTCAGATCGTTGAGAGACCCTGACTCGAAATAATAAGACATTGAGTGATGGAATGGGACACCCTATACAAGGAAGGAAGAAGAGGAGGAGAAAGGAGGGGAGGGGAGGGGAGGGAAGGGAAGGGAAGGGAAGGGAAGGGAAGGGAAGGGAAGGAGTTTTTCCAGTCTCAGGACCTCCTCCAGCCACACTACTGTTCAGTCTTCCCCGAATGCCCCTTCCTCCTCTCCCATCTTCGTCTGTGCTGTTCATCTATTCAGCAAGCACTTGCTCAGCTCCTCTCTCACCTGGGCTCTGGTTAAGGAAGAAGAGACTTGGCTTTGCTCCTCAGACACAGTCTAGCATTACCTACGCCAATTACTGATGTGAGCTAGTAATGGAGAGAAAGACATGGAAGGAGCGTTGTTTATGAGAATAGTAGCAGAAGATACGGATACAGTTCTGGAGGTGGAGAAGGCTTTCTGCAAGCAATGACTTAAGCCTTTCCTTTAGAGGAGAAAGCCCTACTAAGCATTCAGGAATGAGATAGTGATTGTGAAGCCCTCTACAGCTCCCCCAATGAGACCATCATTCCTTCATCTAAGATCTGTAGCTGCTTTACGGTAGAAACCAACAGTTCCAGGGAAAACAATCACCATCACCCACCAGCCTATGGTCAGTCTCCCTGCAAAGTGGCAACTCCTGGATCTCAGATACCTCTTATTCATTTTTATGGCTCCAAGGTTGTGTTAGATACAGGAGGACGCTAGGGAAGCTTGAGTGAATTCCAATGTAAATCTACTATAGAGGAAAACAAGCAAGGGTGGGGCTCATTTTAATAAAGGAGAGAGAGAAGCATCTTTACCAAACTCTAGGCAGTGGCCTTTTTCTTTTGTATAACCAAGCAGGTAAGTTCACCTAAGCTATTGACTTATTGCCAAAGCTGACCAGGGAACAAAAACGTAAGCTATGCCAACCCCTAGCAAAACAGAGTCTGCACTGCTGAAGTGAGGGCATCCAATAAAAGGTCCCACAAAGAAGAGAGACCAGGGAAGAGGAGACAGCAGTCAGTACCGAGAGGATCATGGCCTTGGCTTGGAAGCTTAGCTCTCCCCATCACTGCCATGGACTTGAGTCTGTTTCTTCTCTGAACCACTTCTTTTGAAAGGGAGTGGACAGAGTGAGAGATTCAAGGGTATGGGGAAGACGAGATGAAACGGTTAACTGTGCTGTTATGGACCATGGGGCTTTTATTCCTGGAAAGATTGAGATAGAGTCCATAATCCCAGATTGTGAAAGTGTGATGCCACTTCTGCAAACTCAGAGGGAGGGCACTTCTGCCTCAGACACATGTGATTCTCAACATGTATTCTAAAACTACTAATTCTATTTAGTATGGCATTGACCCAGACATGAATTTCAGAACTTGGGTTCCTTTCACTGGTAGGAATCAAACCCAGAGCCATGTGTATGCTAGTCATGGGCTCTATGTGCTGTGCCACTGAGCTAGAGTCCCAACCCCTTCAAACCTTCAAATTTCAAGCAATAGTAACACCAGTTGTAGGCAGACTTTTCTATTTCTGCCAACAGTCCCCAAATAACCATATAGAGATTAATGTTAATTATAAATGTTTGGCTGATAGCTCAGCCTTATTAACAGCTAACTCTTGCTTTTTAAATTAACCCGTGATTCTTATCTACCATCTGCCATGTGGAGATACCTTCTTTCAGCAAGCCAAGTTCATTTTGTTTCTCTCTGAGTATCTCATGACTCCCCACTTTTCCCTGTGTCCTCCTACTGGCTCTCCTGCCCAGTCTCTTCCTGCCCAGTGATAGGCCAGTCAGTTTTTATTAACCAGTGAGTATGACCCATCTTCAAAGTGAACAAAAGGATTATCCATAGCAACTAGAGGCAATGCAGTTAATCGTGTATAGGCCACATTAGTACTTACTGACATTACAGAGGGAGAGATTCCTATCTTAAACACGAGTAGCTGCTAATTGAAGGTGTGACCTACTCCCTGTGGAGGCCCACAGGAGCAGATCCCTTCCATCTTGACTAAAGGTCAGAGAGTTCAGACCTATTCTTGCTCCTTCAAGGTTAAACAACAAGATGTTTGACCTCAAGTGTGGCTACTGGATGCCTTATTCCTCAAAGGCCAGTCAACAGGATGTTTTGACTTAGAACTTGATTATCAGGTGTTTCAGATGAAAGGAGGTAATCATGCTTGCTTGTTCTTTATATCAGGGAAGTCTTGTGCCCTACCTTTTTGTTTAGGGTATATAAGACTTTGAGTAATAAACTTGGGGCTAATCACAGTACTCACTGGATGTCCTCCCAACTCTATCTTCTGCTTCTCATCTATTTCTTTCCTCAATCCACACCCCCTTCTCAGGAATGTACTGACCTGTCGGGCCAGACCCAACACTCACTGATCCCCTTTGGACTGTCTCAACCCATGACAGTGTCCTAGACTAACATTTCTGGCTTTTTCTACCCATTACTCACTCTGTGCTGACCCTTCTCCTCTTCTAGGACAAAAAGCACATTCTTCTCACCTCTGCCTGGAGGAATCATGACTATTCTTTTATTTCCAACGTTCTCACAGCTCTTGTATTTACAAACTGTTTACCAGGTGTTTCAGTAAAGCAAAATAGTTATCTCCCTGAGATTTATGGTGCTGCTATGGAGACGACTTTTAGGATTTGTTTTCGTTTTGTTTTCATTTTATTATACATATACACAGAGGCTATGCTGCATAGCAGTAAGAAATGGTGTGTGGTGATGTATACCTTGTTTAGTTTACTTCAGAAAAATATTTATTTAAATTCACTATTTTCCTATGTGAAAACTGAGGATTATAATTATTATTAGGCTTGCAGCATGTTAAAGGAATTGTATTAGCTAAAGCTGGGTCTGGTGGTACATACTTGGAATCTCAGCACTCAGGAGCTAAAGCCAGGAGGATCGTGAGTTCAAGGCTAGCCTATACTACATAGGAAGATCCTGTTTTCAAAATCAAAGCAAACAAATGAGGAATTAAATTTGTTAATGGATTCAACAAACTCATATTTTTTTTCACATGGCATAAGGCTTTGCAAATACTTATCACTCAAGCTTACTAAAGACTTCACTGCATTTGCTGTGATGGCCTCTCCTGAGCACGGGATTCATACCATTCCAGTTGCCTCACCATGCAGTCAGTAAGAAAGGGACAAGAAGGCATGCCATTTTGGCCATGGGGCTCTCTATTCTGAGACACTTCCAGGTGGTTCTATGTAACTAGAATCTGGATACAGACAGCAACACAGCAGCAACAAGCTGCAAGCATGCAATCGGTTTTGAAACTCATACCTGAGTCTCAGCCCTGACCCTGGAACCCATCTGCAGTGTGATCTTGGACAACTGCTCTGTAGCTCTCAGACCTGTCGCTTCCTTCTCTTATAAACTCAATTAAAACTAAAATCCGCTAAATGGGTTAAAGAATTAAAAAATATAAACTACAGGGGAACATGTCTTGTACATGGTGTGCACTCAATAGTGTCTAGTAATGACTCCAAGCAGCAAACACAGGCACTTGTGTGGTCGGCATCCAGAGCATCATCTTTCATCCTTAGAGCTGGTCCTTAGAGTATGCGTTGATACTGCCAGCTCCCAATTCTGTGCCAGTGACCTCTATAACAGCCTGCCCATTTCAAGGTCACCCAGAAACATGTCTGGAGCAATAAGCATGTGAGACTTGAACATTTATGTTTAGTTCGTATTATTTTATGCCATTGAGATCATTTCTGTATAAGGTATGTTATACCCTACTTTTCCACTGGTCATGATATTATAAGTATGTTCTCACACCCTTAAAGTTTTTATACTTTAGTAACCACAGAATGTTCTGCAGTAAAGACCTGTTATAATTTCTTTCACCACTGTCCTGGTGCTGGGCAGTTAGCTCGTTTTTAACTCAGGGTTATTCTAAGTAACACAATATTGAATGTTTTGGTCCAGAAGGTTTTGTCCTCATTTTGGATTATTTCCTTGAACTAAATTCCTAGACAGACTTTCTGAGCCAGAACCCATGAGCTCACAGTGCATACTGCCATACTGCTGTCCAGACCCTTCACGTCTCTGAAGCCAATGACTGCACTTCCCAGTCTGTCCTCCAAGCTAAATGCCTTTGGATCCTCGCAGCCTCTGTCACCATCGCCTCTCTGGTACTGGCATTGTCTTTGCCCCTGATATATAGAGTTCAACAGAGAGCCATAAGCGGGTATCAAAGCTTTCACGACTCAACCTGAGTTCATTTTCCTGCTCCTCTCTCCTGCTTCCCCTTGCCTCTCGCTGGCCACCTTCCCTCCCCTCAGCTACTGCTCCCAGGATGCACACAGTGACGGTGACGTCACTCACCTACCCAACAGTCATTCTGCTACGTCAGTGCAGGATATCTATGTCGGTCAGTTCTCTGCCTCTGCGACAAGATACCCGAGACAATCAGCCCCCAAAAGAGGAAATCTTTGTTTGGATTTCTGGTTATGGAGGTGTGGGTCCATTGGAAGTTGGCTCACTGTTTGGGGGCCTGTGACAAGACAGCACATTATAGCCGAAGTTTGTCCAGAAAAAGCTGCTTGCCGAGTGGTTACTGGCAAGCCAAAGGAAAGAGAAGGAACAGAGGCTCAATCTCTCCTCCGGGCACAAATGGTCACTGACCCAAATGCTAGTGAGCCCCCTTCCTAAGGGTTCTAATATCACCCCAAAGCACAGAAAAGGTCATCTTAACTTTTATTGTTAACGTTTGGATATGTATACTACACCAGTATCTTGGACATTCTTGGTCCTGAGGAACTGAGTCGCCTCTTTGAATACAGGTCTCAAGTGCTGTTGTTTCCCTATGGCCTTCTTCATTCCTTTCTTCTTGCCGGAGACCGAGCAGCTGGTAGGTACACTTGACCTCTGTGCCTGCTTGTGCAGTAGCAGCCAGGAAACCACAGAATGGTGGCTCACTTGTGTTTGACTGACTCCAGGAGAACTGAATAAAAAAGCTGATTCATGAAGACATGGCCAGTCCCTAGAAGCATGTGAGAATTAAGAGTGTCCAAGAACTGTCAAAGTTCTTACTATCCTGTGCCTGAGGGAGCAGGGACAGGAGGGTTTGCTGGAATTCAGATGGAGAGAGTCTAACAGAGAAGCCCACTTGGAGAAGACTGTGACTCCATCGAAGGGCAAAATGAACCCAACTAAGCCCACAGGGAAGAACTCAGGAGAGCAAATACCTTGGCATCACGTCCCCCTCTCCTCTTTATCCCCTGCCTAGTCTTCCTTTAGTAAAGCCCAACTTTATCCAGCCAGAGATGGAAGCCCAAGGTATCCTCCTCCAGGGACAGAGCCTGGTGGAGAAGGGTTGCAGGTAGACGTGTAGGGCAGAGCGTGAGTCCATTCACCACAGCAAAGCTCGCTGCTCTTGGTTGTCTATGCAAACAGGCGGCACTGAGTTGAGTCTTGCCCCACTCAAAGCTTTCTGCACCATGACCTGACTATGACATTGCGCTACTCTGTCCCCTGCACTCCTCACAGATGCGAATTCAATGCATTAGAACTACGAACAGGCCTTTCTTAGTCTAGCGTACTTTCTTGTGGCCCCTCACCCTATTCTGCTGCTTCACCACCTAGTCATGTGGACAATTTGGGTTCTCTCAACAGCGCATCCTCTTCAAAAGCTCTGTACTTCACCCCTGAGCATGCACGCGCGCGCACACACACACGCACACCACGCACCCTGGAAACTTCCTGCTCTCGCTCCTTGGAGCTCAGGCTGCTGCCACTAGAAGGGTTTCCGTGCTTCCCCCAAACAGAGCCTGGCTTCTTTCTTCAAAGCCTCCTCTGCTGCTTCTATCATGTGACATTTTATATTACAGATGTTTCTAAGTCTGCCTCCACAAGTAAATCACCGACTTCTTTACAGCAGAGACTGTGTCTTACTTCATCTATCTCCCCCGGAGTCCAGCGGAGTTTTTGGCACGTGACAGAAATGCCGCGCTAAGTTGAAGGGTGAATCGCTGGATTGAATAGGTATTTGCAGCTAATAGGGATTTCCTTTTGCGCGTGATTTTGCTTTTAGTCTGTCGTTACTCCTTACGCACTTCTAGCTCATGGTTTTGGAGCAGAGTCAGCTATGTCCTGAGTATTCCTGCACAGGCCAGCATGGGCACCATCTTCCTGAGGCAGAACCTCGGACGGACGGCAAACATCTTTGGGAGGTCGAGCATGAGATGATCTGAATAATGCCTGCCCTGCGGACATCCATTTGACAGATGGACCTTGTTAACAGGTAACTTGCCAACACGCCCTTAGAAGCTCTTGTGCCTGCTTCCTAAATCCATTTTGGAGCAAAAATCTGTTTTATTAGCCGAAGACAGAAGAGACCAATTCCAAATATTTAGAAAGGCTTAATCTTGCAAATTAGCTCGCTGTCCTCAGGCCACATGGTGGCCACTTGTGTGGGAGGGAAGCAGGCCCATTTCGGGACAGACCCTTCTCTGTTTCTTGAAAAAACACAATAAAACACCCTTCCTCTTTCATCCACATCTGGCGGCTGCAAAAACAGTGACCCGTGGAATTGGCATTTTCATTCTTGACTATGGCAGGCCAGCGTCCGGAGGTTGCTCTTGCCGCTCTCATGAAAGAGCAAAGCCTGTCAGGATAAGCAGGCTTCTGATGGAGTGCTTATTGAGAAAACATACCGGGATTTCGGTTTCCCCAGATTCGAGAGGGCGCTTATGATAAGAATTCCTTTCTTTGATTTCTCCTCCTCGGCCTCCCTGCTGTCCGGTGGGATAATTAATAACCCTGAGGTTCCAATTTGTAAAGAACGTTCTAGGAAAAAATTCCCCCAAGGTTGAATAGATCAGGTGATCCTAACTCCCAAATGTCCCGAGTTACAAGGAAATCCATATGGTACCCTAAGAGGGCCACTTGCGCTCACTGAGCTGAAAAAGGACTTTTGTTGTTGTTGTTGTTGTTACCATGTTAGGCTGGAGATTTCTCAGCGCACCCTATTTGTGCTGTTGTGTGTTAACTGTCTGTCTGATCATCCTCCTAGAATACATGACAATGGCCCAAACAAGCAAAAGGCTCCTTCAAGGAGCATCATATTGGAGCCCAGAGGAATGCCATGATGAAACATAGGTCATCAGTTCAAATCAGACTCAGCAAAAAGTCATGAAACAAACCAGACAGAGACAAGATGGAGTAATGAGGAAGTCACAGTGGACATTGGGAGGGCTGCTTAGGTTAATAAGTGTCACTGACATCTCAGTGAATAACTGAAGACCAAGGAGGTACTGACCTAAACAAAGGAAGGCACTACCTTGGGGACACGGAAAGCCCTCAGCCAATGCCTGGAGACAGAGAGCTCTAGGAGGGATGGATAGGGAAGGCACAAAGAGGCCCAGAAGTAAAAGGGTGTTTTTGAGCCAGGTGAGGAGTTACCCTACTCCCTGTTTCAAAGCAAGACACATTTCAGTGTGGAGTCCATGCGTGGATGACACACCACCTGCTTTGGGAAGTCTCCAGATGAGTGAGGGTCATGGAATGACCAGAGGTCAGTCTGGCCATCGGTGAGCCTAGTTATTCTTCTGGTCATTGAGCTATTTGAGGACATGGAGAATGTTTTATGTGCCTGTTCAAATCCAGGTCCCCCAGACAGCACCTAATATGGAACTTGATAAAACATTTGTTGAATGAATTAGTAAGACATCTGTTGAATGAGTTAATGACTCAACAAACCAGTTTCCACCAATTCTGTAGTAACTCGGGCTAAAATTAGGGCTGAACACAGTTTCTGATTAACATCCACTCTGCGCTTGCCGCCTCTGTAAACATGGGAACAGATAAAGGTGACCCCGAACCTGCTTTAAATTTGCAGCCACCGGCCACCCAGAGCTTTTTCCTCATCTCATCCCCTCCTGTGAGGTATGGACTGGCAAGCTGAGCGTCAACCAAATCCAACTACACTGAACTTCATAGAAGAAACAGTGGGAAGTATACATGAACACTTTGGCACAGGAGACCACTTCCTAAATATAACCCCAGTAACGCAGACACTGAGAGCAACAATTAATAAATGGGACCTCCTGAAACTCAGAAGCTTCTGTAAAGCAAAGGACATGGTCAACAAGAAAAATAGCAGCCTACAGATTGGAAAAATATATTCACCAACCCCAAATCAGACAGAAGAATGATCTCCAAAATATACAAAGAATTCACAAAACTTGACATCAAAAGAACAAATAATTGAATAAAAAATGGGGTACAGACCTAAACAGAGAACTCTCAACAGACAAATCTCAAAGGGCTGAAAGGCACTTAAGGAAATGCTCAACATCCATGGCCATCAGAGAAATGCAAATCAAAACAACTCTGAGATTCCATCAGAAAATGGCCAAGATCAAAAACACCGATGACAATTTATGCTGGAGAGGATGTGGGGTAAAGGGAACACTTCTGCATTGCTGGTGGAAGTGCAAACTTGTACACTTAACTTTGGAAATCAGTATGGTGATTTCTCAGAAAATTAGGAAACAATCTACCTCAAGACTCAGCAATTCTGCTGTTGGATATATACCCAAAGACAATCATACCACAAGGACATGTGCTCAACTATGTTCATAGCAGCATTATTTGGAATAGCCAGAACCTGGAAACAACCTAGATGCCCCTCAACCAAAGAATGAATAAAGAAAATGTGGTACATTTATACAATGGAGTACTACACAGAGTCAAAAAATAATGACATCTTGAAATTTGCAGGCAAATAAATGGATCTAGAAAAAAACATATTGAGTGAGGTAACCTAGACCAAGAAGGAGAATATAAATGTATTCACTCATAAGTGGCTTTTAGAATAAAGAAAAGAAAAACCAGCCTACAATTCACAACCCTAGAGAACCTAGATAACAAGGAGGACCCTAATAGAGACATACATGGATCTACCTAGGAAGGTGAAAAAGACAAGATCTCCTGAGTAGGAGAGAGAGAGAGTAGGAGAGAGGGGAGGAGGGGAGGGGAATAAAGAAAAATGTATAGCTCAATAAAAACAATAAAAAATGTGTCTTGACTTCTGTCTCTTTCTCTTCCTCCCTCCCTTTCTCCCTCTTCCTCACCTTCTTCTTCTCCCTCACCATTTGTTTACTTCCTGTTCACCAAGCAGTACACTAATTTGCTCCTGCCATGATCTTCAGCCTTACCTCAGGTCCACACAATGAAACCGGCAGATTCTCTGAAACCTCTTATAGTGGTATGTTATTTGTGTTTTAATAAATAAAGCTTGCTAAAGCCACACTAGTCAGCCATGCAGGCCAGGCAGTGGTGCACACACCTTTAATCCCAGCAGCTACACTAGCTGGCCATAGAGGCCAGGCAGTGGTGGTGTATGCCTTTAATCCCAGCACTAGAGAGGAATATAAAATGGGAAGAGACAGGAACTCGCTCTCTTTCAGCCTGAAGATTTCATAGAGGTAAGAGCTCTCTACTGGTTTGGCTGCTTTGCTTTTCTGATCTTCAAGTTGAACCCCAATATTTGTCTCTGGGTTTTTATTATTTGTGCTACAACTTCTAAAAACAAAAAGATAAAAGGAATTATTCCTCCTTTCAAAACAGTTTTTCAGTTATTTCTTATGGTAACAGAGAGACTTACTAGTGTATACTTATAATCCCAGCTCATGACGTATGAAGGCAGGAGGCTCAGGAAGGCAGGAGGCTCAGGTGTTCAAGGCCACCTGTATCTGTTTGGGGTCAGTGTCACCTACATGAGCACAGTATATATATGCTATATTGACTATACATGCTGCTACCTAAGCTCCAAACCTGTATTCTCTCTCCCATCCCCACCCCCTGCACAGCGCTAACATTCCAGTTCTCCGGTAAAGAACCCAAACTGTGAACTGAGCACTGCAATCATAGTGACAGAGTTCATAGGCATTGTGTCTTCCTTTAGCCCTCCGCCTGTCCGCTTGGATTTCTTGGAAAATAATGAAGTATTCTTGTTGTCCTTAACGGTTCTTAGCAGTCACTACTGGTCTTTTCCTTGGAGCAAAGGTACTTGGAGACATCTGCTTTGAAGGCCCAGATGAGAAGCATTTGAATGGTGCTCAGTGCTCCAGTAGACAGCTGAGAGACTCCAGCCCTTCCGACATTTTAACCCGCTAGTTGGCTCACCCTGGAGCCCTGAAACTAGCTCACAAAGACCTTTTCATTTGTCTTCTCCATTCCTCCCTTCCTAGCCAGACATGGGACATCGGGGCTTTGGAGACTCCTGAGTTTAACTACGGTCAGCACTTTGCCACTCCATAGTTGGGAACCATTGCCAAAGAGTTACTAAATTATGTAATTTATCTGAGCCTTGGTTTCCAAATCTGTAAAATGGACTTGTGATAGCTTCCTCAAAGGCCTCAGTGAAATGGCATAAAGAGCCACGGCTTGTACAATCTATACATTGTCTACCTTCCCTTCTCATGACAAACCCAAGCAGTGTGTCTCTTGGATCAAAGTGGAGACATGGACGAGATTAAAATGCTACCTTATCGTTTATGGCACCTGAAGTCTTTAAATTGGTTCTACTTAATATCACTTCTGAATCTGTTTACTGGTAGGTTAGTGACGTTCCACTTCCCAGGTACTTATTAAAACTTGAGAGTGCCTACCGCACAGCGGTGCTCTAAGGGTTAAGTAAATTAGTGCATCTAAAGCTTTCAGAGAAAGCTGTCTTTTGTGATTTCTATCACCAGCATTGCTGGCAGCCAAATGCTCTCACAGATGTTAAGGACATCGATAAGAAAAAGACATACCTGCTTCAAGATGGGCTTGGGCGTCTTGTTAGCCTAATTAAATGGAAATGAGAAGCAGTCCTGAAAGTCCGTTGGCATCCAAAGGGTGTCAGATGGTATACGACAGACAAACACACATCTGACGCCAAGCCCCAAGTTCTTGGCATCACCGCTCAGATAATACTGCTTTATTTCAGCAACCCTCAACACGATTACATATCTGAGCTCTTTGATCACAAGGGGAAAAGAAAGAGGGGGAAGAGGGAGAAGGAAAGATGGAATAAAGGCAGGGAGGGAGGGAGGGAGGAAGGGAGGGAGGGAGGGAGGGAAGGAGGGAGGGAGGAAGACTAATTTAAGATACCTTTTCTAGAAACTTCGTAATGTTTTCTCTTTTCCTTGTATGGGGTGCATGTGTTCCTGTTGCGTGTGTACGGTGCAAACGTGTGTGGGAGCTTGTGTGTGAAGGCCCAAGGCTGACGTCTGCAATCTTTCTTAATTCGTTTCTACCTCCTTCTTTCCATTTAATCCAGTTCTCTGACAACACTAGAGCAGTCCTATCTTATTCCAGGGTTTCCTCTTGCTACCTTCCAAGCAAGAATCACCCATGGGTCACCATGCCCATTCTGCTTTTATGTGGCTTCTGGGGACCTAGACTCCTGTTGTCAAACCTGCTGCTTGTACAGCAAGGGCTAGCTGCTGAGCCATCTCCCCAGCCTTCATATACAACATTTCATGAATATCATGGTCCTCGTTATTAGTCCTTGAAAATCAAGTCATACAAACAGAATTACGAATTTCAAAAGTAGTTAAAGAATCTAGGACTTAGGCTCTTCTTTTTATTCATAGTTCATAATCTGAAATTCACGTAAAGATGCTTCTTATATCCATGATAATCTCCCCTACCAAGTATTTGTTACTGCAAACCTGTACAACCTTTTTCTCTCCTGGTCAGGCTATAAGTATAGCAGAGCTTTCTGCTGTGCTTCCTTCCTAATTATACATTCCAAACTTACGCCATGCCCTTGCTATAAATGCTATGATCTACAATCAAAAGGAGTCACACAGCAGCCCCATGTTGTGTTGTTTGGATGTGTCCTCTACCACTTTCCCCCTTATCACTTCTGTTATTTCTTTCGATTTTTAATTGTACACGCATGAGTGTTTTGACTGCGTGTATGTGCACCGCATGCCCCTAAAGGTCAGAATAGGGCATCCAATTCCTGGAGCTAGAGTTATGACGGTTTTGAACCACCTTGTGGTCGCCGAGAACTGAACCCGGGTCCTCTGCAAGAGCAAGAAATGTTCCCAACCTCTGAACTATCTCTCCAGCTCTCCAGTTTATCACTTCTAAATGTAGCCCTAGCGTATGAGCACAGTTCAGTCAAATTCTTTGCAGTGATGGCCTTAACTCTACTTTCCAAGTAGACTATTTCTCAGCTTCATCAACATCCTGCTCTCAGCAATAACCCCCGAGATACGGCCACTCTTCTCTGGTCTTCTTGTCTTCTGAGCCTACACCAGAATCGCCATCACAATCTGCTTATAGCAGTCCAGGCACTTCCTAGCCTCACCCTCCAAATTCCTCCAATCTATGCCTGTTACCCACTTGCAGAGCCACTGACACATCTCCAGGTGTTCACTCTTAGTGTCAGCCCACGTCTTGGTAGCAATTTTCCATATTATTCTGTTTTTCACTACTTTAATAAAACACTAGAGAGTGGGTATTTATAAAGAAAATGCATTTATATAACCCACAATTTAAAAGGAAGAAAGTCAAAAAAACAACATGGCACTGTCTTCAACAGGGGCCTTACTAGTTGTTGGGCTGTGGTGATGGCATCATAGCAGGAATGCATGGGTGGAGATAGCATGGTAACACTAGAAGATATCATGGTCACACAAAAGGAGAGGATGCCCGTGCGTTTCCATGCAGCTAACTCATGGAAACTACCTCATCAGCTCCCAACGACCTAAAGGCCTCTCATTAAGTCTCACCTCTTGGAGGTTCTATCAGCCACCACAACTTCACACCAAGACCAAGCTTCCAACTTACCAAACTTTGAGGAACATACTTTAATTGTATCTAAACCACAGCAGAGACTCGTGGACTGTAAAAAAAAAAAAAGAACAGCCAACTCAATGAGAATATAAATCATCTTAGCTGTTAATTGTGGGAACCCCTATGGAAATAATTCAATAGAAGTTCCAAACCATGACATAGGAAGAGGAAGCGTTATGTTGATCACTTCTAGGTTTATTACAGCATTCTTTGTGATAGCCAAGATGTTGAATCTAGGGGCTCAGTGCTTAAGAGAACATACTTCTTTTGCAGGGGATCTGAATTCAGGTACCAGCATATACATAAAGTAAGCTCACCACTGCCTATACCTCTAGATCCAGGGGATCCAGTTCTCTCTGCCTTTCTTCTGGGAACCAGCACTCACGTGCACATACTCCCACAAAGACAAACACATACACACACACACACATTAGAAACAGAAATAAATAAATAAATAAATAAATAAATAAATAAATAAAATATTGAATCTGGCCTTATTTGGGGCTCTATTCAACAAATACATGGATAAAGAAATATATATGTGAGTTTATAATACATATATATCATATGTATACATATATATATATAATCATGTGTATATATACACAGTGGGTTACCTTCTTCCATAAAAGAGAAAGAAATCCTGCCATTTATCACAAATGCTGTGCCTCTCCTTTTCTGCTGTCATTCAACCAGGCTCCATCTGCTGGCTGTCACCCAGGCGGGGTCAGAGCCAGTCCACTATGGCAGCCCACTTCAGAGGCCCACTATGAACCTCTGGCTCCATGGACTTACTCTTGTTTTGAAGAAATGAGGGCCTGGCCTGATCCCACATCCTCCCCTCTAGGGAGGGATGCTAACTACTCCTCACCCCAGTGACACAGCTTGGACAAGTCCTGTTTTCGAAAATGATTTATTGTGTGTGTGTGTGTGTGTGCGCGTGCGTGCGTGTGTGTGTGTGTGTGTGTGTGTGTGTGTGTGTGTGTGTGGTTTAGGAAAGAGAAAAACTTTCGGGAATCAGCTCTCTCCTTCCACCATATGGGTCCTGGAATCAAGCTCAGGTCATCAGGCTTGGCAACCAGCCTTTACCCACTGAGCCATGTCACCAGTTCACAAATTCTCAGTTACCCTTTTATCTCTCAATCAATCTCCAATATTTTATCTCCTGGATATGAATATAGGACCCAAGAACTACAGAATCAGTTGGAAGCTGTCTCTTCTGTAAATTAAGGTAGTCTTAGCCAATGCTTCATTTAAGCATCTTGTCACATGAACAAGTTAAGTGTGGCCCCATTTCCACATTAGACAACTCTCAATGCAGAAATGATTCCCTAGTCTCTCTTTGGCGAAGGACTCTTCCCAGATTTTGTCCTATTTCATTCAGAGTCCCTTCCCAGTTGGCCTCAGTGGAAAGTGACATCACTCTGCTCCTCCCTCCCGAATCCTTTGTGGTCTGATCCCCGTCGGTGACAGAAAGTCTACCTTTCTTGTAGTAGGTCCTCTTTTGTTTATCTGTGGTCCGTGGATTTGAAAACAATGTCAAACGCAACTGTATCCTTCCATCCAACCCCATCACACCCACTGCTGATCTTCCTCCAGGAGCAGGCAGCATGTATTCACGCATGGAATTATGGGTCTCCGTGACCTGAGCCATCACCGCAGGAGGCAAGGCGTTCCTCTGCTCTTACTAAGGAGCTCGAGCTTTCCTGAACCCCCACATGCCATCTGCTGATCCTGATGGCAACAATTTTCCAAAATAGAACAGGTATTCATTTGCCACTTCTCCAGATAAGAAAACTGGCTGCCCTACAGGATAAGTATACCCAGACAGGCCAGCATCTCCATGGCGAAGTTAGACTTGAGTCCCTTTGATTCCCAAACCCATGGGCTATAATGAAAGACGACATCAATTGGTAGGCAGGAGACATGGGTTTTATCCAGCCCTGCTGTAATTTGACTGTGGCCTTAGATAATTTCCTGCCCCGGCCTGAACCTCCTCATCTGTCCGTGGAGCAATTGGTTGCAGTGGCCACTCCTGCCCCGCTGCAGAGTTTGGGGCTTCTGAAAGGGGGCTTATGTTAGAGCCTGTTTCACGGCGGCCTGCCCAGATGTTTTAATCCAGAATTTCCCATGTGGTAATCAGGCCCATCATGTTATTTCCTGTCTGCACTTCTAACCTCCCTCATTTAGGATCATTTATATCACTGTTTTTATGTTGCTAGTGTTTACTGAGGACCCGATTTAGATTCAGCTGTAAATTTCATCAAAGGGCAGTTATTCACCACCTACCCGGGGAAATGCTATGGGCCAAGTGAAATACCAATGGCAGAGTCCGCTTCCAAAGAGCTGTTCTTCAAGTGTCAGCCCTGTCCTGAAAAACCATGGCCCTGGGACAGGCAGACCCAGCTAGAGGCCTTTATAATCATCCCTTCTGAAGTTCGGATTAGCCATTTGGGAAGCAAGAATAGTCACCCAACCAAACTGGTGGTTGAATTTAACGGTTATATATAACAGATAGTAAAGAGCCTTGGTTGGTGTCTACCTTCCTGTGGTCACTTTCACAGGGCTTCAGGTAAACAGGGGTCTTTGCTCCTGAGCTTAAAAGGCTTCTCCTTCTTTATCCAAATAAGATCCTATAAAGCTGACATTCTCTAATGTCGTCATAAACTTCTTAACATCTTCTACAAATATAATGAAACAAATAAAAAAAAGGGAAAAGAACTGTAGGTATCTCTAGTGAGCACTTCATGGGCATTGCTTCATCTTGCTAAGGCTTTTGTTTATGCCATCTAAGGCTTTGCTTAGGGAGTTCAGTGAAATGACAAAGTAGTGTCAGGTCATATGTAGAAGGCACTCAATACATCGTATGGGTCTAGATTTGAACCCACAGCTTCTGTTTAATGTTAGAGACCCCTTTGGAAACTAACTTCTAAGCCTTTCAAAAAGAGGTCAAGATTCTTACCCTGATAGTAGAGTCTAGGCAGCAAGTAATGTTAGTGGGACATGCCTAACACAGAAAAGGTACTCAGGATAGGTGGGGGTGTATCCCACTTTATTCCTCTGTGTGTGTGTGTGTGTGTGTGTGTGTGTGTTTACAAAGCCCCAATTAAGTTAGGAACAGGAACAGTTCCTGCAGGAAGTTGAGACAATAAGTGAAGCAGAGACCAGGAAAACACAAAGACAAAGCAAATGAGGCGCGTGCCTTACTCTGGAGGGCTCCTAAGAGTTAAAGTTAAGATGGTTCTGCATAAATAAAAGCTACAAGATGATCACATTTGGTTCCTATCAAAATCACTCAGATCCAAAGATGCATTCCTAACGGCTGACATTCATTTCAGTTGGATGCTAATCCAATTTTTAAAAATTAATCCAAACACGACAAGAAGCTGACCTCATGCATCTTTCCAGAACATTCTATTCCCAGTGATTTCCTGAGAAGGAAGCTGGTATCAATGGCTCCCTGAAACTGCATAAGTTTTGCTCATGTCCTTTTAGATTCTCAAGCCCCAGCACTGGAAGGGCCCTTGGCAAACTTTCTTTTCCCTTCCCATCAAGCAGTCACCATAGTCTGTCTTATCTTTTCAGTATTTATTAAGTATTTCTGTTCTAGAGTGTATTCTATTACTGCAAGAAACACCATAACCAAAGACAGAGACGGAAGGAAAAGGCTAATCTGGCTCACACCTTCACAACACAGTCCATCTGAGGGATAACTGAAGAAGAAACCATGGGAGAGTGCTTCTTGCTGGCTTGCTCTCCATGGCTTGTTCTGCCTGCTTTCTTCAACAACCCGGAACCACCTGGCCAGAGATGGCACCATTTACGGAGGGCTGGTCCCTCCCATATCAATCATTAGTCAAGAAGACGTCCTCCAGAGTTGCCTACAGGCAGTCCGATGAAGGCATTCTCTCCACTGGGTTCTCTTCCCAGACAACTCTACCTTGTGTTACCTTCACAAAAAGTAAAGATAAAAAAAAAATAATACCACCATGACACGGTCTCTTCCTCGCAGCTTTTGCTCCTATTGAACCTTCCTGATTATACCTTAGAACACTGTACTCATGTCCCAGATCGTAAGACCTTTCCCTCTCCAGCACAGTCAAAATCTGTAGACTGCCTGGAGGATCCAGCACGCAGTGGTTGAACCTTTCAGAGCTTCATCTCAGAATGAATTGTGAAGTGTTTAACTAGGCTGCTGGCACTCTGAGTGTGTTCTGCCCACTTCCTTTCTCCGGGCATTCTGCTTCTATGACTGTCCTTCCTTTCTCGAACGCTCTTAGATGCCTGGCATTTCCTGAGAGCCCCTATTTGCCCTTCGGGGCTGACATAAAATAGTCTGCCATTAGGATGACTTTCCCACATCTGTTCTCACTCTGCTTACACCCTTCTAGAAATATCTTTTGCATGTCTGCTTTCATCACTAAGTTTTAATTCCCAGAAAGCTAGAGTTGCATCAGATCACCTTGGATTCCCGTGGTCTCCGAGTGGGCATGCACGGATTCATAGTCCAGAGTAGTCACAGTGCATCTACTACAGGCGCAGCTCAAAGACTGGGGAACGGATATTACACAGCAAGACAGGAGACAGTGCGTAAGATGCTTCTACTGGAGTCCTAAGGAGCAGTCCCCACTGACACGGATGGGCAGGACCAGGAGAGACAAACTTCCAAACACAGTAGGTACAAATTTTCTTTAGATTTGAATTAGATTTAGACCCAGAATTTCAGGGTTGCTGAGGTGACTGACAGGGCATCCGAAATTCCTATAAGATCTCAAAACAGACTACATAAATCTTGGAAGCTTTCATTTTCAGGAAAGAGAGTTGTCTCCACACACTAGAGAGTCATAGATTCCTGGAGAGTGCAAAGCAAATGGTATTGCTGAGACACGGGTAGAGCAGGAGAACTCAAGTGTGGAACATTAATAGAACATGGTGAACATGTCAACAGCATCACTCCCTGGACAGGTGGTCTGGGAAAACCTCTAGATGGGCTGCTATAGAAGGCTCAAGGTGGCCATAGTGAGGGAATCAAGGCCAGACTGGGGAGGCCCAATCTGTGTGGCAGCTGAGGACAGAGACAGAGTTCAAGGAAAATCCACAGATGGAAATTGAGAACAGATATTTGGATCCAGAGGAAAAGGTGCCACAGTCTCCCATGCCAAAGGTCTACTCACTGAAGAACCTGGGGATGCAAGCAAACTAGTATGCTCCCCTATTCATAGCTAAGAAAAACTTACCATTCAGTAAGACCCATTCCTCCACATAAATCTCCCTAAGCAGCTCTCCCATCTGGAGAACAGGCTTGTTGGGAAAATCAGTCTTTTTGGTTACCAAGGAAGCCATTCCTGTTGCCTATGCTTATTGCACAAGAGTCATTAATAAGAGTAAAATTTGGTCAACATTTGAGGAAAACTGAGGAGAAAGAAAAAGACACATAAGAAAAGCCAATGAAGAGTAATAGCAAAGGTTAAGAAGGGAGAGAAATAAGCAAGCACGGGTAGAATTTTCAAATTCTATTTGACCTCTGAGAAATTCAAGATGTTATTGTTTCTTTGAAAAACAAATAGTCAAGGATCTTTGGGAGTATAGCCTATATTTGTAGACATTTTTTTAAACAATCAATAGAAGGGACAAATAATGCCTGGGTCATGGGGGGAAACAAGTAAGTAGCCTGGAACATTAAGGCAAGAAAATCTCATGGTGTGGTAGTTTGAGTGAGAATGGTCGCCACAAGCCAGATATTTGAATCTTCCAACTGCAATACTTGAATTGTTTGGGAAAGATTCAGAAATGTGGCCTTGTTGGAGGAGGTGTTTCACTGGGGGTAGGCTTTGAGGCTTCAAAAGACCACACCATACAAAGTTAGCGCTCTCTCTCTCTCTCTCTCTCTCTCTCTCTCTCTCTCTCTCTCTCTCTCTCTCTCTCTCTCTCTCTCCTTCCCTCTCCCTCTGTCTGGTGCTTGTAGATCAGATGCAAGCTCTTAGCTAATGCCCCAGCCCTGGGACAACCTGCACGTTGTCACACTCTCTTTCATGACTCTAACCTTCTGGAACCACGAACTCTCAAATGCTTTCACTGATAAGTTGCCTTGGTTACGGTACTTTGTCATGACAACAGAAAATAAGACAAATGGCACGTAGGAAGAGCAGATGGAAGTACTAATAGCTTTCATAGCACCGAAAGGGGCTCTGTAGGCATCTGGCAGGTGTAGAGGACACTCCTTCAACCGTCTCACACAGCTTTTGTGAACTACAAACTACAATAACGACTAGTGTGGCCAATATAAGCCATGGATACAATAACGGCACGAATGTTAAAGAGGTAATCAACTCCTTTTTTTTTTTTATTGGCCTTAAGGCCTGCTGCACAGGAGCAAACTCATGTGTGGTACTAGAAACCTCCTCAAGATCCCATGTCTGGGAGCCCACAGGCCCCAGGAACATACTATTATTTAATTAAGAGGACACAGTGCTAAATCAACCACATGTGTATTTCTATACCTGTAGATTAGTGCATCCATCAGGGCTCATCAGAGAAGTTTCTATATGCAGCGGACAGTGGTTAAGGCAGAAGCTCACCACTGATTCGGTGCCAAGAGTAAGTATTGGTGGTGTGCTCAGCCACACATGACACATCTGTACCACGCAATACATCCCACAAGGCTCAGGAACCACCACAGAAGAGGGAGGAGGAAGACCCAGAGGTCAGGGAGGGCAGTATCTTTATGGCATGACCAGACTATGACATGCATAAGCTCACAGCAACAGTGGCTGCCTGTATAAGACCTGTACAAGATCAAACCAGACAATAGGCCAGTGTGGAGGACCCTGGAGCTACTGGTAGGTCAGCCTTGTTCCAGGGCATGGCCTCACACCCATGCTTATGGAAAGTATGAATTGGCCTCCGTGGGTTATTTTTTAAAGGGGACACAACGGTGGGGTGGGGGTGGGAAGAAGGGATGTTAGGAGGAGGAGCTGGGATGACTTTAATCAACACACTTTGTATGAAGTTCTCAAAGAGTTAATAAAAACACTCTCTTCTTTAAAGGTGAAGGGAAGGAAAGGATGAGGAAACTAAGCTAATCTAAATGGAGAATACAGTCAGAAGGTTCACTAGTGCTCTGAGGAGAACTTCAGATATAAAAAAACAAATAGATGCAGAAGTTTGTAAAGATCTCAGGGATGTAAATACAGTTGAAAAGAAAAAAAAAAGGAAGAAATACCATAAATAGAGGTGGGATTGTGTAGGCTGGAGGAGCCACTTCAATGTGCCTTACATCAGATGCAAGCAAACAGAGCAAGAGTCTCAGACATACTCTGGTGTGGTTTCAAGGAGGCGGTCCTGAAAGTGCCCAGGGAACATGGCACTGCATGGGTCTAGACAGGTAAAACTCAGGCAGCACTTGGACCTTGACTCCCAGTGACAGTGGAGCAAGGTCTCCTGAGTGAGTGGTGTTGAGTCTGAACTTCTATGAGCAGTGGAAAGCTAAGAAATTCTGGAACTCAAGAAAAAATGAAAAGAAACAGTGTAATAGGCATAAGAATAATACCCTCATACAGTGCCCCACCCAAAGTGTCTACACCTTAATTTCAGAACATCCTCTTTAGGGTACATGCAGAGTTTGCAGATGGAGGCCCTTGACTGGCTCCTATAGGGAACAGAGAAAGCCCATGGTGAATTAAGTCCTTAGGCAATGTGTGTTGTTGACATGAGCTGGCCATATCAAGAAGCCCCAGAGACTCCGGCCCAAAGAATAGCCAAGGCTTTCCCTGGGGTAAGGCTCAGAGTCATGGCGAAGTCTTCTTCTGAACCAAATGTGGTTGCTGGCAGGGTGTGCATAAAGTGTCCACCAGAGCTTTCTACCAATGGATGCTTAAGGCCTGAAGACTGCTCCCTACAGAGACTGCTCCACCAAAATTAGCTAAACCTGGCTCCTTGATCCAGCTGTATATCACAAACACCGCCTCCTTGTTTTTTAGCTGTTTGCAGCAACCCTGCATCTCTGTTCAGCTCTGTCCAGTTTATGTAATAAACACGCTGAGATTCCGGGATGCTGCAGCTTCTCCAACAGAGAGCCCAGAATATACTTATCCCAGCTTTCTGTCTGTGTGTCTCTCTTTTTCTTTATCCCCTCAGCACACTAGTCAGGTCCTTCCTTGGAGGCCATGCTGGACATCACTAAGAATGAGAAACCTTAATATGAATGTAAATCGCTTGATTTAGACCTTCAATATTGCATACACATTTCAAAGCATGCTATGCAGCACAAATATATACAGATTTGGTTAGTTAAAAATATAAATACATTTTTAAAAGAAAATGGCCAGTTTCCCCTCTGTGATTAGAGGGTGTTCCTGCAAGTGAACAGAGTGATATGAACGCTGAATTTGAAGGTGCAGGAGTGAGACCTTTAACCAAGGACTGCGAACAATCTCCAGAAGCTGGAAGACACCACAGAGACTTGCCTAAGAGCCACTGGGAAAGGAGCCAGCCCGGCCGCTGCCCCTACTTTAGCCTGTGTGGGACATCTTACCTTCAGAGCTGGAAGATAAGAAATCTGTGCTGTCCCAGGCTGCTCATTCAGCAGTGATACATTACAGCAACAACAAGCGGCTAGACAGTGAAGTCCGACGACCCTCTTCTGAAAGCAATTACTGGAGGCTGCAGGCTAGCAAAAGAACGGCAGATGCTAGGGAAGAGAAACATCCCGGATACAAGGAACATCATCCAGAAACAAAACATGAGTGCAAGTTGGCTGCCAATCAAAGCATCCCACAGGACCCCTGCTAAGATCAGAAGAGAAAACTTTGGAAAACCAGTGAGAACATCCTAAAGGACTAAGTAATTCCGAATGCAGAACTTCCAGGGTTGAGAGGTTTGGTGACCTTAAGAGGTTAAGCATTAGGAACTTGGAGAGAACTTAGAAGCTATATACAAAAGTCATAGCCTAAATGCATACATCTCTAAGCAGTTGGTAGAAAATGGATGAGAAAGACGAACTAATGGCTGCTGATTGAAGGGCCATTTCCCTTTGCGAGCCATACTTGGAATCACCACTTCTCCCTACGTTCAATCACAAGCCTAGTGTCTACAGGAAATACTGTTGCCCAATTAAAATATCTTAGATATATTTTTATGGGTGTTTGACTACCTTCCGAATTAACTTATAGATAGTACAATTAGTATTTATTAACAGTTAGGTGCAGAACGTAAGTGCTATCAACACTGACAATAGGATACACATGTTGACCATCAGAGACAATGGGAAGGAGGAAAACATAGTTCAGTGGAGTCTTCTAAGAAGACAAAAAGAATCTGTCTAAACAAGTAGCAGAATGAAATTTAAATATGAATATTTTCATGCAGAGTCATTCATGTAGGAAATATTAATTAGATGACTGTGCTTGGCATCCTGCCAGGTACTGGGAATATGAAATGAACAAATTAGGCCCAGCCATTTTAATCCCAGAGTCTTAACACTCTCACGGCGCAAAGCAGACTACAGGGAAGCGAGCGCTTTCCTCACCTAGTAAATGAGGTGGTGACCAGTGCTGCACAGCAGAGACCAGAACACTGTTGCTGTGGCGAGGACACAGAGACCACACGTCTTAGATTTTGCAGCTCATAGGCTTCTGTCTTGATATTTAACTGTGCCATCGTAATAGGAATGTAGGAATAAGGAACACATATATGAGGGCACATGACTATCTGAATAAAACTCTATTTAGAAGAACAGGTGGTTGGCCCAAAGGGACCTAAGAGCAGAGCGAAGAGTTGCTCCTTTAAAGTAGAGGAAGAGAGAAGGCCTGGGGAGAAATCAACATGGGCAGGTTGTTGAAGAGGCAGAAGTGAGTCTTGGAAGTCTTAGGTCTTGGAGAGCAGGAAAAGCAAGAGGGATGGCATGCAATAAGGGGTGGGAAGGCTGGAGCAGGAAGCCAGAGAGCAGGGGATGGGAGCAGGCCCAGGGTGAGGTGGGGATGTGGGTCTGGAGAGGAAAGTGGTACTCTAACCAGTGAGTTAGAAGCCCCAGGGTCAGGATGCGCACTCCAGCAAGATCCCAAAGCAGATCCTGTGCAGACTAAGGATTGAAACTGGTATAAAGCCTCCTGGGCATCTGAAGCCCTTTAACCTTTGGCCTGGGGCAGATAGAAAGCTGATTTGATTGAGTGACTGGATGGCTGATTTGAAAGAAAGACTTGGACCATTATTTTGTGACTTCTCTGCAGGAGGGCAAGGAGAAGGCTTTGAGGCGATGGAAGCCTCCAGTAATCCACTTGAAGGTGATGCGGATTTGGAGGGAAGCAAGTTGGCAAGCACTGGTCAACATCTGGATAGGTTTGACGGAGAGCCAACAGGAGTTTCCTTCCATTTGGGTGTGATGCTGAGGGAGACAGCAAGGGCTGGAGAAGTACACAGTTTGAGACCTGATGGAGGTTGAAGTTAGCTGAATGGAGAAGTCTGTGGGGAAACAGATGCAGACGACCAAAGGGAATGGAGCTGTCAGTGTGGAGCGCTCTACACATCTGAGAAGCCTGTCAGACACCAAGTGGAGGGCATGGGTCAAGAGTTTAGTAGAAAGAACAAGTGCCAGTCAAAGGGTGCCAGGGAGATGGCTCAGAAACTGAGAACAATGATTGTGCTCGCAGAAGACGCAGGTTGGGCTACCAGCTCCTACATGTGCTCACAACAACTTCTAATTCTGTTTCTGGAGGATCCAATGCTCTCTTCTGGCCTCTATGAGCACCGGGCAAGCACATGGTACACATATAAACATTCAGGCAAAGTTTTCTTATACATAAAGCAAAATAAATCTGGGGCTAGAGACATGTCTTGGAGTTGAGCACTTGCTGCTCTTTCAGACAACTGGGGCTCCCGCTCCATTTCCAGAACCCACGGGGTAGCTACAACCATCAGTAACTACTGCCCTAGAGAATCCAAGTCCTGTTTGTCTTCCTCAGGTACTAGTTACATCTAATTGTAGTACACAGACACACATGAGGACCAAACACCCATATACATACAAATAAATAAATCTGAAAAAATCTAAAAGTAATAATAAATCACATGGACTATGGAGAAAGTAAAGAGGTTATAGAAGAAAGGCAGTTACCCAAAATTTCATCACAAAAAATTGATAAAAATTGAGAGATTAAATAATCCATATAAACGTATAAACTAGACCTTTGAGAGTAACGTACTAAAATGAGAAAGTCAAAAACAAAATTGCACAAAAAGCCAATCATGAAAGTACAAATATTTTAAGATTCTCCTTTCCTGTAGTGTCTTGAACAATCGCACTCACAGAGACAGAATTGTAATGGTGGCGAGGTGGGAGGGTGAAACAGTCCTGGGGAGGAAGATGCTGGCTGCACAGCAATGCCAACATACTGATGCCACTGAATAGCACAGTTAAAAATGGCTAGACTAGGAAGTTTGGGGTTATGTGTGTATTGCTACAAGAAAAGTGTGTGTGTGCATGTGTGCATGCATGCTTGTAAATCTCTTGGCTGCTGTATGGTTGGCCCTTGAGGCTGGGTGCATCCTACTGTCTCTGCCTCCACCTTGGTGTGGGACTGCTAGGATTACAGATGCTAACCACATCTGGACTTTTACAGAGCTGCAGGGATTAAACCTGGACTATCAGGCTTACACAGTCAGTGCTTTTACCCCATAACCCGCCTCTCCAGCCCACAACAAAGTTTCTTTAAACTCACGGAGTCATCACCACACACAAGTTGTTCTTATGGGACTGGGAATGGTGACACGAGACGCATCTTTTTATTTTATACTTCTTCTGTATCGTTTGCATTCTTCAATCATACACACACATTATTTTCCCATTTAAAAATAAAATGTTTTTTGAAATACTAAGTATGGAAAGGGAGAATTTAAGTCCACGTTTCTGCTTGACTTGCGCTCAAATTCTCCCAACACTATTTTATAGAAACTGATTTCCAAGAAGCCTTCAAAGCCCTCTTTTATTATTATTACTAGAAGCCATTCCCTTGGATTCAGACACTTGTGTTTTTCCGATGGAGCTTGAAGTCAAAGCCTGGAGGGTGGGTGCCTTTGGAAGGCCTCTCAGCACAAACCCTGGGCTTTGAACACGGCTCTCTCCACGCATCCTCGTCCAACTGGCCTCCCATCCAACATAACCGTCAGGCAGCAGGGATTTATGGAAATGCTTGTGGGGGTGCCCAGAGCCTGCTGGAGGATGCCCATTAAGTGAAACAGACCCACCCACACAGCAGACCTCATGAAAATCCCAGACTGCAGCTGTTCACTGCCTGGACGCCAACCAATACACTAAAGAGATGCCAATACGAAGATCTTCACCTCTGACAGAATTCACCAGATATTTCAGGTTCTGGGCAGATAATTCTAGCTTGGCAGAATTGAAAAGGACCTCAGCAATTATCCTCTTTTATATTGGAGAAAGGAAGGCCCAACTATACACAAACCGAGAGGGAGCCCAGCAGTGAAGTAGTTGTGGCCGTAAGGAAGTATGGCCAGCTCTAGATTTAAGTCTGAGGGCATCTTGCAGAATGGGAGGCTCTGGCCTTTGGGGGGTGGGAAGAATGAGGAAGAAGGGAGGGGGCGAAGGGAGTGGAAGAAAGCAAATTTTCATGGCTTTAGTTGTACTGGCAGATACAGTCGCAGCATACCAAGAGAAAAGTCCGTTTTTAACCGAGTCTTGCATGTTCACCATGAAGTCATCGCGCTCTTTGTTGATGGGCTGTTTTCATGTTCTTGCCAGACCTGACTTGAAGTACTTTGGATGGAGAACTGAATCAGACATGCTCTGTCCTTGAAAGACACACAGTCCAGGACAGCAGATGGAAACCAAGCTGCTGACAGACCCACAATTCAGCAACACTGTGAGATGGAGCACCGTGTCCTAAGTTTTTCTGATCATTAAGGTACTCACTCACCCCAGGCTTGCTGAGTTAGATGAGTTGGGGAAAGTCCTGGTAATCTGCATTTTTACAAAAGCCCAGAGTGCTACTTAGGAGCAGTCTACCTTGAAGAACAATTCAGAGTTGCACTCCAGTTCTGGCTCAGGCCAGAGGTGTTATCTACCTCACAAAGCGACCTATCGGGGCACTTATCTTTGCCTGTTCCCAGGGTGCTTGAGATAATACACTACCCTCTTGTGCGGTCCTACAGTCACACTGATGTTGTACAAGTCCTGTGTTATAGAACACCAGTCAAGGGGCTGAATGCTCGCTGAGCCCCACTCCAGGCTCTAGGAATTTCTCCTCCCAGAGGAAAAGGCCCCATTATTGCTTTGTCCAAACACTCTTTAGTCTTAATTCTTCTAAGTTATATCATCCCAGAGGGAGTACTATTCTTTTTTCTATGTTACACAGAGTTCCCATATAGACTATCAGGTCCCAGAGGACCCTGCTTAACACAGGTGCCTGATGATTCTGGGACCTGCTGTTCACTCCCATATCACCCTGACACTAGGCACCTGTCCTCATTAGAGTTTCTATTGCAATGATGAAACACTGTAACCAAAAGCAACTTGTGGAGGAAAGGGCTTATTTGGCTTATGCTTCCAAGTCACTGTTCATCATTAAAGGAAGTCGGGATAGGAACTCAAACAGGGTAGGAACTTGGAGGAAAAAAGCTAATGCAGAGGTCATGGAGGAGTGCTATTTACTGGCTTGCTCCTTTCCGCTTGCTCAGCCTGCTTTCCTACGGAACCCAGGACTAGCAGCCAAGGGTTGGCCCCACCCACAATGGACTGGGCCCTCCCTCACTAATTACTAATGAAGCAAAGGCCTTCCAGGCTGGCTGACAAGTTGATCTCATGGAGGCATTTTCTTAATTGAGGTGCCCGCCTCTCAGATGATGCTAGCTTCTGCTAAGCTGACACAAAACTAGTCAGCACAGCTGCTCACATCTGTTTAGTGCCTCCACCAGGCTTGTGAGTGACCTCTTTCCTGGCCAGAGTCCTTTGCCAGTCTCTGCAGTCTTGTGATAAAGGATGACCTATCCCAAATACTGTTGGTCCCATGCCTGGAACAAGACCTTGAGATTAAAGCCATGAGCTGAATCAGATCTGAATTTAACGCTCAGTTTTACTCTTAACCAAACTGATCATTTTCTATGTAATGTTTATTGAAAAGTTTCTTGGGCTCATTTTTTTGTAGGACTGAACAAAATAACACACATGAAGGTTTGTGGCGCAGAGCCGAGGACCTACAGAGCCTCTGCTTCCTGCATGACCCTTCGCTGGATTTTAGCTGCACCGCAACATTGTGAGACAGCTGTTGTTATCATCCGTACGACAAACAAAGAAGGTGAGTGTTGGGAGTGAAATTAATACAAGAACTGGGATCCCTATCCAGCTGCAATTGTCTAACCCATGTTCTTTCTACTTCAGCCTTTTCATCCAGACATTAACCCTTCCCAGAGTTCCAGGCTCACTGTGTAGAAAGGATAAGATTTCACCCTCGATTTACAAATGCACCTGGGTCAAGCCCAGCATCGTAGTCAGAATAGCCATTGGGCTTCTGATCTCGGTGCCAACTCCAATCTGTTTGTAATTACTGCCCAGAAGGCTGTGTTGGGAAGGACTGTGAGGTCAAGTCAGGGTTCACAGAGCATCGTGATTGATTAATGGCATCGGCCATGGGAAAAGGATCCAGGAACAATGGCAGGTCCTGGAGAGCACACAACCCACCTTCTTCAGGATTCTGAAGGCTTCTCAAAGCCGAGCACACTTGATAAAAGGGGAGGTCCAGGGGAGTCAAATAAAGCTGCTAAGGGCCATTAGCAGCTTATTAAGACCTTCTCCCAGATGTGGTATGAAACAGCCAAAGAATACAGAATGGAGGAGCATTTTGGAGAGAGAGCATGGATGTGCTCAATGGCATTTTATTGAAGGACGAAAAACTCAGTTATGCCTGCCTCCAAGGCTGCATGCCTGCCTCCCTCTCCCGGAACCTCCAGGTAGGTGGAGAGAGGCCATTGGGGAACTCTGAAACCTCCTCCCGAAGTCCAGGGGGAGCTGATGTGTGACCTTGGGAAATGAATTCAGACTTTCAGACCTGCAGGTGTTTTTGCCCGGGAACTTTAGAAAATAACCTATGACCTCCGGTGCATTGTGCTTTGCAGATGTTAACGAAAGCCGAGCACAAAGAGAAACCATTGAGAACCTCAACTGAAGCAAGCACTTGACATCATCCGTTCCCTGTCCCTCCCTTCTTCCCACAAAGGGATGCTGTGATATATTGTTTATATGTATAATTGTTGCTGAGGTGCAACTTACAAATAGTGGGAATCATTTATCTGGGGTAAGTAGTTACATAAGTTTGGGCAAACACATTCTACCATATAAATAAATACTACACTAGAGTTAAAACATCCCCGTGATAACCAAAAGCCTCATCCTGCCCCTCTCCTAGAAATCTCCTACCCTACCCCCAGGCCTTGCCCCCAGGCTTTGGCAAGCATGGATCTTATTTCTACCCGTATACTTTTACTTTTTATTGCAGCCTATTTTAAATGCATAAATCCAAAGAGCAAATAATTCTCCTGAGTTTTTCCTTCACATCCTACTCAAAATAGCTCAGCTCTGATGGCAAGCTCTGTGTTCCAGGAAAATTCTTCATTAAATAAATGAATTCCATGTGCATATTAAAAAGACATTCTGTTTAGTATTCCTTCTATTTATAGAAGAGTCCAACCAGCAGAGGCCCTGAGTCTGTCAGGGTCTCCCTGTCTTCTTCACCTCACACCCTCTCTCCTCCCTGCTCTGACCCAAGAGCAGGTCTGGCTGCAGTGGGTGGTTGTGGAAAGGTAAGGTGCTGAAAGGGCCCTAAGACATGCTTCCTGAGGCAGTGTGCTCCCCAACATGAGGGGCCATGCTTTAGGATATTCCCCAATGCCTGAAGGCTTTCATAGTCATACCATAATTGACCACAGCATGAGCAATCAAGAGATCAGGACGTCAAATAAGGCTGAGTAGAGTTAGGTGGTCTCCAAAGTCCTTCCTGCAGGGAACTTCACAATACACACAGATTGGGCAATAATCTAAGACTATCCCTCACTCATTTTCATGCACTAGGTGCTGGGTTAGGCACAAAACCTAAGAATGAAAAGGTAATAATAATAATAAGAATAAGAATAAGAATAATAAGAATAAGGCTTGGTTTCTGTCCACAAAGATTTTACTCTGTAATAAAGACATGAAATAGGCCCTGGAGGATATAGCTGGGTGGGGGGAAATGACTTTGATAGAGTTAGGTACAATGAGCTTTTAATCTGGCTCGGCCACTTGCTAATTGTATGACTGTGGGTATGCTGCTTCACTTCTGTGAGCCTCGGTTTCTCATCTGTAGCTGAGAAATTATACCCACTCCCATTCCAGAGTGCTGCAGTGAACGAGGTAGTAGTGGGAACAGATTAGCCAGCCTAGTTTATGCCAGATTCAGACTAAGAAAAGGATGCTTCCTCCTTATGTCCTATGTTCACTAGGCTTTTCTAAGGAAATAAAGCCCATGGGAAGTAGAAAGGTAAATAGGTAGGTAGGTAGGTAGGTAGGTAGATGATAGATAGATAGATCAGATAGAGATAAATAGGAAGAAAGAAAGAAAGAAAGAAAGAAAGAAAAAGAAAGAAAGAAAGAAAGAAAGAAAGAAAGAAAGAAAGAAAGAAAGAAAGAAAGAAAGAGATATATAAATAGATTAGATAGATGATAGATTAGGAAGATAGATATAGAGATAGATTATAGGTAGGTAGATAGATAATAGATAGATTGATTGATTGATTGATAGATAGATAGATAGATGTAAATAAATTAGATAGATGATAGATATAGATAGATAGATATAGAGATAGATATATTATAGGTAGTATAGATATATAAATAGATTATATAGATGATAGACAGACAGAGTACATAGAGATAAAATATTGGGGAAAGACTTATTACAAAGAATGGGCTCATATGATTATGGAGGCTTTGAAGTCCCACAGTCTGCAGTTAGCAAGCTGGGACCTCAGAAAAGACAATGGTTCCTGTTCAGTCTGAAAACCAGAGGACCCAGAGAGTCCATACTGTCAGTTACAGTGTGAACAGCAACTTGAGACCTAAAAGCCAACTTTTTAGTCTGAGCCTGGAAAGAGAGAATGCCCAGTTCCAGCAGTCAAGCAGGAGGATGCCTGTGCTGGCATGTGTTCTGTCAACTCAGCAGACGCGAGTCATTTTGGAAGAGGGAAGCTCGATTGAGAAAATGCCCCCACTAGATTGGCCTGTGGGCAGGCCTGCAGTATATTTTCTTGATTGATGATTGATGTGGAATGGCCCGGCTCACTGTGGGTGGTGCCACCCCTGGGATGGTGGTCCTGGTGTGTACAGAAACTAAAATCAAATTGAGCAAGCAAGGAGGAGCTAGCCAGTAGGCAGCATTCCTTAGTGGCCTCTGCTTTAGTTTGTGCCCTAACTTGCTGGGATGATGGACGAAAACTATGAAACCCTTTCCTCCCCAAGTTGCTTTCAGCCACAGAAACCCTAAGAAAATGCCCTTCCTCAGATTTGTGTTCTCTTCTTGAGACAACTTGTCAAGGCCCTTTCACTTTGCTCTGTCTATCGCTTCAAATATTAAATACTACTCTTAGCCAGAATCACTCACATAAACACACCTAGAATAGTGTTTGACCAAGAACCTGGATACTCCATGGTCCTGTCAAAATATATACCCTCTAAAAAAGAAATTGGAAGATTTCTAAAGGGAAATTGTATGAAAGACTGACTTGAACGTGAGAAGGATTGGTTGGCTGCAGGGCCTGGAGGGGTAATGCTGAGACTTTCCATAGCTCCCCCTGCATCATCTCCTAGGAGTCTGTCTCTTCCTAAAGGAGAGTTCTAGGTGGACATCATTCACTTCCTAGAGGTCTCAACTGTAGCTCATAGAGTCCCTTACTTTTCCCCTTGTATTAGCAGCCCTGTGTCCATCCTACTGTTCTGTAGACTTCATCATGCAGATTTTGTCAGTGACTAATACAGATTTGGTGTCTCCCACAAAGTAGGGAATCAGGCAACAGCGACCATGCAAATGTGAAACCTAATGCAACCATGTTATGTAGCAGATAACACAAACGGAGGCTGAATACTTATTTGTTCATTCCATCAGTATCTGAGTCCCTACTGTGTTTTGTGAGAAGTCAAGCCAAGTATATACAGAAACAAGATAGCATTTATGCTCAGAAACTTCAATTGGGCATGATAGGTTAAGAAGAACTCCCACTACATGTGAAGTTCTCTATGTACATCACTTCACCTCATATTGCCACTGTCTGTCTAGCCATCCATTCATTCACTCAGAGTTATTAGTGAGCAGTAAGAGGTCCAGTACTTGCTGTTGGCTCCAGAGATTCTCTGATCCCTGGCAAAAGAGGTGGGAGTTCACAATGATGTGGGATTCCCCTCTGTATACTATGACTATGTTTTATTACCATTGGTTAATAAAGAAGATGCTTCAGCCTATAGCAGGGCAGAATATAGCCAGGCTGGAAGAGATACAGAGAGTAGGTAGAGTCAGGGAGACATCACATAGCAGCCAAAGGAGACAGATGCCAAATCCTTACCAGTAAGCCACATCCTTGTGCCGATACACAGATTAATAGAAATGGGTTAATCCAGGATGTAAGAGTTAGTTAATAAGAATCCTGAACTAATAGATCAAGCAGTGTTATAATTAATATAGTTTCTGCTTGAGTATTTGGATCTGAGTGGCCAAAAATGAACAATTAATTGCTAGATACAAACAGACTAAATATTGTAACTGTAATTCTTGTTTGAGCATGTTTTGTTATATGTAATTTTACTATATTAAAATTAAAACCTTTCTTTTTATTTAGACAGAAAAGGAGAGATGATGTGGAATTCCCCTCTGTAGAAGGGGCAGTGGGCAGGCCTGCTTTTCGTCCTGCCCAGCTTCCGCACGGCTAGCTTTACATCTGAAATAACAACACACAAATTGTATTCATTTAAACACTGCCTGGCCCATTAGTTCTAGCCTCTTATTGGCTAACTCTCACATCTCGATTAACCCATTTCTAATAATTTGTGTAGCACCATGAGGTGGTGGCTTACCGGGAAAGATGGTAACCTACGTCTGTCTTGGGTGAGAGAATCATGGCATCTGCCTGTCTCTGCTTTCTCTCTCCCACAATTCTGTTCTGACTTCCCCACCTATCTATGTTCTGACCTATCAGGCCAAGCAGTTTTCTTTATTAATTAACCAATGAAAGCAACAGATAGATAGAAGACCCTCCTACATCACCCCTCTGTATATTATGAATATGTTTTATTACCATTGGCTAATAAAGAAGCTGCTTCAGCCTATGGCAGGGCAGAATATAGCCAGGTTGGAAGAGATTTAGAGAGAAAGAGTAGGCAGAATCAGAGAGACATCATGTAGCTACCAAAGGAGACAGATGCCAGATCCTTACTAGTAAGCTACAGTCTCGTGCCAATACATAGATTAATAGAAATGGGTTAATTTAAGATGGAAGAGTTAGTTAATAAGAAGCCTAAGCTAATATACCAAGCAGTGTTGTAATTAATATAGTTTCTGTTTGATTATTTGAGTCTGGGCGGCCAGGAACAAATGAGCAGTCTCTGCCTACAGTTCACAGTATCATAGGAAACACAAACAGAAAGATAGAATAAGACAATTGCAATGTTAAGACTAATTGTGAAGTGTAGATGAATCAAAACAGAAAGCAAAGATTAACTTCCTGAGAAACACGAAAGGTTTAATAGTATTTGAGCTAAGAAAATTTAAGGCACAGTACATGGCGGCTAATCAGAAATGCAGGGGAACACAGCAAACTCAAGATAATCATCTTGGGTGATGAAATGTCTGTACAAAGGATTGGGAATGTGGGAGAAAATAAACAAACAAAAGCTTTCTTTTAGTGACAAAATCTCCTGTGGTCTGGTGCTGTCAAAAGACTACACTAAGCAGTGTGAACACCACTGCACACTACAGTCTGCCTCTGATCCTTTATCGGACACACTCCTGGCTAAATATAACTGCGGCCAAAAGCCAACAGTTCCCAACAGCCATCACTCAGATAGTCACGCCTCCTTGGGCTGCAACTGCTGAACCCAGGAATGCGGGGAGGCAGGGGACTGTCTTCTGCTACTACCCTGCACACTTTCTGACTATGTGTCCATTTTCTTCGTCAATCATTATCAACTATTTTACCAGAGGTGTGGGGATCTACCAGACAGCTGTGCTGGGGGTTAGTGCAGGCTCTTCCTTGTGACTAGTGATCAAAATTGGCTTGTCTAATTAGACTCAGTTTCTCTCAGTTAGTAATCCTTCTTTTAATTGATGGCTTACTGCTTGCAGGCAGCATACTGGACAGGCAACATAAAGTCAGTCAATCTTTAGGACAATTCAGGGGACCTAGATGCTTGTATAACTGTCCTCATTTTATTGCTGTGGAATCTGAGCCTAAGAGTGATACACTGACTCTCAGTCACACGGGTAAGATCTAAATACAGTCCGGAGTTCACTTCTTTCCACTCTCTACTACATCCTTCTACAATTGGACGTAAATTCAGCTGCATATGAAAGCCGTGGCTCTAACCGTGGAGCTAAGCTTGCCTGGTAAGAAGCAGCACAAAGTCTATATTCAGAGAAACCTAGGTTCAAAGCCAGCAATGGGTCTTGGCCTAGGATTGCATCTGTTCTGTTCTGTGAAACAGAACGTTGATGATACCTGATTGGAAATTTATCGGAGAAATATGCATATGGAATATAAGATCGTAGTTGTTAGGTAATAAATTCCGAATGACGGTATTATGTCAGTTGATTCTTGCCTGTGCAATGTTAGTTGACTGGTTTATGAGGAAAAGCATAAAACAGTGTTAAGTTTCCCCTAATATAATTCACTTGAGAACTCAGCAGGAAAAAAGGGTATATTCTCATTTATTCCACTGTTCAGAGAAAAGACCATTTTCCAAGTGAAATCCACCATTTATGGCCTAATAAATGCTGGTCTCATCGTTGGACTTTCCTGAAAATTCAGAGCCCTTTCAAGGCCCCACAGATGCACCTAGACCCAAGGTCTACCTGCACTTCTCTTCCTAAAACACCTTCTTCCTGTGCTGTCCTCTTGAGGTCTTAGGGAAGATGGTGCATATGTTGTGTCTGGATGGATAGCATTGTATAATGTTGGTTTGATGTCCACTAGGCCTAGCTGGGCACCAGCTCTGTGATCGAGGACAAGTCATTTCATCTTCTGGACTTGGGCGTACACATGAGCTAGGTGGTGACCACTTGTGGGCTCATTTTCAAAGGCAAGTGAGAAGGCTCCTATGCATCATTTAACTGAGTACTTTGATAAGGAATATTTATCTGTTTTTGGTGCCGAGGATGGAACCCAGGGCCTTGCGCAAACTAAGCACTTACTCCACTGAGCTACATCCTAGCCGTGTGTTCAGCTGCTGTTGTCATGAGTATTTTCTAGATCGCAGGCCTCTCCTTTCTAGGGTGGTTTTAGACCCACCCTGGTCCAGGAGAACTGGAAGCTGGGAAGGTGGCAGCTGGTGGAGCCAGGGCCTGGATCTTGAGGCCACAGGGAATGGCTATGTGTTGGTGTCCCTCACACACCCTATTCAGCTGTCACATGGGGTAGAGAGCAAGGAGAGACTGCTGGGAAGGCTTTGGCCCACATCAGTTGCTTAACAAGCAGCTACTGAAGTCAGATGAGTGTTCAGAAAAGCAACTGCTCTTGAAGAGGATACATTCAGAGTAGAATAGTTTCACCCTGGCATTGCCAGAGGGGCTAAGCTCCCAGTCTTTGGAATGGGGCCTGACTACAACTTAACCCTCTGCCCTTACCAGTCTATTTGTCCCTGAAAGGCCTTTCATCTCTCCAAGGTTCCGTTTCTTTCTACATAAAATGATGCCATGGTAGTACCTACCACTTCTAAAGCCCTTCATGTAATTCAAGCACACAGACATCTTAAAACAAATGCTCACTTGTAGTATTATCACTGATTTTCCCCTTTAATTGGCGCCTACTGCTTTTGGACTTTTGTGGGGAAACAAGTTCCTTTATCTGATCCCCATACCCAGAGTTTATCCCAGCTCTCCCTTTACCCTAGCATTCCTCTCTGCTTAAACATACCACCACACAAGAGAGACAGTAGCAGGATTTCTCAATTAGTAGTGACTGAAGGGCTCTCTAGCAGGCCCAAGCATGGCAAAGATGGCACCAGCAGGTTTGCCCTTTCTCCTTCTGTCTCCTTATTGAACTATTAGATAACATCCCTAATGATAGCTCCCAAAGTCTATTTCCTTTTTTGGCTATTAACTCATCCCTGAAATAAACTCCAAGGTCCAGCAATCAAAATTCATTATTCGGCTACACTGGCTAAACCATCCAATCGGAACTTACTAACTTATCCCAGCACAGACTTCCCCTTTTTCTCCATAAAAACTACTTCTGCAGAAACAACTGCAACTGCCTTTGTCTGACCCAGAGGCAGCCCCCATCTCCTCCCCTGAGGTAATAAACCTCCCTTGGGCTGGGAACTTGGTGTCTGGGTGTACTCTGCACCAGCTCCGAGGCCCCTTACAGTGACACTTTGGCGAGCTCACAAAAGCCTCTCTCTTCCAAAACAAACCATTTGTTTTTATTTTCGGTGTGGGAGTGCTTCGCCTGCATGTGGACCACATGTGTACCTCACGCATTTGGAGACCAGAAGTTGGATGGTCTAGAACTGGAATTGTAGCTGGTAATAAGCTGTCGCCTGGGTGCTAGGGACTGGATCTGGATCTTCTGTAAGAACAGCAAGTGTTCTTAACCACTGAGCCATCTCTGTAGACCCTGTAAAGACTTTCTGAATGAATATTCTGGATTTAAAAGGAGGCTATCCATGGTAAACAAAGGAATGTGGTCTCCTAGCCACCGACCTCTCTCTATCCATAGTTGGTACCGAGCTCCTTTGGAACGTCATGAACGCTGCTTTACTCAGCCAGAATGCCTCTCACTACCCTTCCCCATCACCATGTCACCTGTGACCCCCCCCTTCAAGTCTCACAGGAAGTGACCTTTGCATCCCCACACCCTAGCAGCACCCTGGATTACTTTCTAATAATGCCATTCATCATTTTTCTTTAAACGGCTCTCTCTGTCTAGGCTGTGTGACGTCTCCCTCTCCCAGGAGGTCCCGGAGCTTCATGTGCATGTCTACGTGTTGTTCCTCACTGTTTCTCGGGTTTCCAGTGGGTATTAAATGGATGGAAGTATCTGACTGGATCTGTATAGCAACTCTGTCCAAATGAAAAGTTCTCACAGTCATTGCTTTATAGATGGAGAAATGGAGATGTTAAGAAACATGTTCAATGTTCTACAGGGTGGTGTGGGAGGTCCTTCTGTTTGTGTGTTACTTTTATTGGTTAATGAATAAAGAAACTGCCTTGGCCTGTTGATAGGGCAGGACTTAGGTAGGCGGGGAAAACTGGATTAAATGCTGGGAGAAGGAAGTCGGAGCAACGCCATGGATCCGCCACCAGAGATAGACATGCTGAAACTTTGCTGTTAGGACACCACATTGTGGTGACATACAGATTAATAGAAATGGGTTAAATTAAGATGTAAGAGTTAGCCAATAAGAAGCGAGAGCTAACAGGCCAAGCAATGATTTATTAATACAGTTTCTGTGTGGTTATTTCGGATCTAAGCTAGCCACCAGCAGGAACAAACAAGCAGCGCCCTCCTCCTACAAAAAGGCATCACTGAGTAGATGGAGTTGTTTCATCTTGTCTCTTCACATTGCTTCCCTGTAGTATCTGGAGTTCGATAGCCAGAGCAGCTAAGCCGTGCACGAGCAATGCCTCTGAACACAGGAGCCTTCCCTCTTCCGTCCATGGGAGGCTTTTGCAAGGGAAGTTAACCTTCAAATACGTGTAAGAAATAGGCATTTTCTCCAGGTTGGATGGAGCCTATTCTGGTGGCTACTTAGATTAAATCTCCGCAGCAGTGTCCAGGCTGACCGCATCCCTCCAGTTAACACAAAAGTCTCAGGCCATGCCCCAAAGCCTCAGGCCAGGAGAAGCACATAAGGAATTAGTTCCCAGTCCCCAGGCTCCCAGGCAGCCTGGATGGCTGAAACCTGAGAGGCTTCCTGAACTTGGAGGAAAGGTCAGTCACCAAATGCCGCATTGTCCACCAAACACTAACCCACTGCAGCCCCAAAGGCTCAGGAACAAAGTCCTCTTATAGCAGGACACTTTGCATTATTCAGAGCTTCCATAAACAGCAGTGTCTTCCTTCTATTCTACCAGTTGTGGGTTTTTTAAAAATTAATATTAAATATAAAACTAAATTAAATTAAATATAAAACTAAAAAGTATGGAAACAGAAAATGCAGTAGAAATGGTTAATATGGGATTTGATGCCGGATGGGTTTGGGTGCCATTTCGGTTACCCAGTAGAATCACCTAACTAGTCAGCGCAGTGATGCAGGTGAGGTACCTGACTCATTCAACATTCGGCCGATGTGAACAGACTGTGAGGTGGAATCTCTGGATTCCATTATGCCGCTTTTGCGAAAGAGCAGTGACGCTCACCCCCAAAGATCCTCTTCTTCGGTTGTCTCCAGAGCTAAACCGCAGCCTGAATAAATATTTGTAGAATATGAATGGATAAAACCAAAAAAGCTCTAGCCCATTATGGCGCCAAGCGACCTTTCTCACTCCCCCCCGCATTCGGAACCTAAATGCTTCTGGAATAGCAGGTGGTCGTGCTGTGACGAGTAATGAACCAGTAGAGCTGTCGCGCCTCCAGAACAGTGAGACTTAAAGGCAAAGCCTTCCTGGAACACTGAGGAAAGCGAAGTAAAGAGAGGCCGACTCTTGATGAATCCCACACACAGGCTGACAAGGTGAATGGCAGTCTCGTCAAATCGGCCCTTGGCAGAGGCACTCGGGGAGTTCTTATTTACCAGCCCCCGCAGACCCGTCTGTCTGTCCACAGCAGCTCTGGCCTCTGATTGGGGAAGCTTGAGCCAGGCAACCAGGGGGTCCTGCAGACTGGAGTCAGCTTGCTCAACTGTCAGCTAGAGAGACGGGGATATTGAATTCATCAGTCATGCTGACAAGGGGTACGAGTGGGGGCAGGAGCTCCCAGCATACTGAGGAAACCCGGAGCGCAGGGAAACTGGCAAGAATAACGAGCTTGGTTTTGAGCAGGGTGACCCCTTGAGCCAGCTTAGCAGTTCACAGATTCCTGGGTTTTCTTTCAAATTGCACTAAATGATGAATGGAAAATGCTGGAATTGGTCTTCATTCAACTCTTCTTTTAAAAAGCTGTGAGGTTGGGTTTCTGTAAAGAAGATTTAATTTTGTTCACCATTTGAGGGTCTAAGGGGTTAAGATCAAGTACCCCCAGGTGTCTGACCATCTGCCAGGGCCTCGTGTTAGATACATGGAAATGGCAAGAGTATGTCCAGAATGCATCTAGTGAGACGGGACACCACCTCACAACACTCTCTGAGAGAGACTAACCAGGGTCTTGTGACAAGCACATCAGTCCCCATGACTGAACACCTGCCATGACGCTCTGTATTGTAAAGGTCCCACCGCTTCTCAGATAGCTTCACCCAAAACAAGATCTCCAACACGTGAGCCATGGGGAAGACACACTAAACACCTATCCCAGAAAGAGCATCTGCATTTCAAGCGTGGTGCTTTTTATCCTAGATGTTTGCTTCCCTGTTGTCCCCTTTTAAATGAGAAAGGGACCCAGACACTCGCTGTTGTTTCCTTTTGTTGCTGTTTAAGTGGTAGGAAACCCGACACCTGTCATGAAGCCCAGAGGGAGCTCTTGCTCAAGTGTCACTATGTAGTTCAACCAAAGTATTTCCGGATGACACCGTGGAATGGCACACCCCTAAACCCCCTCCTTATCTATACTTAATCTCTAGATACCCCGGGGAGGAGATCAACGTTTTGCTGATCTTACAGCCAAGCAGTCTGGGACTTGAACGGACAGTGACAGAGATGTCAGCAGGGTGAAGCAGCGAATGAATTTTGCCCCATCACTTAAGCCCGATGTGGATACACACCTCAGAGGGAAGAAAAGAGGGGGCGAAACATTTTGGCCTGTCCCTGCTGTGCCACGGTCCACTCGACTTTTCCAAGAACATCGACATGTCTCGTGAAATTTTTGTGCAATGGTATCTTCGTGTCCTTGGGGTTTGAGCATCCCTGAGTAATCATGTCCTTCTTTGCTTCACAAATTCTTGTGCAACTGTTCTTGATCTAGAGGCTGTAGCATTGAATTTTCAAAATAACTGTGGTGCGTTTGCCACGCATTTCCAGCTTTTTAGATGTGCAAAGTGACTCTGAGAGAATCGAAGGTTGATTGTCCAAGCTCTCAGGGTTAACAGAACCAAAACTAGAACAAAGAAGTCATGGAGGCCGTCTGCAGAACACACATGTCATCTGCTAAACCCCTTCTTTGAGAGGCTCTAACTGGAAGAAGCCCTGGAGGTTGAGATGGATGCAGATGACATCTAAGGGGGAGAGTGGGAAGGAGTTGATTTTCAGACACTGTGAACCATGTGATTCATGAATGTGCCCACTGGACAGATGTTCACTGGTGGGCAGTAGGTGTCAGCCAGTGCTCTGGGTGTAGAAACAATGTGAATGAGCCCCTCCCCCGAAATGGAGGACACAGATGAGAAGGAAACCTCTCCATATGGTTAAAAAATACATCGACCAACGCTTATGTCAAGTATTTGGGAACACAGAGAAGCTTGGGGAATGGAAAATGCAGCAAAGGAGAAGTCTGCAAGACTTCTGGAAGGAATACATGAAAAGTCTTAAGATTCTGGTGTGGTTTAGCCAGGCTCTATGAAGTCGAGACCAGAGGCCAATCAGAGCTGAAAGGGTGTAACACAGTAGGAAACATGGGGAGTCCTGAAACAAAGGGTGAGATATTTTGACCTAAAAATGTCGTCAAATATTTTCATTATCTTAGTAGGTGATTGTGTAGACAAAGACTCAAAAACTCGCAGTGTTTTAATGTGAGGTAGTTTTCTCCTCTAGGTAGACTCTGTCTGGGGAGATGTTTGATATTCACAGTGGATCCCACAGTGACAGGAGGAGGAACCTTGTAGGGTTGACCAATTAAAGCCAAAATCAAGAGAAAATTCAAGCTAATGGTCATCCAGAATCATTTTAAATTTGGTAACCCTGCGCACAGTTTTGGCACCATCTTCCCCCACTCCCCACCTCATCTGGGGAAAATGTTGGCCTTGAAAGAAAAGAGAAGCTGAGGTGAAGAAGGGCACTAAATTCCATGCATCTGCCTGGTTACCCACTCATCATGTGATAATTACCTCAGCCTAGGTAGGTCCTTTGAAAACTCGGCTTCACTGAAGTAAAATTTGGAAACTAGCAAATGAACAAAATTTGATGGATTTTAACAAACATATATTTGTTATATATATAGTTCTACAACTATTGCCACTATGAAGTTATATTTCCATCACCTCAAGTTTACTTCCGTCCCTTCCAAATCTAGCCTCTTCTTTCCCACACCATCTATACCACCTCAGACTTTACAACCACTGGCATCCCTTCTGCCAGGACAAATGGGCTGATATGGAATGTCTTCGTAGTCTATTCTTGGAATGCTGTTAGGTCCTTCCACGTAGATGAATACTTCACTCGTTCATTCCTTTGCAGTGCTGATTAGATTCCGTTGAACGAATTCACCAAAGTTTATCTGCTTACCTGTTGGAGGCAGACATCATGATATGTTACAGATATTAGTATTCATAACACTTTATGTGGACAGGTGGCTATTTTATTTTCAATAAAGACATGTGACTAGAATTGCCCACTTGCACGCACAATAAATGTATGATTAACTTTGTAACAGGTCACAGCATTTTCCCGGGTGTTCCATTGAATAGTCTTATCAGCAATCTACGGCGTTCTCATTTACAATTCTTCACATCTGACGTCAATCCTTCCGATATTCACCGTTGTGAAGTCTGCAGTGAACTCTAAGTTTCACTTTACCTTTCCTCTAATTCCTAGTGATTTGATTGAGTCTTTTGAACCACACACTGGGAAAACAACAGCAAATTATTCTTTACTCTTCGGAGAAGAACAGTCCATTACTAGGGCACAATGGCCAAATATTTATTCCTTCACTCCTCCAGTATCGTCACAAGGCACCATGGTATAAATCGGAAACACAGGATGATCTGAGAAAAAAGAAATCTTTGACTAGAACATGAGGGTAAAGAAAAAAATCACCCTGAGTCTCAGTGTGCTCCCGGCCTCTGATCTGTTTGCATAGCTGTTGACGCTAAGCTTTTACTTCTCCTTTTATTGAATTGGTGGTAATTAGACTGAATTACACAACTTCTTTATTCTACATAAAAAGACCTTTGTGAAGAACATATTCCTTGGTAGTTTTCTCATCATTTTTAGCAATATTTACAGGGGAACAGAAATTTTAATGTTTAGAAAATTCAACTTATTACTTTTTCCTTTGAAGTCAGTCTCATGGTTTTGTGTCCTAAGAAGCCATCGCCTGTCATATTGTAAGGATTTTCTCTTGGTTTCTTCTCATTTTATAATTTTAGGTTTTACATTTGGGCTTTTTCTTCATTTGGACTACTGACTGTGCATGGTATTATAACGGAAAGATCAAGGTTAATTTTTCTCCACATGAGCATCCAATTATCCCAACATTTGTTGAAAAGACTGTTATTTTTTTTCTCTTGAATTACCTTGGCACCTTTACAAAACAGTGACTGACCGTGGTCATTTCAGGACTCTGTACTTTGTTCCAGTGAAATGTATGTCTTTCCCTATTCCCAAACCACACAACTCATTATATCATAAAATCATAGAAAGTTGTCCAATCTTGCTCACGAAACAAAAATAAAAGAAAAAGAAAAAGAAAAAGAAAGAAAGAAACATTTTGGCTATTCAAGAAGATCCCTTATACTTCCTTATGTACCTTGTCAGACTCTACAAAGTTTCTGCTGGTTTTCACTGAAACTGCACTATAGCTATAGATGAACTGGAGGAAAAATAATGTCTTAATAATTCAAAGTTTTTCATCCTATAAAGCTGGTATAATTTCCCACTTACTTAATAATATTGTGGTTTTATTGTCTCAGTTTCACACATATTTGACTTATCAATAAGAATGTCATAATTTTAATATAATTATAAACATATTTATTTTTAATCATTTTAATTTTCAACTTTTATTTCATAGCATGTGAAAAATAATCATTTTAGTTGATCTTTATTTTGTGGCCATCTAAAATTTATATTTTAGTTACTCTGTACACTCCTTATCAATTTCCAAGATGATCATATACTGTATGAATACAGATAGTTGGATTTTTTTACTGTATAATACATAGGTTATTTTTAAATTTCTTTTCATTGCTTTACTGCTTTGAGTATGAATTCCAATATAAAACTGAACAGACATAACAAGGGCTGGTATTGACTTCTTGCAATCTTAGTAAAAAATAAATCAGTCCCTTATTTTTATGTATATTAACTATAATTCTTTTAAGATAAGCCTTGTCTTAGTTTGAAAATCTTGAACAAATATAGACTGAGTGGTTTATAAGCAACAATGTTTTTTCCCAGAGTTCTGGAGACTGAAATGATGTAAACATAACAATCTTGTATTGAGAACCCTCTTTTAATCCGTAGGCTCCTGACACTGGCTACTAGAAGGCTGAGGTTCCATTGAGGGCCTTCTTCTAGTTTGCAGACTCCTGAATTCTCATTGTGTCCTCACACCATGGAAAGAAATTGAACTATCTTTCTGGTCTTTTCTTTCTCCATTAAGAGTATTGTTCTAAAATTTCCTTTATTTTATTCTAAATAGCCACTTCAGTTTACTTCAGTTTAATGCTTGTATAATTACCTTTAGTGATCTTTAAATATTGTTTTTATATTTCAAATGTTGTAACAGCAGGTAGATATGGTATGCATTTTTTAACCTAGTCTGGCTATCTCTGCCTTTAAGGATATAATTTATGTCATTCACATTTAATACAATTATTGATTATAGCTAGGTTTAAATCTACCATCTCATTGTTTCTTTTGTTTTGGTTTTATTTTATGCCATACTTTATCTTTTAGCTTTTTACTTTGCTAAGATGATTGGGATTTTTCCTCAAAGATTTGTATACATTTATGTTGTGTTTTCAGTTCTTTTTAATACATTTCTTTATCTTCTCAAGAAGAATTTAATTGTCAGAATTATTTAGATTTCTGTCTACCCTAAGCCTTAAACTTTCTGAATTCTCTTCAGATGACTTAAATCTTAAGATATTGCTCCCCTATCTTGACCTTCTATCTCTTCTTTATGCAAGTATTTCTATGAACAACTGTTTCATAGCAGACTGCTTGGTACTCTGGCTCTTAGAATCTGTCTTCCCTCTCTTCCATGATAGTCCTTGATCTATAAATGCAGGAGCTGTGGTGTAGATGTACCTGTTGGCACTAGGCTCCCTATGTTGCCCTAATCTCTGCATTGGGTCCAGTTGTGGTTTTCTGTGATGGTCTCCATTTGCTTTATGGGTATCTTGCCATGCTGGCCATTGTTGTGATTTGTAGGTTTTACACCTATATAAAACTATTTATTTCTTTGCTACTTGGTAGACTGCATAGTATTTGGGGTATCATGAAAGCTAGACAGTAGAAAAGAGGCATTTGGGTTAGATCCAGCTCAAATAATCCAAGCAGCCCTATTTACTAAGTGTATGGTATCTTCAGGGATGGGGCTTACCTTCAACCTCTGATCAACCATTCTAAAGCCTGTTTCTCATACCTGGCACTGGAGTGGTTCTTGTGCAGAACATTGCCATTCCTTAGAGACTTGGCTTCCATATTTATGGGAAATCTCTTAAGGGAATTCATCAGACAAAAATGAAAACAAGGTGATGAGGTACTAACATGTGTCTAGACAAATAGCTGAAGGATAACAAAGTAGTACTTATTTGGATATATGTTAAAGTAATGTTTTCTCATTTAAAAATTTCTTTGACAGAAAATTGATTATTTTAAGTAAAAACACTAATAATTATTATGAATTTATAATGACTCTTTAAAGGACAAGTAGAAGAAACTAAAAGGCTTAAATGATCTTATATCATACTTGAAGTGGAGCACTATTTTATGTAGACTATATTAAAGATACATATATTAGAAACCCTAATTTAGTGACTAAAAAAAATTGAAGTATTTTAGCAAAAAACATCCAAAGGTGGCTATAAAATGTAATCTTGAAGAAATATTGAAATTATTGAAAGAGTAAAATCCACAAACAAAATAAACAAAAAGGGGAAAAGATGAACAAAGAAGAGTTTAAATGCAAAATAAACAACATACTTAAGATTTGTTCCCTTTAGGTACTTGCCAAGTGCCCCAGCTAATGACCAAGGCTTTTCCAGCCTGAGTATCTGAAGTTTGACTATTTCCTGTGAGTTGGAAATTGACCTGACTATAAAACCTGGTTGCTCTTGCTTGGTTTTATTCTATGCAGTCATGATTTTTTTAATTTTAATATTCTGGACATACAGAAGTAAATGCGAATATGAAAACTTTAAGATTTGATTTGTACAGCATGCCCATCTGTCTATCTCTCTGCCTGGGACTCGCTGCCCCTGTGTCTTCGCTGCCTGGGACTGGGTGCTCTCGGGACCCGCTGCCCGCTGCCTGCCCCCCACTTGGAGACCTGCAGTGTGGTCTCATGGCCCACTGACCACTGCGCCCCTCGGGGGATCTGCAGCATTTTATTTTTACCACCATTACAGTTTCCTCGCATGAACGCATCCCCGTACTTATTCTTCAGCCGTCCATTTACATACTCTTCTGTCTGTTCCAGCACTATATTCATGGAGCCATCCAGGCAGGGCAGAACTTAGTTTCACCACAATTGTCTGTCTAACGATCTGCTTTAAGGTATATCCAAAGGATGCTCAATCGTGTTACAAGGACATGCTCAACTATGTTCATAGCAGCTTTGTTTGTCATAGCCAGAACCTGGAAACAACCTAAATGCCTCTCAACCAAAGAATGGATAAGGGAAATGTGGAGTACTACACAGCAGAAAAAAAAACAACATCTTGAATTTTGCAAGAAAATGGGTGGAGCTAGAAAATATTATTTTGAGTGAGGTAACCCAGACACAGAATGACAATTATCACACATACTCACTCATAGGTGGTTTTTAAACATAAAGCAAAGAAAGCCAGCCTACAATTCACAACCCTAGAGAACTTAGACAACAACGAGGACACTAAGAGAGACTAAAATACTAGCCTAGCATGCATGAAGCCCCGGGTTCAGTCCTCAGAACCACTGAAACTTGGGGGAATGGATCTGGATCCATTGTAGAGAGTCCCAGTGTGACCAGATTGATGCCAGGAAAGGAGACAAGCAATAAACAGCTGGAGAAGCAAGGAGGGGAGCGGGGGAGAGAGAGGGGAAGGGAGCGGGAGCACAGCATCCAGAAACCATGGGCTTTTGGAGCCTTGTTTGTTTTATGTTAGGTGTTAGATAGCCCAATTTAAAAGAAGTTTTAGTAAAAGGTAGCCTAAAGGCATGGAGATCAGGCCTCCAATTGCAAGTGACTATTTTTATAAGTCTATGCCAAGTCTTGGGACTCAATGCCTACCACAATGCCTCCACTGTGATAAGACTCTTGAGTCAAAAACAGGGGCATAAGAAATGTGTGGGGAGACATCTCTGTCCCATACAATCTCACCTCAGCAAGGTGATGCCTGGCATGGCCGTGACTCCAACAGACAACCCGTCAACCGGACCCTAGCAGCATGTACTTGAGAAAGGGGAACTCACCCAGACAAAGCCGATCTTAGCCTGGCAGAGAGCATGGGCAAGAAGGGTGTTTTCCAACACGTAGCTGATGGAGGAAGGTCATTGGTAATAAACAAACTGCCTTGGCCCATTTTGATAGGCCATCCCTTAGGTGGGTGGAGTAGGCAGAACAGAATGCTGGGAGGAAGAGGAAGTGAGCTCAGACTCGATAGCTCTCCACTCTGGGGCAGACGCCTCAGACAGAGGCCATGCTCCCCTCTCCCGGGCAGATGCCATGGAGCAAGCTGCCAGGTCAGACATGCTGAATCTTTCCCGGTAAAATGCTACACAGATTATTAGAGATGGGTTGATCGGGATATAAGAATTAGCCTGCAAGGGCTAGGGTTAATGGGCCAAGCAGTGTTTAAAAGAATACAGTTTGTGTGTTGTTATCTCAGGTAAAGCTAGCCGGTGGCGGGAGCTGGGTGGCGGAATGCAGCCCCACAGCTCCCACAACATGTAGGCTTGGGCCAGTGGGAAAAATAGCCCCCTCAGTGGGAAAACCCAAATCAAACCAGATCAGACCAAATTAAAAATGCCCCAGGTTTAATGGATGCCAGCGCTACCAGATGGCCCCTGGGAAAACACAGAGAGGGAAAAGGAGAACCAGAACTACCAGAGAAAACCGGGAGACCATGTGTTCATTCGGGGGAGGGGGCAGTTTAAATAGCCTGTGGGAGTGGTCTTGAACCTCCCTGGAGAGGGGTCACCATTTAGCAGGCTTTCTTGGAGGTGGAGTCTGGACTGTAGCCCCTCCCAGGGGAGGGAGCTTGGAACTTTCCACCAAACATTTCAGACTCCTGTATATATGGATGTCAGGGGACTGGGGTAAAGCCCCCAACTAAACAACCTGTACACAATTCAGGTTTGAGGTTCTGTTTTTTGAGACCCTGCTGGCTGCACAGTGTGGGAAAGCAGTTCGTCCTGTCTCTTGTTCTGGATGCATTAAGCTCCTCCCTGTATCCCTTCATCCAGGATGAAAGCGAGAGAAGGGTGGGAGGGGGTGTTCCACATTCCTCTCTGACTCTCTGCTTCACCTGCCCCAGTGTTTGGATGTCCTCACACAAGTGCAATCCAGGATGCTAGAGCCCCTTCCAAGTTTCTTCCTCATCTAAGTCTCTGTTCAATAGCTCAGATTTCTGCCTGGGGCTGTTTTTTCTATTAAAAGAACATTCTACACTCCTCGTGTGTGTGTGGGGGGGTCGGTTCATTTGTCTTATTTTATGGATGGAAGGGGGTAATTTGCTGCTGTTTTGGTTTGTTGAGACAAGATTTCACTCTTTAGCTCAGGAGGAAACTCACTAATAGCTAAGGTTGTCTTTGAACTCTCACAGCAAGGCTCCTGCCTCAGCCTCTCTGGTGCTGGGGTTACCAGTGTAAGCCATTAAATCCAATTTACACTATCTGTTTTGACTTTTCTGCTTCTAATTCATCATTTTGTCTAATACAATTGAATGTCATTTACTGGACTTTGCTGTCACTGTTGACCCTAAGGGTAGATAGAAGTCACTCATTTCTACATGCTTAGATCCATAGAAGACTTTGTGCACCACTTATCTGACTGTCTGTGTATCTATCTGTCTATCTATATATGTACCTATCATCTATTTCATTACTTATTTACTTATTTATTTTTAAGACAGGATCTCATGTTGCCTCATGGGCCGTCTTCATACTCACTACTTAACTGAGGATGACTCTGAACATCCTGGTTCCACCTCCCAGATTCTGAGATCTCAGGCTAGTACTATCCAGCCAAGTTTCAGTTCTGAGGACTGAACCCGGGGCTTCATGCACACTAGGATAGCATTTTACTAACTTAACCACATTCCCAGCCTTATTTTATGTCTCAGCAACATTTGACATTGCCAAGTCTTTTCTCCTTCTCAAAACCCTCCTTGTTTGGAGAAGAGAGGACTCAGGTTTATGTCTGGGCTAAAAGCAGATTTTCTTTTTGTTTGTTTGTTTTTTTATTTATTTATTAAAGATTTCTGTCTCTTACCCACCGCCGCCTCCCCTTTCCCTCCCCCTCCCCCAGTCAAGTCCCCCTCCCTCGTCAGCCCAAAGAGCAATCAGGGTTCCCTGCACTGTGGGAAGTCCAAGGACCACCCACCTCCATCCAGGTCTAGTAAGGTGAGCATCCAAACTGCCTAGGCTCCCACAAAGCCAATACGAAAAGCACAGATTTTCAGAGATTTTGTTCTAATCTAAACTCTGCCACTCACATAAATATAAGACCTTAGATTATTACATGGCTTCTTTGAATCTCGTTTTTCTCATTGATTAAAAGAACCCAACAGAGCATCTCTCTCAAAATATTGTGGCGAGGTAAAATGACATATATTCATAAGACTCATCATTGAGGGCTGGTTACATGGAAGTCCCTTAATAAATGGTCTTCACAGTAGTTAACTTTCTGCTAATTTCTAGGGTTCTATTTTCCTCTTGTCTTGACTATTAAGTGACCTCCTTTTACAATTCCATGTCCACTGACTATATAATGTTTCAGACTGTATTATTCCTCTGTTCAAGCCTTCTTTATTATTTTAACTTTTAGATTATTACTAAAACCCAGAGTAAGTTGTGAGGCCGTCTCTCCTGAGATGGCTCAGGCAATAGGTTGTATATTGTGCTAGAATGAGACTCTGAATTCAATCCCAGAGCTCTCATGAAAAATCAGGCATAGTGGTGTGTACTTATGATTGATGTGAGATCCCCCTCTGTATGCTGTGAATATCATTGGTTAATAAAGGAACTGCTTTGGGCCTATAGCAGAGCTATAGGGGAACAGAGCTAGATGGGGAAAAATAAATGGAATGCTGGGAGAAAGGAGGCAGAGTCAGAAAAAAGCCATGGAGCCCTGCCGGAGACAGATGTTGGAACTTTAGCCGGTAAGCCACAGTCATGTGGTGATACACAGATTACTAGAAATGGATTAAATTAATCAATAAAAGCTAGCCAATAAGAAGCTAATGGGCCAAGCAGTTATTTAATTAATACAGTTTCTGTGTGATTATTTCGTGCTAAGCAGCAGGGAACAAACAAGCAGCCTCCTGCAACATATGATCCTGATACCAAGGAGATAAAGACAAGTGAATTCTGGGGTTCACTGGCAGCCACTCCAGACTAATCAGAAAACCTCAGGCCAGTGAAAGACCCTGTCTCAAGAAAACAAGGTGGCTGAGGAGCAACACTAGAGGTTGACCTCTAACCTCTACAAACACATATACTCAAATGTGGAATATTCCTTTACACTGTGTATATATATTGCTCTGATTGGTTTAATAAAAAAGCTGACTGGCTGGTGGACAGGCATGAAATATAGGTGAGGCAACCAAACTAAGGATGCTGGGATGAAGAAGGGCAGAGTCTCTGGAGTCATCAACCAGACATAGAGAAAACGGGATAGGTACGAAATGATGTAACAAGCCATGAGTCACGTGGTAGAACTTAGATAAGACATATAAATTAATTTAAGTTGTAAGAGCTACTAAGTAATGAGCCTGAGCTATTGGCCAAGCACTTATAATTAATATTGAGTCTCCATCTTGGTTATTTGGGAACTGGTGGGCGGGAAAGAAAAGTTCACCTATACTCATACATGTACATGATCATCTACACACAAAAAAAATAAAATAAAAAACGTAAGTATTTAAAAGTATTGAGTATAACTATTTCACATTCTGGAAGTTACATTTTTAAAAAAGAAGAAGGAAAAGGAATGAGTGCAATGGGTGCCCTTTTCCTTCTACACTTAGTGAGAAATGCACCATTCCGGTCTCTAGAACCCATGACACCACTGGGATCCTAGGCCTTCCTCTCCTTCCCCCAAACAACCACTATTCTTATTTTTGTGTTTATCCTACCCTTACTGATTTTTGTAAAGTTTTTCCCACATGTGTTTAGTTTTACAAGCATATGAACTTCATATAAAAAGAATCGTATTGGATGTTCTCTTATGTGACTTGGCTTTTTCCATTTAGTTTTCTGTTCCTGAGGCTCATCCATGCTGCTGCATGATGTTCTGCTTCATTAGGCTTTATTGCGGTGTCTTTCCATTGTGTGAATATTCCACAGCTGATTTAGCCTCTCTAGTCTGGATGGCTAGGTGGGTTGCTTCCAGGTTTTGCTAGTGTCGCCACGTTGCTTGAGTCTTCTGTGTGACTTCTCCGATGTTTTCTAGAATATACACCTGGGGCCGGCATTTCTGGGTAAAAGGATTTGCACATCTTTACCAGATGACTGAAAATTATTTCTCAAAATAATTGCATCAATTTCTACTTCATGCCCCTTGCATAAACAATCCACTTCAATAGCCTCCCCTACTCTTCATAACCTGATTTACTTTTTGCTCCACCTGCTTTCCTTTAGTTTGAGCCATCCGTTCTGAGCAGATGACCATTGAATGCGTATCCCTGTTTCTTATCTTCCACCTAAAATCCAGATCCACACATTCAGTGCCTTACTTAATAATTCTTCCTGGTTCTCCTCAGGAAGCAGAAGTAACATGCGGCTCACTGAGCATTCCTTTCCTGGTGAACTGTATACCATCTTTTGCCTATCATCAATCAAGACAGCAGAAAACAGAAGACTGACCACCTTGTGTTTCTCCTTTTCCCCTTTGCTTCCCAGTTGACTGATCCTCAAACTCTGATGGCTCTACTTCCCCAGCGCCTCAGACAATCTTTTCCCTTTCTTCCACACACTTCTGATATTTTAATGCTCCTCTTCTAGAGCTTGTACCACAACTCTATTTCATCATTCCATGATGTTTAAGCCTTGCATGTTGCTTGGATAGTCACGTGTAGACAGACATGGCTTGTGTCTTTGTCCTGGTGGACCGCCTGGGTAAGCTTGCCTCTTCTTCCTGACAGGATAACTGGCAGTACTACATTGACGGCAACTCTACCAGCCTTGATGCTTGAGTGAGAAGAACACAGCAGCTCACCGCTCCACCATCAACATGGAGCCTACGCGAAGGGAAGCTCTGCTCTGTCAAGTCTTTGGAACTATAGCTCCAGCACTAGGTAGACTGTTCTGACAAACACACCCTCCCTTCCATACTCCCTTCCATATTCACAGCTACTGAACACAGGCAAGCAGAAAAGACCCAGGAACTTTCCAGTTCCCTTGGAGTTCATCACTATGGAATCTGATTGTATTTTTCTTCTTCTTTGCAGCTTCCTGAATAAACTCTTATGTTGGCATAGAAATAATAGCATTTGAATCCCCAACTGCAGGGTAGGCTGAGTCCTTTCCAGATGGCATAAGCTGAGGCTTTGGCACTTTCTTCCAGAACACAGGCATTCTCTATCTGCACAAAAGTCAGCTGTTATCTTCTTTCCAAAGCCATCGAGTCCCAGAATAGCACTGCCTGTGAGATGGCTAATGTCTTCCTGGCACGGCCCAGTGTCAGCTTTCAAGGGCACCACTATTTCACTTCCAACTGCCAGGGCGACATAAGCGACATGTCTCTAATGCTCAAAGACCTACAGAAGTTTGCTTGGAAGGAACCAATCAAGCTGATGCCACGCTATGACACTAACAGGGTGAACGGAAATTAGCTCTGGTTGAGCACCTTCAAGTGCCAAGCATCTCCTGGATACTGCCTTTTTTCATCTTCAGAACCATCTTCTAGTGGGATATTATTAGTCCAGCTGACAAGCCATTCCAAGAAAATAAATTCAAGCTGAATAAGTGGCTGGCCAAGGTCACTTGGCCATCATCAGTAGAGATCCTGATTTAACCCCAGAGCTTAGAATGTCCTATAAGGCATTTTTTGACTTTGCCATGTATTTTTTTATTTTTCTAGACAGGGTTTCTCTGTGAAACAGTTCTGGAACTCACTCTGTAGACCAGGCTGGCCTCGAATTCACAGAGATCTGCCTGTCTCTGCCTCCCAAGCATTGGGATTAAAGGTGTGCGCCACCACCACCCAGCCCTTGTATTCTTAACTGCTTTATTTCCCTTTGTTTTAAAAAATGAGTCAAATGTAGCCAACAAGGTCCCTGGATCTAGACTCAACTGTCTAACAAATACTGTCTCCTGCTTACTCAGTGTGAACAGCAGTACTGATGGGAGGAAAGACAAAATAGAATACGTAAGGCAATAAACGCCCTCCCTCAAAGGGGGCTTATGGTATGGAGTGGTACGCAGTGCTAGACAGGCAGCTTAATTACAGTGGGGGGTGAGTAATGCATCCATTCACTATTTCCCAAACACTAAGAGCTCAGGATGTGGAGCTACAGACACAGACCCTGGCTTCCAGGAGCTCACGGTCCAGCTGGAGGAGAAACAAGGGGCGTCTATCAAGCAAAGGCCTCCAGGAGAACATGTCCAGTTCCTTCTGCTGAGTCAACAAAGATGTCACACCTGGTTGCATCTGGACATGACTTTTGAAAGAGCACCGTGTGACAAGCAGAGGAAGAGCATCTCCAGCCTCATCCACACATAAGCAAAGGCCAAAAGGGCTGGGATGTGAATGCTGCCCAGGGACAAAGCAGCTGGTTTAAAAGGATGACTAACAACAGCCCGGATGATGGGTGGGAAGGCACGGCGGAGACAAGGCAGCACACACGGGGGGACCAAGGTTTCTTAGAGTAACCAGATAAGGAGAACCTGTGCAGGGGAATGGCTGGAAAATAAAGGGCAGGCTACATCATAAAGCAACAAAGATTGAAATAGCTCTTATGAGCAATAGACAGCTTATATGTTTACATATACACACACACAAGCACACACACTAAAAATAACTAAAACGGTTTAGTAATGGTAAGTCCTTGGTGCTAGCTATTGTAGTTTGGGTCCTGTAACAAACACCACAGGTGGGGTGACTTATTAACAATGCATTTCTCATAGATTTGGAGGCTGGAAGTCCGAGGCAAAGGTGCTGGCTGAGAGCTGTCTTTCTCGTTCATAAAAAGCCCCTTCCTCACTGTGTCACCACATGGTGAAGAGACAGAGGGGGTGAGAGGGGACAGACAGTGCCTGTCTCTTGTGATGAGGGCACTACCCACCCACACACAATCCTAATTACTTCTCAAAGACCGGACTTCCTAGTACCAAGTCCATGGAGGCTCGGGGTTCAATGGAGATCTTGAGGAGACACAGTATTGTATCTATATGAATGAAGTTCATTTTAAAAGGCATTATAAGTAAGAAATGACATGACCACGTTTGCCATTTAGAAAGTTCACCAAGGCAGACATATGGGATGTCACTAATGAAGCCCTAGTAACGGTAACTGACAGCTATCACTGACACTGACTTCGCCCATAAAGTCGGGGCTCCTACTCTGCCCCGGCAGCTCAGCTCTGCCTGTCTGTCTCACACTTAGTTCACCTTCTGGGAATAGTCTGAGGATGAGCTGGTTTCTCACACCATATTAGGAGTTTCTTGAGGCTAGTGGTTGTATTGATCTCTGTCCCTGGCATTGCCTCAAAGAAATTGTACACTAAGTGGAGAGGAGAGAGACCCATGCCACTGAAGGCCTCAAGAGTTGACCTGCACTGCACAGCAGGAGGACTTCCTTTTGGTACATAGCATGTTTGAATGTCTTACCACTGTAGCCTTATTTGGTCTCAGGCTTATGACATCATATTTCAAGAGTTCCTGCTGAGACCGTGGGTAGAAAGCTTGGTGCCCATGTGCTCCTGGCTTCCCAGAACCATCCACATCCCAGCTTCCAGTTTCTTGGCCCTCGCCTTGAAACTGATGACAAACGAAATTTGCAAGTCCATCTAGGAAATTACCTCAACAGTCAAGCCATTTCCTTGGCGCCATTTGCATTTCTCAAGTATGGAGAAGCCCAGCCGAGTTCCATGTGTTTCTCCACATTCCCTAGGCTGCTGGTAAATCATTCTCACCCACAGAGATGAATGGCAGGTGATGTCACAGCACAGTGCTTGCAGGCTCTTGCTGCTCCAGCTCTCCCTTCATGTTTAACTGACTGAGGTTTCTCTGACCACAGCTCTTTCTTCGATGCTAACATGTCAGATCATGGCGCCTCCTCTCTGCCCCTTGAGACCAGGCACACTAATTTTTCAGCTTCATGATGTTGGGCTGCACTTCCTGCAAACCCATCCAGGTGGATCCCTTGGCTGTCCAATAATTGAAGCACATTTTACAGAGCTCTCACACGGGGCTAGGGTGGGCACAGAGTGGGGAAAGCCCACATCCTGTCCTGGAGGGGGGGCAGGGTATCACACTAGCTCCCAGATAAAACAATAGGCTACGATCTGCTTCCTTCACATCAGTAGGTAAAGAATCATACCATGCAAGGATGGTAGCTCATGCTTTGGTGCCAGCTCTCAGAGGCTGAGACAGGAGGATCACCTGTTCAAACTTGGCTATAGAACAAAGCTATGTCTCAGCAAAATCATATACAGGTCATTCGCATGCATATATTACACAAGCCTATATACATCTAGTCTCTTTGTGCCATATATGTATATATACATATTATACACGTGTGTGTTTACCACAGTTGCTTGCTATGGACATGGTGTTACTGGCTTTAAATATTTTCACAGTTCCTTCAATTCTCACAAAATTGCCCTAAAGTACAAACTTTTGCAAGTTTCCTCAGATGAGGAAACTGGAGTGCAGACAGTTAAGCAATGTGCTCATATTAATAAACTGCTGAGCAAAGTTCTGAAGCAGACGGAATACACCGCAAGGCTCTGTTACTAACCCCTGTGCTACAACTGCAAACCTGTTAACAATAAAGCCCTTCCCAGAAGGGAAGCTCCATGGAAGCCATGGGGTGCAGGCAGAAATACTCTGTTTGCACGCTTTTGGGGATTCCATAGTCTGAGCCTAAGACTTTATACATGTTAGGAAAGTATTCTACTATTCAAGTACATCCCCAACCTAGGCAGAAATGCTTCCAATTCGTCCTTTGAGAAGGGATTTTGTAGGCTATTCACACACAAAGAAAGGCAAATAATGTGGTTTGATTGGAACAAAGATGTGTTTGTCTTCTGCTCAAGAAACTGTCGTGCAGAAGAAGGGACACAGTCTAGAGGGGGTGAGGAATCCAACTGGTAGAAGGCAGAGGTACCCAGATGCTGCTGTGGAAATGGAGTCATCTGGCCCCTCTTCCGTCAGCCTGGCCTAGGCCCATGCGCTGGCGACGGGACAATGACTCTGGGATGCCAGAGGGATGGCTTGCTTCACCGAATGATGCTGGAACCTGAGCCTCATCCTCTCCATGTGACGTCACCTTTAGTACGCATGGTCCCATAAAAAAGCTCTAAGGCCCCATTTTTGTTGTCTACTTTTAGAAATGAGAGCACTGGAAAGTCAGCTGGAGGACTCAAAGCCAAGGTGTCTTGAGGTAGGAGCAGAAAGCATGTGAATACCCACATCTGGAGCTGACGCTCTCTGTGGGTGCAAACCTCAGTCAGCCTGTTGGTTACAACACCTACATGAAGCCATCCTGTGTGACTTGCCTGGGCTTCTTCACAGTTTGGTGACCAGGTTCCAAGAATTACCATCCCAGGAGAACCAGACAGAAGCTCCCCTGCCTTTGATGGCCTGGCCTCTGAAGTCAAGAAGGATGAATTATAGTCTAGGCATAGAGTCAAGGGAAGGGAACTAGACCATCTCAGTTGGAATTGTAAATGCCAAGGCTGTGTGGAAGAGAGCGCTGTGGCTTGCTGTCTCATGGTGCCTCATATTCGGCTTTCAGACAGCTTGCCACAGAAACCAGTCATCTTGCTAGGGAGCATGTGACAGACAGACAATAGCAATGATCCTATCCCCATCACATTTCTGAGTCACTTCACTACAGATTCTGTGCCCTAGGAGATTTAAGGGGAAAAAGTATCCCCTGAGCTACTCTTTTTAAAACTTTTATTTTTTTGAAAATTTCATACAATTTACTGTGGTCATATTCTTTCCCCTCCCCCCCACTTCCTCTTATACACCCCTCCACACACAAACCCAACTTCAAGTCTTTCTCTCTCTTAAAAAAATAATAGAAACAAAACAAAAAGTGTGCATGCAATACACACAAACACACACAAAATGGAGTCCTTTTTGTGTGACCAACTACTCCTGAATATGAGGCCTGCCCCAGAGTATGGTGGAGATATCCAGTATCATCCACTGAAGAACACTGGCCCCTGCCCTCTGAGATTATCAATTGCAAATAGTTTCTTGGTTATTGATGGGTCTTTGCACCTACTTTCCGTTCTCCACACTGATTTTGTCTGGCTAGAGCTTGCTACGGGCTTGGGCATGATTGTTGAAATAGGAAGCGGCGGGGCTGTGTCCCCAACACCCCGGCCACTTGGCTAGCTCATGCCAGAAATAACAACACACAAACTGTATTCATTTAAGAACTGCTTGGCCCATGAACTCTAGCCCTTACAGGCTAATTCTCGCACCTGGACTAGCCCATTTCTAATGATGTGTGTAAGCATCCCAAGGTGCGCTTACCGGGAAGATTCTAGCCTAAGTCCATCGTGGGTTGCAGCTGCCTGGGAGAGCAGAGCATGGCGGCGGTCCGGTCCCTCTGGAAGCAGCGCAGAGTCTGACCTCACTTCCTCTTCCGCCCAGAATTCTATTCTTTTTATTCCGCCCACCTATCTTTTAACCTATCAGGGCCAGCAGTTTCTTTATTGCTCAGCCAATGAAATCAACAGATTGATATGACACTCCCACATCACATGATGTCACAGTCTCTGTGAGTTCATATGTGTATCAGCTCTGTTGTGTCTGGAAAATACTATTTCCTTTAAGTTAACCACCACTTGAGGCTCTTTTTGCCTTCTCTTCCGAACAGATCCCCAAGCCTTGAGGGGAGGAGTCAGATAGAGACTGTCCATTTAGGGTAGAGTACTCCAAAGTCTCTCACTCTCTCTACACTGTCCAATTGTGGGTCTCTATATTAACTACCATCACTTTGAGAAGCTGCTTCTCTGACGGGGGTGGAGTGCTGCCTTGACTTCTGGGAATAGTGTTATATCATTAAGGGTTGTTTTATTGATATGTTCATCTAGTAAGATAATAGTGGTAAGGTTTTCTCTAGGGCGCGTAGCCAAGTCTACTTTTTAAAAATAGTAATCCAAAGTTTATTCATATACAATGTGATCTCAGGGTGTGTCGTGACACAGAGTTGCAATTCTAGCACTGGAGGAGCTGGTGCAGGAGTAAAATGAATTGGAAGACAATTGGAGCTATGTAATAAGACCCTGGTCCTGATGAAAATAAATTAAATTAAACTGGTAAGTAATCACAAAACCAACTGTTTCTCAAGTCCTTCCTCAGTACTTTCAGACCAAGTCTCCCCCTGCTTTGCTCGCTTACTGGGATCATTGTTATAATGGTCTGTCCTGTCCCTTTCTTTCCAAAGAGGTAGCAGCTGCCATGGCTCCAATCCTCCCTGCCCCTTCTTGCCCCTCCTCCTCTCTGATTCTCTCTCTCTTTCTCTCCCTCTCTCTCTCTTTCTCTCTCCTCTTTCCCCTTCCCTTCTATAACCCACTATATAAATACCCACTTTCTCTACCCACCATGTGGCTCCTGCCTAGGACCGTTGGCCCTCATGGCCCATGGGCCACTCCGAGGCTCTCTGTCTGGGAATGGTTGCCTTCGTGGCCCGCCATGGTCTCAGGACCTGCTGCAGACACTCAGGGAACAGCGCTGGTTTACCTATACCATAACAACTGTAAGGCTGAGTTTCCATGTCAGTTAACACACCCTCCTCAGAGATGCATGTTGGACTGCCCAGGTGAAGCTGTGCCTGCCTTACAGCACACTGTCTGGTACTCTGTCCCTGGGGATTCCACCACCTGTTTACTTGTTTATTTCTGGGTCTCATTCCCACTCCCTCCCTCTGCATGATGAAAACCATCAGAACACAGACCCTGTTTCTGTTCTCTGGCACACAGCCTGGTGTCTGGCACATAAATCCATTAATATGTCCATTAAATAGTCACTGGGCGAGTAAGTGGAATATGGTGCCAAGTGCAGAAACGTGTTTGTTTCATGTTTGCAAGGTCCCAGTAAGGAGAATAAAGGGATTTATAGATATCTGGGTGAAATGCAAAAATTTTCCTGTCATTCTACTTCTTGAATATTCTCTTAACTTTTATTCATAAAAAAATTAGAGAATAGTATTATCCAAGACTTTGCAAAAATCTAGAAAAAAAAGTGACTACTTTTAAATTACTTCTCCACATGATTTCAAGTAGTTCAATATGCCTCATTGTAAATTCACTCATGAAATTATTTTCTTTATCATAAGCAAGCTAAAAATATGCAATGAGAATATATAATAAAACATATCATACAATATCATATTATACTTTATTATATATTTATTGTTGTATATAAATATATGACATAATATTTATTTAAAATACAAATGTATTTTATTATTTTTATATAAGGCATAATGTTTATAATATGTTTATTATATTTATATAAAATGTAAATGATTTATAACAGCAGTTTATAACATCTATAATTATAATCTTTTCATGATTATAAATTTTATATAAATATATTTATAACATTTATGCAAAGAATAAAGGTATATTATAAAAATGTAATAGTACCTTAAAATGTTTGATCTTTCCTTTACATATTTGATTTTTAGAAAATTCATTCCTGTGGGGGAAAAACAGCTACAATATACATCAAAACAATAAAGAAGTATATAGTAAGAAAATATAAATATCAAAAAGCAATGAAATGGCTTATTTGAACGAGGTGAAGGCCGTCTGTTTGAAAAACCATCAAGTAGAAATAAAGTCAAAAATCCGAGAAATATAATGGAACTTTACCTTCATCTCCTTCATTCCCACATCCTTGTTCTCCGAACTTCTATGAAGTACATGACATAAATGCGTACTTTTCCATCTAAGATTGTTATGCATCACAGTTGCAAAGAAAAGAGGGCTGTCTTCTGACAGATAACCCTGGAACCTTGCCCTTCCCATACTGCCCCGCCACACACTACCTTCTCAAGCGTACCTGACTGAGGCGCGTCGGGCTTGACCTAGCACCTAACATTTTTCATGGAACTTAAATTATACTCACCTCACACCAAAAAAAAAAAAGAGGTCTGCTAAGAATCTTTTCAAAAACGGGCGCTTAATTTATATGAGACGGTGTCTAGACATTTATTTTCTGGAAATATTTAACTTGGATAAAACACGTGGCCCCCAAGATGAATGCAGGATTGAAATATTTTACTTGAAAATTTGTTCAAGGAAATGTCTGGTTGAGTGCAGTGGGCTTAAACATCAAAATATTTTCCTAGGATGGAAAGGTCATCCTGCTGGCTGTGCCCTGGAAGGCCGTCACATCTGAACACCTCTGGCTTCCTAGGCAGCCGCTGCCTTTGTTACAATTCTATGTCTGTAGTTACATATGCATTTATCTAAGTCTGTATGTGACGACTATAGCCCATAGACAGCTCCTAGGGTAGAAAGACAGGAGACAGAAATTCTGAAGATTGACTACAATTGGACTTCAAAATGAAAGCTTTGGCCTCAATAGCATAAGCCAAAGGAGAGGGCCACTTCTCTATAAATGACCAAATAAATAATTTAGGCTTCTGTGTTGGAACTAGTGAACTCAGCTACAGTACTATGGACGTGACCCAAGACACTACAAGTGAATGTGGCTCTATCCAAATACCTGTTCAGCAAAGCATATTTGCCAACCCACCTCAGGGCAGCAGCAGCTTTGGATTGCTTTACCTGTGACACACTGAGACATGAATCGCTCACCTTCACCCAGAACAAACATGTAGATGGATCACTATGTATGTCCACCAAACAATCTTTTTAAGGACCATGCACTGTACTATTTTCTATTCTGCCCACTTTGGTTCTACGTCACTTTTCAAATGCCGACACAGCCACCGTCTAAATTGATTTCAAGACCCGCAGATGGCTCATCACCCCCAGTACAGAGAACACAGTGAGGCTAACTCTAGGCTTGTGTATAAAGTGAATAGCATGCAAACAGCTGAAAGCAGACAAAGGGTCACTGTCCCTCTGCCAATGAATAGGAACACTCGCCCTGAGTGTCCAACCTCAGCTGCCTGCTTGGGCGCTACATCACTGGAATCTGGTAAAGCTGTGCTGAGAATGAGTGTAAAAGTTCCTGGGGAAGGCTGGAGGGCCGTGGGGGAGGGCAGACAGGAAGCTAGATGCTTATCTTTATCCGAGGAACAGGGAGACCAATTTTGTTCTCTTCAGAATAGGGTTGGAAGAAACTTTTCTTTCAAAGGAGCCACCATGGGCAAGAAAACAAGGAAGAAGAATCTTACAGATGCCATGGGTGGGACACTGAGAAAAAAAACCCAAGAGCTGGGTCCCAGTCTGCGGCAGCCACTCTGTCTGACAGCCTTGACCTGTGTGATGTCTGATCTTGGTTATTAATGTTCCACACCTGGCAAGAGGGCACCCCAACTGAGGAATTGCCTCCATCAGACTGGCTTGCAGGCATGCCTGTGAGGCACTTTCTTGTTAATAAGGTGAAGAAGGACTTAACCGACAGCGGTCGGCACCACCACTGGCCAGGTAAGCCTGAACTGTAAGAAAGGTGGCTGAGCAGAGCCTGGGAGTGGGTGAAGAAGCTGAGTTCCTTCTTAGTCTCTGCCTTCAGTTCCTGCCTCCAGGATCCTGCTTGAGTTCCTGTCCTGCCTTCCTTCAACGATAGACCGATAGACTCATAGACCATGATGAACAAGGATGAGCCAAATAAACGCTTTGGTCCTCCATCTCAGTTTGGTAGGTCTGTTATCACAGCAAGAAAAGCAAGCTAGGCCAACATAGCAGCCCTTCCCCTGGGCTTCTGCTCTCGACTCGGCAGGCTGTGTGAACTTGGGTGAGGGTCTGCCCCTGGGAGTTTCAGATGCCGCAGTTACAAAGTCACGTGATAATGTCGCCCACCGCAACAAGTGAGGTGCTGGTTAAACACGTTGATATACTGAAGCACATCAAGTGCCCAGCCTGAAGCTGGAGCTTGGGGTCTGGCACTTGCTAGATAGAGATAAAGCCCACTGCTTAATAATTGCCACTACTGTGCCCATCTTCTTCGTCTTGAAAAGTTTCAAACAGATCTTTAACAGCAAAGTTAAGAGATCCTATTATTTTCCCCAAACCCTTAGATTTTTGCTGACTGTTGGTATTTAACCCTATCTGTACACCTCTCAATCTCTCTCCTCTTCCTTCCTCCCTCCCTCCTTCCCTCCCTCCCTTCCCCCCTCTATCTCCACCATATACATATATATTTAAGAGCAATTTACCAACCGGGATGCCAGCTGTAACCCCAGCACTAAGGAGGAGGAGGCAGGAAGACTGAAAGCTGAAAATGTTGCCGCTAAGAAAAAAAGGAGAAGGAAGAATGCCGTATTCAGCTCTATGATCTTCAAATCATCATGCCTCACGGCTTGAGCAAAGGACAACAGTGGGCTACTCTCTTCTACTCAAAACAAGAGAATCTGTCTTCCATCAAGAGCACCATGGGACAGTTCTGCTATCTGGATCTTCCCTCATTTCTATGTTCATGACCCTTCATTTGAGTGGAAAAGGCAGATACATCGAGGGACAAAAGTCATTCCTTAACAGTAAGTCACATAAACACTGCAGAGGTTTCCACATGTCGCTCCCTGGGGATGGGTCATTCGACTCACCCCAGAGTAGGAATTCTAAAGAAAAGAAGTTTATGGTTCTGCCCCGATCTGGCTTTGGTGGGCTTCACCAGAAAGCTCAGGAGCCAGTTCTTGGACAAAGAAGCTGGCATTTGCTTGCAGAGAACTGCTCTGCTATGTGCTGCAGGATGAATAAAATGTATCGCCTAAGTAGGCAGAAGCAACTAGAAAAGCCTTGCTGATGCAACACTCATTACAGAGCAAACGCCAAGCAGAGCCAGTCCCACTGGTCCCTCAGATACATCCCACCACCTTCCTCCCTATGACACACTCAGAGGCAGTAGGCATCCAAGCCCAGAGTTAGGTGAGCTGCCTAAGGCCACACGGATACCGACTAATAGAGCTGGGATTGGTTTAGCCTATCCAAGGCCTCTTTCCACGCTCTGTCACAAGCTCACACCTATGAGCTTGATATAAATGTGAGAGTAAAGAAGCCAGCTCCATCTCCAAAGGACCTCAGCCTTGCATCCCTCCTAATTCTGTTTGTCTCCTTCCCCGACTCCACCCCACCATAGCTCAGACAATTTCCTAAGAAAAAGGTCCTTTAGCTTCCTTTTTCACCTGCCCAACCCTGGGTCAGCTCAATATAGAGCCATAAGCAGAACAGCAAAGGGCTAGACCCAGCAGCAAGATGTGACATCGCCCTTTCTCTGCTGCCACCGTGGGCTCAATGAGGGTCAAGTTAGACTCGGTGCAGGGAAGACCTTCTTGGCTGGTTAGGTGTGAGACACCCAAACACACAAAAAGGTTCAAGGGCAGATTAGCAAACTCTCTGAGCCCAGCGCCTGATCTGAAGGCAGTCATGGTTTACAGAATTTGTTTCTGCTCCTGTTGCTTCCGCCGCCACTGCTATTCTTTTCAAATATCCTACTGGGGATTAGACACTCTCCTTGGAAGCATTCTAAGCTGTCCTGTGTCCAGGAGTGGGGTGGGGGGCACTCATTCACCCTGACCAGACCTATGAGAAAGGATGGAGGTGGGGGTCATTTTAAATACATGGCATTGTTGTGCATGGCTTTTTTTATTTTAAGTGTCCATACATGACACCCCACCGGCGCCTCTCGGGTCTCATTTATTCAACAGAGAGAATGTTGCTGGGATTCATCATGATACTAAACAGAGCTCTCATTTGCTCCTTCCAATTGCCGTTTCAAGTTTCATCTCCAAAGGACCCATTAGTTTATTTACCCATACTTCTAAAACTGTGAACGGAATCTACAGTCTCCTAGGAGATGGGTTTCTGGGCATGCCTGTGGGGGGGGGGGTCTCTTGGCTACATGAATTGTTGTAGGGAGACTTATCCCCGGAACCCTGAACTGTAGAAAATGGGAGAAAGTAAGCTAACCAGTACTTACTGCTCTCAGCTTCCTGGATATGGATGCAATGTGACCAGCCAGCCTTCTGCTCCTGCCGCCCTGCCATTCCTGTCTGCTGCCATGTCTTTCTAGCCATGACGGACTGACTATATCCTTCTAAAACAGCGGGCTAAATCAACTTTCTTTCTCTTAAGCTGTTTCTGTCAAAGTATTAACACGGTAACTAAGACACGCGCAATGTGAAAGGGACCCCTAGACCAGATCCTTTCTCCCAGTGTACCTCTCCCCCCTGGTTCGGCACTGCCAGTTGTTCCCTCAAACTGACTTTGTCACTGACCTTGTATGATGGCTCCTGTTTCCCCTCATCCTCACCAACAGGTGGGTTCGTCATGTCTTTCCATGTGATGGACATCATATGGACAGACATGGTATGTTCTTGTTTTCATCGGAGTCCCTCCACTGGCTAGTAATGACAAACATCTTTTCATGTGGTTACTGGCTGTTTGGATGACCTGTGCTCATAATCTGTCAGCCTTCCCAGGGTTGTTTGCCTTCTTATTGACGTACATGAATTATTTATACATCCTGGATAATAATCTCTTAAAACTCAAATGTGTCATAAATATTGGGACAAGTTTTGCAAACTTCAAAGCAGTTTAAAAAGAGAAACCTTGGGGTTTTACCAGTGTTTCACCCACTCTTACATATGTCTTATCACCTAAACCAGAGCCTCCCTCCTCCTCAGGACAGAGAATGTGGCTTCCTTGTGTTTATTTATCCAGGGTAAGTGTTAATAGGAAGCAGCCTGGAATTATGGAGGAAATTATGGCTTTGAAAATAAAAATGGGGTAATTCTGCCTGTCCTCTGAGGAGCCTACGGAGCTTGCTCAGTTGCTTCGCCTTCCCAAGGTTATGTAAGGAACCCCCTAAGACACTGCAGGTGAAAGTCCTTGGTAAGGGGCATAGTGGAGGCCAGATTTTCAATGGATATTAGTCGGACAAATACTGGTGGGTATTTGGGGGGGGCAGTAATTTTGAGCGGTTGTGTAATAGCTTCCGTCTCTTGGGCTCTCAGGGCTGTTCTCAATGAACAGTCTTCTCTATTGCAGCTGAGCCCCATGTACCAATGAAGAATCTAGGAGGGATCTGGAGAGAGGTTCGGCTTGTGAATGACGGCACTGAGGTATATTCATTGACCTATCTCAAGCTTGTCCCTGAAATGTACCCATTATTTAGTAATGCTTGTTAAAACTGTACTTTGGGCCAGGCCCCCTCTGCACTGGTCTATGGTGATGAAGGAGATGAAAGCGTTCCTACCTCCAAAGGTCTTGCATCCCCTAGACTTACCGAAACAGGAATAAGCGGATAAGTAAATTGTGGTTAAGTTTCACAACTCGTGTCTGGCTCAGACTGAGCCTGTTATGTACCACGAGGAAGGAACGAGAGACAAAACTTATGGGTTCCAAAGACTTTATTAACTTACCACATAAGCAAGTCATTGATCCATCAGAGTTGCAGGATAAGGACTCAGAAGCCATGTTTCTCTGACAGCCCCTAGCAGGGGCAGAAATGGGGTTTGTAAGCACAAAAATCACAAACATTTGTTGCCAAGTTACACTTAATATTTTCATCCACCAGGATTTGGAGATTAGGGGCTTCCTTAAGTGTTCCATCATTGTCAATCAATATAAAATGCAAGCCTTTCCGTCCAACCAGATTCATTTGTTCGTTTTGTTGTTAGGAGCAGCCATAACATTTCTAGAGACCTAGAAATACGTAAGGACTATTTCTATGGATTAGGGAGGAGGTTGATCAGCCATTGGAAAGTTCTCAACTCCCCTAGGGCTTGGGACCATTTCACCATGCAGGCAAAATGGAATCTTAAAAGTTAAAATGACAGTACTTAGGCCAAGGTGCTTTCGCTTTCTCCCTTCAAGACAGCATAAGCCTTGTGTCATAGGCAAAGAACTTGGGGATCAGGGATTGTATGGTGGAGATCATGGGAGCTTTTTCTAAGATATGATATTGGAGCTGAAATAGAAAGAGATGGGACAGAGCAAGCTGACACTTGGGGAATCTGAGCGCTTCAAACAGGGTAACTAGAGGAAGATCCAATTTTAAGTGTACAGCCGGAACTGAACAACTGAGGTGACCGCTTTTCCACTCCTTTTAGCCTAACTCGAGGCAAGGGAGAAAAACATCGTGAGTCCCAAACAGCTGGGAAAGCCATCCTTGTCAGCTGTCCCCACGTCATCCCGACTAAGCAGCAGCTAATAGGACAGCCTCCAGACTGGCTACTCTCCTACCAACTTCCCTTTCTTCCGCTGCCCCAGCTCTCATGTCTCCAAGCCTATAGACTCAGCCAGAGGAACTTACTTATTTTCTCACATAAAATCTTCTCACCCCAGCAGTCCCCACGCCATCTATAGGTGGAAACTCGCAGACCAATCTGTACGCATTAGATGGAACACCAGAGGACTGAACCAAGCCTGGAGGGGTGCCAGGTTTTCATTAAATCCCTTGTAAAGCGGCAGTACGCTTCTACAGGGCAGCATCTGCTGAGGAAGCCATCTGGGATCCATATCGTTGTGCTCCAACAAAACGCCAGCCGTGTGAAAAAAAAAAAAAAAAAAAAAAAAACCCTCTCCCCTCTGCTCTGCAGTGAACTGGAAAAGTAACATTAGTAATCACTTCTGCAGGCTCCATAATGACATAATGGGCACTGGCTGCAGCCTTGAACCGAGCCTGGCAGTCCCACCAACAAGCTGGGTGGATCCATATTGTCCCAAAGAATGTAGGTCACTACTCAGGCCCATCTCTCTACGGAAGAAATAACAGATACAGAATTTTCCCTCTGAAACACAGAACGAAAACATATTGGATGAGTGTCTGCTGCTGCTGCTGCTGCTGCTGCTGCTGCTGCTGCTGCTGCTGCTGCTGCTGCTGCTGCTGCTGCTGCTGCTGCTGATCTTACAATCTGGGTATTGTGACACTTTTCTTACAGATGGGGAACCTGAGACTAGAGGTCTGATAGCTGACCCACACAGGCAAGCCACAAACCAGGTGAGAGGCTCTACTGAAAATCAGACCTGCGTCTCATGAATTCCATAACCTGGCAGCATTCCACTGTCCCAAAAGATCTCTCAGAGTGGTACACAAACCACCATATACTTGGTTTTATATATATAATTTATTTATTGCTAATTATAATTATATATACTATAAATAATATAATTAATTTATTATAATTATAATTTGCGAGTGCATTAAGCAGGACAGGACATACAGGATATCTCCCATACACAGATACCTGGATCTAAGCAAAGATACTAAGCAGTAGTTACGGCCCATGGATGACTTAAGTCCCAAACTGACCCTCGGTTGAGCTAAAAGGAAGTCCCTTCCCTGCCTCATTCTTCTGCCCTCTTCTCCAAAGCCCAGCTTACTCAAGTTAAAAACAAATACAGCCATATAGCTATATAACCTGTTCCTGATACCTGACCCTACATCCCAAAGCGGACATCCCAGCCAGCGTCGCGGTCACAAAAGTATCTTCCAACATTGTGTTCCCTGTGTTGTCTTCTGCTGGAGAACATGAGCAGCCCCATGAGAGCTAAATAAGACTTCTGTTTATAACCTGCAGAATGTCCATAGTACCACATAGAACAAGGAAATGGAGTCTTTCTAAAGAGGGGAGCTTAGAGAAAACTGTGGCTCCTATCGATACACAAATCCCCAGGCAGAAAGTAATAGAAAAGAATATAATAGGAAAAGAAAAACCAATAACAACAAAGAAAGAAAGAGAAACCTGGCTGGGTATGGGCACACTCCTGAGCTGCCTAGTAATACTACCTCAAGGAAAGAGGAGGGGAAGAAATAGGAGGAAAGAAAATAAATAAGTAATGTCTAAATTTTAGGGCCAGACAGGCTAAGGCATTAATCTTGGCCTTGATGCCTAACCATTGTGTGATGGCAAGACATCTTGACCTTTCTGAACATTGTTCTGTGAGAACTAGACCTACAGGCTGTCTCGCTGAGTTACCATGGACAGTACAGGAGAGGACATTTCTGGAGTCAGGCACATGACAGGCAACAGTGGAAACACACTTGCTCTCCTTGATTCTCACATGCATCTCGCGCATGGCTGAAACTTCAAAGGTGTGTGTGTGTGTGTGTGTGTGTGTGTGTGTGTGTGTGTGTGTGTACACGAGTGTGTGAGAGGAACTGCTAGTTTTCTTTCAGAATGACAGCTTTTGATCTTTCAGATACTGGATCATCCGAATGTCTGACTTTCAGCAACTTCTCTTCATTTCTTATACAAACAGCCACTAATGATTTCCTGACTTGCATCCCATTGAAGCCCAAGGGCACCTGGACAAGGGAAAGCAAGTCATTAAATCACTTCGTGGTACTCTCCCTTCTGCTATGAACAACTGGGTTAGCCAAAGGTTCTGTTTTGAAAAGAAAAAGAGGTAAGGGGGAAAATGCTGAGAGCGAAGGAAAACCACCTCATGAGTGCTTTAGGCTTGACTGGGATTCTCAGAACATGCCCCTCGCACACACATCCATAGTATAGTCTATACAGAATGACCCCAGTTGGAATTTTTCTGGTTTGAATGCTCGAGCAAACTGCTCATCACCTCTGAGTTTGAGAGTCCTGGTTCGGCAGGGGAGACTAGAGATAGTAATAACTATATTTGCCTCATGATTAGGGGACCACAAATTAAATCCATGTAGCTACTCGGCTCATTGCCTACCTGAGAGCAGGTGTTTACTAAGCCTTGCTTTAAAAAAAAAATGCATCCACAGCAACCATGTAAGTAGAACCACTGAGGCACTCTCCTAGATGAGGAAACAGAGATGCAAGGGGGGAAAAAAATCACATTCGAGCTCCAATAGCCTGGCTTGCTCTGCTAGGGTCCACACATGGATTTACTTGACGGCAAAGCTCTTCCAACACACACAGTGCTGCCACGCCATAGAGAGAAGGAATGGAGGTTTGAAAGCATTTTGCTTCCATCTGGGTTGCTTCCTCTCTTCTGGCTTGTGTGTTCTTGCCCTGGAGTGCTGGCAGAAGCGTCTGGTATGCTGCCAGGCTTCCCCACCCTACCCTTGCTGCCAACTGAGGCTCCTGCCCAGCCCAGAAAGGCAGATGGACAACCACACCCCCTCCCCTCCACTCACCTTTGAAGTGTGCCTGTCATTCCCACCCATTCTTACTTCAGCTACAAGTTCCAGGCTCCTAGGCTACCTTGAACCTTGAGTGCCCTCTGCATCCATGTAGCCATTAAATAAGGAGCTTCATTTACTAAACGTCTACCCTGTGTCAGTCATGGGCTTGATTGAGGAAGTAGAAAGGGTAAAAATTAGACTTCGGACCCATGGAAAGATTCACTATGTCCTCCCCCCCCTCCACCTTGTGCCAGATCTTATGACAGACACGGACAAGGGCAGAAAGGTGCGGAGACGGCAGGATGGTGGTCCTCTGGAAGAGCTAATGGCCGGGGACAGTATCCCAGGACAGAATGTCTGGCCAACGTCCATAGCTCCCTCCATGGGTTCCATACGATGCTTTACTTGAGAATATTCTCTCTAGTGCTCAGAGGAACATTGAGATGGATGCTTGAAAGGTCAAAGACAGTCCTCAGCTCAGAAACAATCATGGTGAAGAAGATTCTAGACTCTGGGTCTGCTTTCTCTCTCAAATGTGGCTGTTTTCTTGGCAGTGTGGCGGCAGGTCCATTTTCTTATTATTACCTCACAGTTGAATAGAGTACAAGGATTTTCCAAATCACATTCCCTCCATTATCTCATCTGAGCCTCAAACTCTAATTGTGAAGTGCTTTCCGAGAGACCCTAGGGGTCACCGAGACAAGAAAACTGGTGCCAGACCTTGCAAGGCTTTTTAAGTCTGGCAACACCCTGGGAAAGGGAATGCAGGATTCCTCTCCCCATTTCCTAGCTAGAGACCCTGAGTCTCTCCCAAATTCCCAGCCTGACTGCAAAGAAACCCTGAGCTTACTCTACATTCTCCCAGCAGCCTCCGTCAGTAAGACAGGCCTACCTTCAGAAGAAGCCCTCATCAAACCATCCAACCAGAACAGCCTGTCTGCCTGTAGGAAGATAAATAAGAACAGCTTTGTAGCCACTCAGCACTCACTTGGTCCTTTGCTATATGACTGTGGGGCGCTCACTGAGCCTCCTTAGACTTCGGTTTCTCCTTTGCCAAGAAGCAGCAATAACCTCTGCTGTCTGTGTCAGGGATTCTACAAGAGGCTGGTGAGCTACAACACAGAAAGGGGGAAGGCCTCGGGGAAGCCAGCAGCGCAGGAGGGTGTCTTATTAATGACTCTGTCCATATGTTAGTAGGGAATCAGAAACCCAGGAGACAAACGCCAGTCCCTCTTAGGGAGTCCTGCTGTGACATCAAGGGGCTTCCCAGGAAGGTCTGGGCCCTGAGGTCTGGTGATTTATCTGCCTTTGCCTCTTCAGCGAGGCTCCATTTTCAGACCAGAGGGAAGGGCTTTCACAGAGAGAGACAGGCCTGTCATAAGGTGACAGCGGCTATGCCAAGAGTCCACTTTGCTTTAATGGATGACACCAAACACTTCGGCCATAAAGTCTTCAGGTTGCGATGTCTGGCGGTAATTACATGGCTCCTGTCAATAAATCCTGCCCGTGAGTGGTTTACTGCCCCCTCCCTCCTCACACGGCAGGCTGAAACCTGTCCTTGGGGCCAAAGGCAAACAAAGTAGGGCTGCTTTCTGGGCAGGAAGCAAGTGAGCAGCGAGCCCCCTCCCAGGTCCCCAAAGGGCAAGGGAGGTTCAGATTCAGACTCTAGCTCCTGCAGATTACAACCCCTCCTGTTTCCTAAAGACATCTCTGCCAACACTGACTCAGCTGGCGATGCATCTGTCTCTCTAGAGCACAGTGACCATTCTCAGTGTCATTGTCTTTATCTGTCCTCACGTGAGGCCAGCAGACACTCCACTCACGTAGAGAGAGGGACAAACAGACAGACAGACCAGAGGTGTAGGCTTTCATCTCCTGTGTAAAGGCCCCACTGTAGTCCCTGATTGTCCAGGATGAAGTCCAAACCCCTCAGGTCAAGGTCCTCCAGGACTTGCTATCACGTGGTCAGCATCCTCGAGATGGGATGTTATTGAGCTGTGGAAATGAGCCTTGAGGGTCGTCTTCCTAGATGTCTCAAGTGGGGATGACCCTTCTGACAAACGCCAGTTCTCAACTGTAGCTTTAGAATGTAGAATTGGGGCCCGGGCAGCTCATTCAGAATACAGCCTCAGTTGGGACATGCTCTTACCACACTTTTCTCATACTTTTGTGTGCGCAGAACCACCTTGATTTGGAGTAGCTTGTTAAAATGCTGGTTCTGGTTCCTTTGGTTTAGGTGGAGTTCTAGTAAGTTCTCTGCCATGTTGGTGCTGCTGGTCCTCAGGGCCTTCACCAGCAAAGGTCAGTACGTCTATGGATGGCAGACTCCTTGCCATTCCCCAGCATGTCTACCTACTGCTCCTCACTCTGAACCCTTGTGAACTCTGGTCCCTCACCTTCCTTTTCCTTTCAACCCCTTTCTTACCTTCCTTCTCCAAAGGACACGTTTGCTCATCTAAAGTCAGTGTGCAGAGCCTATATGCCAGGAGGGCTCTGAAACTCTCAGATTTTGCCTCCCCGTAACCACACACACACACACACACACACACACACCACGTGAGACATCACACTAGACCATCTCTCTGTCTCTCTCTCTCTGCTTCTGCCTTCTCACCGACGAGGGATAAGACAACCACCTTACCTCTTGCATCTGGGTACTTTTCTTTTCTGTTTTATTTGTTGGTGGTTGGTTTGTTTTTGAGACTGGACATGAACTCATGATCCCCCTGCCTTGGTTTCTCGAGGGATGGGATTACAGGTATGTGCCATCTGACGTATCTCTCCCTCATGTGACTCTTACTCAAAGCACCCCTTCCCTTTCCTCTTTCTTCCTTCCCAGAAAGGTGACTCTGTTTCCTCTGTAGAAGGAGCTGGAGAAGATGGGAGATAGACCTCCACCTATGGAGACAACGTAATTATTCTGTTTAGAAGAAAATCAAGGCTGAGACCACCCTGGTTGCAGAGCAGTGGGTGGAACAGCATTACAGTACCTTGCTCTAGAAAATTCCCAGTTAAGAACATCCCGTGTGCAAATGGTATGCACACTCAGAGTGGAGCCCCTCGAGGAAGGTGATCAATGGACACAGCACCTTTCATTTGTGACACATGCATGCCACTGACTTCTGGACCAGACCCCCAGACCCATCATCAGTTTGCCTCAAAGCATGAAGAACATCCCCAATAGCCATGTCAGTGTGTGTAACACAGTCATCTCCATCTCCACACACTGGAACAGGCTAGAGGAACTCGGGCATTTTCTACCTTGCCATTTTTAGGCTGGCATTGGGCCACGGTGAGGAATGAGTAATTTTTCAAAACACTGCAAGTGGACCAAGTTTCTCATCAAGCTGAGCTTCTGAGAAATTTGGATCTGTTGGATCCTGGAAAGAACGTAGCTGCACAAACAAACAGAAAAAAAGATTGGAGGGCTATACGCATGTCACAGAGAATCAGCACATCACTCAACCCTCAACTGATTAATCTAGAGACTGCAACTGACCAAGGTACAAAGAATAAGGTAATGAGGAATGTTCAGCCCTAAATGGAACATATTTGCTGAGAACCACACCAAACACACACACACACACACACACACACACACACAGCTCAGGGATCACTGTATATAAGAAGACAGAAAGATTCTAAGAGCCAGAGGCAGTGGATGACTCCAAGGAGAACAGTGTCTTCTGAACACAGCAGGGCAGCTACACATACGAACTCAGCAATTGCGAGACCGCATGCACAAGGCCTGTGCCAGCCAAACCAGGCCCAATCCTAGCACGAAGAGTCAAGGTGGGCACGAAGTCCTACCCCTAACTATTGGCAGTTGTTAGTGGAGGAAGAGGCAATTTCTTTGAGAATGTAGCCCCAGGTAAGTTGACCACACTCCAGTGGAAGAATACACATTCAAGAATATTTGTGCACTCTTGATAGGTTTAAAAAATAATCAAAGGACACAGAATGATGGGTAGGAAAAGGGAGAGTAGGTTTGTGAGGAGGTAGGGAGTCAGAGAGCATGGATCAGAACATGTTCAGACTCTCAAAAACCAACCAGTTTTAATAAGGTGGGAGGGTGCACACAGCAGAAATGCATCTGCTCCTCTTTTATTTCCAGTGTTGAGGAACCGAGGACCTGGCTCATGCTAGGCCAGCACTCTATCATGGAGTTTTGCCCCTTACCCTCTTCCTGCCCTTAAATCCTCTATGATGCTTATTCAAGAAGAGAAAATTGCTGCTGTTAGGAGCGTTTTAGGGAGGGGATTTTTTTGAGGTCTCTTAGACCATTTGACAAATCCTAATCCTAATCTTAGGTCTGAACTACCTCCAAGGATGACTTAATTCCCCTTTTCAGTATGTAAACAAACTAAGATTCAGAGAAGACACGGCCTGTCTGGCCTTACAAAACTGCTTTTAGCAAAGTCATAGATATAAGGCTCCTGTGCTAGTTCTTGATCTGAGGCCCATGCTCTGTGAACCCCCATGCACACACATACACATGCACACACATAACACATGCACACACACACACATATACACGCATTCACATGCACACACGCATGCATGCACACAGGTTTCGAGCAATGATGACCTTAGTGAGGATCCTTTAGCACTGGGCTCTAAATCATCAGCCTAGGATTGAAATGAACTTGTGAAAGATTGTAGCATGCATGTGTGGAAGACTTGACTTGCTCAGAATCCTCAATAGTCACAGAAGCTATGATTCTCTGCGTTCTTGAGACCAGGAAAGTCTTCTTCATCTCCACACTGCCCACTGAGGAACTGGGCAGAGAGCGCCTCTGGATGAAAGGATGCCTCTCTGGCTATTCTGGGATTGCTCGTGACTGTAAAGTCCACTGATGTCCTAGCAGCTTGGCTTTCTCATCAGCTCTGGCTGGAGGAGACTTCGTGGGCAGTGGGCGGGTAGCAATGACTGTCGCTCCCTCGCAGGTCAATTGCCTTTCGGGTGGTCTTTATGAAGCAATCCATCTTTAACCCTGACAGTCACTGTGCCCCACTGCAGCTCAGGAAAGAAATCCTTCTTAATTATCAGACCTTTCTTGCTCCCTTGAGATCCTTAGTGGTACACCAGGCGGGGCTGATGGCATGGAGTCTGCTTCTACCAGCCAGAGAGGCATCTGGTTTATTCAAACTCCGGGGCCAGCTTGCTGGTTCAGTGTGCCTGGAGGGGGCACTCCTGTAAGCCACCCATGTTTTATGTCTCCAGGAAAAGACCTCTGTCCTCCAGCACTCGGAGGACTTCTGAGTGGTTAATGAGTCAAACTCACGGGGTCAGAGTCAGACCCACAGAATTTAGGTTTCTATATTGCCTCTCACTGTCCAAGAGACTCTCAAAATGCACAACCTATCTCTTTTGCCTTTCATTGCCCCCAAGAGTTGGATGGTAAGCCTGTATTGCCGAAAATGCCACACACTTCAGACACAGTGCCCAGGGGCTTCTGTGATACAACTGACCTAAATGCCTCCTCCCTACAAACTAGCTTTCCTGGTACCAGGAGGTGCCATGCAAGCTTCTAAAGGAGACAGACAACTAACAGTCGTAGCCAGCTATGACATCTATGACCTTCATCAGTGATCATCACGGCACTAGAACCCTAAGGGTTCAGGAGTGGCATACATAGCTTGGTAGTGACCAGTAATTCTCTAATTGGACTTAAGACCCTCTCAATAAGAAAAAATAATATCTAATACTAGAAACTTAGCCAGATACCTAGGGCTAGTGAAGTCATGGATCTTGGAGGAGAATCTTCAACCATTTCTTTCGAAAAAGATAATCCCTAACTACATTCTAAATGTCTTTATACCCACAGATAAGTGTCGTCCCCATCCTTCATCAAGAAAACTTCTATTTGCAAAAGATGGAGGCCATTACAGGAAACCACAACCAATCAAAATGCACAGCTGTGGAGCCCAGTCCCAATGAATACATCAACAAAACAACACCTGAAACTAAGGCTCCAGGAACATTGCAGAAGAGGGGGCAGAAAGAGTGTATGAGCCAAATGAACAGGGAGTTTGCTGTGAGACTGTGTCTCCTAGAAACATCAGAAGCTACACCCATAAAGAATCACCAACAAGATTACCTACACATGAACTAAATAAGGACAACAACAATACGTATGCTAACATGGACGGGGAACTCTGGAAGCCTCAATTCCACAGAAAGAACTACAGGCAACTAAAAAATGCTGAAGAGTAGAAGAAATAGTCTTCCCCGGGAAAGAGCACACCAATTGGCTATCCAGTACCAAATGGTCAGTCCTGAAATCATGCATCTAAGTAGCATTACACAAGCTATGTGTGTGCATGTATATGTGTCATTTGTGTGTGTGTTTATGTGTGCATATAATAATAATAATAAAGAGTCTATGAATTTGAAAGAGAACAAGGGCTGTGTAGAGGGTTAGAAAGGAGAAAATAATGTAATTATATTTTATCTCAAAAAAGAACACAAGTCATTTTTTAAAAGAAGTTTCTCTTCTTTCTTAGGTCCTATGAACAATCTCTTACCGCGTCAGCCTCCAGACTCCAGTTTATATCCACCCTGACGATGATTTTCTAAAAACGAAGCAAGTAAACAAACACCTGCTTCCCTCACATCTACTGCCAGCCTGGCCTGACCCAAGGATGGACTTGGGTGCTCTTTAGTCCATTGTTTTACACCTCATGATAGGTTCCAGACTTCCTTATAGGTTAGGGGTAATACTTAGTATACCAGTCTTGAGTCTACTATATGCTGAGATATTTAAAAGTTCCTTTTGCAGGACAGGCTCCAAAGCTTCAGAGAAACTTGTCTCAAAAAAACAAACAAACAAAAAGTTCCTTCTCAGCTTTTAGTTCAACACACACATATGCACTCACACATGCACACGTGCACTCAGACATGCACGTGGATATGCACATGCACACACATGCACACTCACACATGCACGTGCACATGCGTGCACACGCACACACATGCATACTCACAAATGCAAGTGCACATGTGTGCACACGCACATACAGAAGTAGTAATAATAAATCAAAATTTTAAAATATAGGGCCAGGGCCAGGTATGGTGCCACACACCCTATAATCCTAGCACTTAGGAGTAAAGCTGGTGAATCTAGGTGAGTTTTAGACCAGCCTGGTCTACATAGTGGGTTCCAGACCAGCCACAGCATATAGTGAGACCTTATCTCAAAAGAGGTGGACAGAGGGCAAAGAGATGGCTCAGGAGATAAAAGCCTTTGTTACTCAAGCCTGAAAACCTGAGTTTCATCCTGGAGCCCACATAAAAGTGGAAGGAGAGACTCAAGCCCCCAAAAGTCCTCTGACTTCCACAGATGTGTCTTAACACATGTGTGTCCACATTCATACACACATACACACACTGTGGTAGTTTGAATGTAACTGGCACCTACAAGGCCATGGAGAGTGGCACTATTAGGAGACGTGGCTTTGATGGAGTAGGTACGGCCTTGTTGAGGTTTCCTATGCTCAAGCTATACCTAGTAGCATGCCTCACTTCCTGTTGTCTGCAGATCAAGATGTAGAACTCTCAGCTCCTTCTCAGGCACCACGTCTGCCTGCATGCCACCATGTTCCCCACCATGACAATAATGGACTAAACCTCTGAAGTGTAAGCCACCCCAGTTAAATGTTCTCCTTTATAAGAGCAAACATAGCCATGATCTCTCTGCACAGCAATAGAAACCCTAACTAAGACACAACAATGATCACAATAATTTCTAAACAGAGGAAAAGAAAGAAAAATAGCGGACTCATATTTAATGCCAGCACTATTGTGAGATCAGCTGAGCATGCACTGTGTGTAAAAAGCATGTCTCAAATGAGAATATGAACGGAGACCACAGTTATTGATACTACTGTGACTGCTCATACATTGAATGACAACTAATGTCAAGATAGTGCGGCTTTAGTTCATATTTGAATATTTTTTGGGGAATCTTTTAATGGAGTGGTGCCAGCAAGATATCAAATATCGGGGTGTCTGGCTGGAAGGCCAGTCCATAGGCCATTGGCTGAATCTACCTTCAAAGGCTTGCACTCTAACACTGAGAGCCGGCCAGAGCAGGCCACAGGGCAGGTCAACTGGGGCAGGGCAGGGAGGGTGGAGGAAACAGGAAGGCTGTTGGGCTTGCTTGGCTTGAGGAAACATTTTATGAGAGTGACGGAGGCTCACATCCTGACTTAGCCATGCTTCCCTGTCAGCCTCAGCCTGTCTGTGTGTCAAAGGGTGTTGGTGGGCTGGACATCTTCTGACCACCCTCATTCCTGCTCCCAGCAGTGGGTCTGGCAGATGATAGCGCTCGGCAAACGCTCCACGGTTGAGTACGTGAAGGCTGATGCTCTAAGATCCAGAGAAGAAAGACCCACCCGTTCTACACAAGCAGAAGATGGTTCTTCTAGGGCCTTGTGCATTGCCTTCTCTCCTTCCCCATAAAACCCAGGCCAGGTTTTCTCTGAGACCTTTAACTAATCTCAAATAGAGAGTTTTTAATAATTTTCCAGAGTCCCCGTGCCCAGCTGGCTGAAATGAATAAACCAGTCAGGTCTTTATCTTAACAAGGGGTCTTAGGTTCTAATTCTTTCCTCATTAAAGACCTGACAGCAATGGGAGGAAAGCAATTTAGTTTCTTATTGAATTCCATCATGGGCACGAGCCTCTGATGTCGGGACGATTTAGGTTTAGAATAAAAGATAAAAAGAAAACTGGGAGAGAAGGGAAGGAATGAAAGAAAGAACGGAGGAAAGAAAGGAGAGAAGGAGAGAGGGAGGGAAGAAAAGAAGGAGGGAGGGAGGGAGGGAGGGAGGGAGGGAGGGAGGGAGGGAGGGAGGTCAGCAGGGGGGCTTGTCTCTGTTGAAACTCAAAACTGAAGCAGGAAGGCGCTTCCTCAAGGGGCACATGGTGTGGAGACAGTGTAGACAGTGTCAGAGTTCCGCCCTGCACACTCCAGGCTCCAAACTATCTGAGCCACTTGGGAAGTCTGACCTGTCATCTGCAGAGTATGAACTGGGGACACAGGAAGAGCCCTCGGAGGGACAACTGAGAACCGAGTTCCCATTCAGGCAATGTTAAAGTCACCTCACTTACTCCCCAGCCTTTTCTCTGGCCATGCCTATACAGCTTTCACCAAATAAACTACAACATGTGGTGGACATCCACGACATTCTGCCATTTCTGATTTCCCAGTCTCCCAACTATGACACAAGACACATATAAAGCCAAATAGTTCTTCTGTCTTTAAGATGAGGCTAGTAGAAAGGCATGTCTACAAATAAAGGAATGATCACAGAGACAGGGAAATTTACTCATGTGTGTATTGTATATGTGTATGTATGTACGTATGCTGATCAATTTTTTGCACATATTTCTAACTTCTATCAATTTTGTTCTTTGTCATTGTATACCTGTGTATAAAAACATTTTCATTCCCACTTCTCACCCTTTCTCATCTCCCTCCCCTCTTGACTAACCCCCCCCCCCCAGTCCTTAGCACACTGATTGACTATGGGCAGGCCCAGCCTTGTCTGCACAGTGTTTAGCAGGTACAGCTATGTATGAGTCTGTAGTCTCCATTGTGGAACTGTGGGAACTAAGTTTGAATCACCTAACTGTGTGACATTAGACAAATCCCTTAATCCCCTTGAGATCTCATTTCCTCGTTCATCAGGTGGAAATAATCCTATCTTGCAGGGTGGCTGTAAAGGTAAAACCTGGAAATGTGCATCAAGAGGAGCCCTGCAGGTTGGGCATACGTATTCTTTAATTTCGCTACACACCCAGGAGTGTTTGTGTGCACACACACTAACACCCATGTCTACTTAGAATATTCAGCAGGACCCACACGTTTCTAATAAACTAATAATCTCTTTGTGGTTGGCTCATTTGATAAAGTATGAGAGCTAAAAGTCACTAGATGCCAAGGATAAGAGAATGTGAGATTTAAAAAAAAATAATAGATCAATCTCTTAATGCTTGAAGAGAACCATTCATTTTCCTTTTCAAATTGCGTTGTGTGCATAAGTATGCCTTGTTTTTATGAAGCTTCCAATCAGTCAGAAACTCCCAGTGACTGGGTATTTTAAATACTGTAAGCATTTTATCCCCCTAAATATGTTGCAAATCCTCCAGCGCCATGTAGGGTGTAGCTATGATCTCCATAACCCAGATGGCCTAAATGGGGCTCAAAATTCAGTGCTCCACTCAAGACCATGTAACAAGCAATTGCAGTTTTCTTTCGTCCTAATTGCTTTGTTGGTGGCAGTGGTGGTGGTTTGTATTTGTTTATTACTTTGAGACATCGTCCCACTGTGCTGTGCAAGCTGGCCTGGAACTCACTTAGCCCTGCATGACTTTGAATTTCTGATCCTCCCACCTCTACCTCTCCAGTGTTGAGACTGCAGCCCTGCAGCGCCTGGCCAAGTTTATTCCTTCTGGGGGTTGAACCCAGGGCTTCATGCATGCTTGACAAGAGCACCTTCTTCCAGCTCTAAACAGTGTCCCCACTGCCTCTCTGCTGGAACAGCCCTGCCCCCTTTCCTCATCGCCTTAACCTACACACTGCCAGATACCTTGAGGTTGTTATACAGCATTTGTGGATGCTGGGTGGACCACACTTCCTTTAGAGCAGAGGACAATTCCACATCACATAGTGGGACATAAATGGGGCAGGCTGTCTAAGCAATTATGCCACTGTATTCTTTTAATCATTTATTTTTTTATTTTCCGGCTGGTAAAATATAATAATGAACGTATATTTTCATGGAGCACAACACATCGTGATGCAGGAAGGCGCTGTAACCATATCCTGCTACTTATCATCACCTCACAGTTATCCTTTCAGGCGGTAAGAACTTGAAACTCTACCCTCTAACATGCAATATAATTCACAATGGCAGAGATAGGAAAGCAATTTAGGGGCTCATCAGCGACAAATAGATAAAGGAAGTGTGGCTTATGTGCACAATGACACAGTGTTCACACCTTAAATGGATAAACTCGAGTCCGGTGGGGGTGGTGCACACATGCCATCCCCCAGGAAGTAAACTCCTTTCTCGTTTGCGACAACACGAATGAATCTAGAGAACTCCGAGCTAACAGAATTGTGCTTTCCGGCTTCTCTCCTCACCCCCACACACCCTCCCATTGCTCAGGGAGTTGCCCACAGGTGCTGGGGGAGAATGCCAAGGTCAGTGAGATCCCAGGCACAGGTGGAACCAAAAGACAGCAGAATTCAGAGTTGAGAGGGAGTCCCTGTGGTGGTAGACAAAATAGAGTTGATGACCAAGGTCACATGGTCGAGCAAGCTAAGCAGGGGCTTTGAAAGCAGCATGAACCAAACACAGGATAGAAAACAGCACAGAAAAGGCCACCCCAAGGACTGGGTGCCTGACGCCCAAAAGGCAGCACACCATAGGTTCCCCCTTTAAAGCAGGGATAGGGATGTGACTGCGCTTAGCAACCACAGGGAACACACCTTTGGAGCAGAGCTGGAAAATGATTGTCTAATTACAAGCTCTATGGATACATATCAAGCAAGCCAGTCAGAGTTAAATAATTAAGTCCCTAGTCAGACTTAATGACAAGGGAGATACGGTTTGTCTGCCCTGCTGCCTTCCCTGAAGGTTACATAATGGAAAAGAGGCCGAAACTGTCCGTCTTTGAAGGACCAGATGGAGGTCAGAAATATACCCAACGTGAAAACGCTGGGAAGCGTGAACGGCAGCCATCCGCTCATGGGGCCAAGGACACAGAAAAGGGACTGGTGAAGCTGAACTCTCTCATCCCCTTCTCTTTCTCTTCTGCTTCCAGGTCAATGGGGCTAAGGGAAGTCAGCCTCCTCCTCTGGGTTCCCTGCACAGGCGGAACGGAATTATCTGAATGGCTGCAACACCAGCCTGCTGGCCGGACAGAAACTGTGGTCTAGCTTTTTACTCACTTGCCTCCTGAGCTACAGGGAAACCAGGAAATAAGAAAGCGCAGTCTTCCTCAGTCTTGGTCCTGGGAGACACATTCCCGCGAGACTAGGACTTGAAAGCTGTAGACCTGTGTCTGCACAGCTTTTCACTCATCCATCATCTATATTCATCAAATAAAGTCCCTTGCCCTCTGCCACCTCTCCAACCTCCTCTAACACATTCCACCTCCACCCAACCACCCAGCCCCATTGCCTTGCCCTGACCCTTGAATACTCCAACTGATGCCCACAACTCAGGACCTTTGTTTCCTCAGGCATCTGTTGTTTCCTCTTTAGAAAAGGTGTTTCCTTGATTGGTAACACCAGAGCTTATATATAAACCTCAAAGCCCCTTGGTTCAGCCCATAACCAGCGGCACCACCAGTCTGAGACAATAGTGTTTTAAAGCTACACTATTCCCTTCGGAGGGAAATCACCGTTTGCTTTATAAAGTGAGATGCCCAGTTTATTGTTATAAAAATAAGACACAAATGAATTTCCCCATTATCCTACACAAACCGCCTGAAAAACTGATCATCCGGGATGACTTAGATTAGCTTGGATACTAGCTGGTTGGGAAGACAGCGCCATCTCTAAATGAGGCAGTGCATTTGTGCCCAGGTCCCCAGACGCACCTACCCAACAGTGCAGGGCACTGCTGGAGAGGCCAGGGGACCATTGGGAGAAAGTCTCTGGCTGATTCTCGCCAGAACCCTTTGCGAAGACTAAGGACTTGGTGGTTGATTGTGTGGGATCACATCATGTCTGAAGAACATGTTGGTATTCTAATGACTGTGGTGTGACCCAGAATTCCTTCCCACACAGCCAGGGTGGGGAGCAAGGGAAGGGAGCCTCCTTGTCTGAGTATTTATCCCACATAGTTGCACCCAGGCACAAAACATCCACGCTGGGTCACAGGGTGTTCACACTCAGTGATGGAATTTCATCTACTGCTCCACCCCCAGGGCCCGCCACTATGCGTTCCATACGTGTAGATGGAAAAGGGGGGCTCACCACATCCTGAGAGAGAGAGTAACTAAGAAGAAATGGACTGAGAGCCAGAAGATCTGGGTAACTAGAATAAACTTGGCTTCTAAATCAGTTCATATTTATCCAGGTATATAACTTAGATAAATAATGTGATCCCTCTAAGCCTTGGTTTCCCCTACCTGTAAAGCAAGGGGCTTGCTTACATGTGGGGCACATACACACTTGCAAGCAATATACTCACACACGTAAGATAATAAAAGTAATAAAGTTAAAAGAGCCAAGAGCTTGACTTCAATCGACAATGCCACTTTCCTCAACAACAAATGCAATCGAAGGGCCGAGATAATCCACACAGCATTGCACAAACAGGGGAACCAACGAACAGCTTGGTTTACTAAAGAAGAAAGGTCCCATCATCCTATGCGCTATTCTCCTTTCCATTCAGTCCTCTTACACTGGCCAAGAGCTGTCAGTCACTGCTTGGAGTTCAGAACCCATGATTGATTTTGCTCATTAAACAAATTCATGTAGATGCTACGACCGATCCACTTCCTGCTCTTTGTAGGTGACTTAACTCAATGGTGTTCAGATTTATCAGCGGTGTGGCATGCATCTGGCTAACTTGTTTTTATATCTGATAAATATTCTATTATGTGAACATACTTTGAATTGTATTGAAATATATTTAGCTGAGGTAATAGTTTGCATAAATTAAGATGAACACTTTTTTAAAAAAAATAATCTGGCAAATTCTGATAAATTTAAGTACTTTAGGAACTGTCTTTTCCTATCCCTTCTCTTTCTATTTTTTTTTTTTAACACTGGGAATTCCAACTGGAAATTCTCCTGTCTCTGCCTCCCCCTGCCATGTCTTACTGGAACCTGGAGCCAAAATGCCAATTTTAAAATGCTTCTAGAATCACTGACAACTTCTCTCAAGCCTCAAGCCTCAGTGCCCAGGCCTCCAATTGGCCACCAACCTGATTTTTAGTCCCCGTAGCTTTGACTTTCCTATCCTGACCCTATGTATAAACTGGATCATAAGATATTTTCCATCTGTTTTACTTTCTTCAATAATTTTTTTTGTATTAAAAAAAGTACTTATGTAATTTTTGATTCTCTCTTGCTGAATGAGATTGGGATTTTATACCATCTAATAACGAGGGGTGCTGCAGGGTGATACCCAGCAGCATTTCCACTCCTTTCCATCAGCGGGCACTTGTGCCGCTTCTGACTTTGATCTGTTGTCAACAGACCTGCAGGACCTCTGGGTAAAGCATCTCTTTCCTCCAGGGGCTCTTGGTGAGGCAACATTTGATTATAATACCGTATTAGAAGCAGCAGCAGCAGATTCACAAAAATGCTGTCACTGGATCCGATTTGCATATGTTTGATTTGCAAACACTCAGAAACTAGACTCACCTCAGTCTATAAAATGTGTGCCTTTATTGCAGGAGATGCATTCCTTATTTGTCCTTTGAGTTGACGACTGGTCTTCTGCCTTCCTACATCCCCAGCCACTTGACAGTTGTGATTATTAGAGAGTCGAGATGCTTTCAACTGGCATTGGCTGAGATGCTAAACAAGATTTTGGCTGCTTTCATTCGTTATCCACAGTGCTCATTGGTCAGATGCATCTCCCACCTTACTCCCAAAGACACCGAAGCAGAGATCTTAAATGACCAGCCTAAGGACTTTGGGATGTCTGTCTTAGCTCCCCAGTCCTCACTCTACCCAAAGCAGAGAGAAGGCAGCTGGACTTCCTAGGAATATCATGTCTCCTGCTTAACTAACAATAAGTATAATAAATGTCCCTGAAAAATGGTTCTATCCATCCCTTCTTGCATATCCCCCAGCTCCAGGTTCAGCCCACACAGCCTTCTGTGAGTTCTCCTAAAGTCTATCCGCTCTGACTTCTCCAAACGTCAGCCATCCAAGGGAAGCTCAGGCAAAGCAGGAAAGCAGGACTTTCCGCTCAGCAGAGGCCTCCAGTCCTGCCAAGTTCTCGGCAGTCAGGCGCCTGGAGGTGGGCCCCGAGCACTCTATCATTGCATAAGTGTTATTGCAGCCAGTTCCTGGAGTCGGAAATATGGCAAACCATTCACCTGGTGGAAAGCCCTTGCCAGGAGCCATGGTTGTTTGGTTAGCTGTGACTTCACAGTCCTTTCCAGGAGACTGGCCAGAGAAAAGGTTGATCTAGCAAGGCCTGTCAAAGTCACTGTGTTTTTACTATTCTTCAGCAACCTAACCTAGATTTTTCTTCGCAATGGTCTCCCCATCTTCTTCACAAAGGCCATCTTGGTTCAGGCTTCTCATCTCTGATTGAAATTGTACAAGGGTTTACTTGATGACCTCCAAGGCTCCCTGCTTCTCCCAGGACCCAGGCCAAAGCTGGTCCCCAAACTACACCAGGAAGATCTTTCCACATGCCAGGACCGTCCCAAATGTCAATCATCTTAAAGGGGGCCCACCCTGAATGTCTCCAACAGCTCTAGTACCTGAAGACTGAGTGTTCCTCTAACTTTTGGAATGGTTCACAATGAAAATATTTCGTTCTAATCTAAACAAAATGTTTTAAAACATTTAGTCAGATATGCTACCCCCTCGGAGGTGGCAAGTTTCTTGAAATAATAAGGGCGTCTTTTTTTATTTCTATATCCCTAGAACACAGCTCAGAGCTAGGCCCACAGGAGTAATTACCCAGGCCATGATTATGGAAGTTCGATGAACTGGCCTAAGGATACTGTATCTTGGCGGCATATTGCTTGTTGATGCCTTGGGTTCAATCCCCAGCGTGTCTGAGAAGTTCTGTGACCTGGTGGATAATGGCTAATCAGAACTTGTGGCGCTAACGAGACAGCCAGGGTAACTAGACATGAGCTGATAAAATTTCAGCCAAAACAGATTAGTCCACGCCAGCAGCTTTATCTGACACTGACAGACATGTTTTCCATTATAATTTTTTATTAAAAAATGGTTCTTATAGCTCTTTATTAATTTATTTTAGACCAGGGTTCTAGACTGGGATCTGTTAACTTGTTCCACTTGCTCTTCTACCCATGAGGAAGCTACTATTGTTCAAATTGCCTCGAGACCCTCATCAGAAGACACATTTGATGAGGTATGGACACACATAAATGGGAGTCCTCTTTGGATGAGCTTCTAAGACATAATCAGAAGATAAATAGAAATTACCAGTAAAACAATTTCTGCCTCATGATGGATATTCGTATCTATTTAAAATTTCAGCGGTAGCCTTTCTGTATTTTATGCCTCAGGAAATGAAATCTATATTTTGACATTTAATTGCTCTTTGCTATATAACACCTCACCTAACTTCCCAAAATTCTATAGTTTCATATTTTCACATGTAAATTGCAAATTGTGTGTGTTTCACATATTAACTGACACATTTAAAAAGTGCAAACAAAAAAATCTACAAAATTCCTAAAATAACTTTAATCTGTCTCTCCTGCAAGAATAGTTGGTAGTCCCAAGGTGATTTGGTGGACAGCAAATAACTTTAGACAGTTATTGTCAAAAGTTCCTGGGTATATTGGTAATCCTGACTGATAGCCAAAAAAAAAAAAAAAAAAAAAAAAGCCAAGACCAGGAATGTTCATGGCCCTGATTCAGACTTGTGTCCATGAAGAGAAGAAAACATTACCAGAAGAACGCCACAGATGGTCCTACCTCCTCAAGAGACCACCTAGGAGGGTGTTTCCCTCACTCATTTACTAAACTGGATTTTCTCTGCTGTTCACTAGCTCAGAAACCTGATTTTATGATCCCAAGAGCTGATACTTCTCTCCTATGGAAGGCAAGAGATTTCCTTATACATGTTTATATAGAGAGAATAAGAAGCCATGTCATCATAGAAGTGGAGCCTTGACGTGGGCTCAGCCAGAACAGCCTCTCCATGGGGGTCCTTGGCTTGAGATATGTCACACTCTAAAGATCTCCAAGTGAGCAAGTTATTAGTACAAATGGAGTTAAATGAGTCGAGCTTATGTAAGAACCTGAGTAAGTTAGCCTCTTGGCCCAGGCATGGTGGTACATGTCCCAGGCATGGTGGCACATGTCCCCAGCATGGTGGCACATGTTCCAGGATTACAAGCCTGTAATCCCAGCACCCAAGAGGGGCGACAGAAACAGAAGTGTAAGTTTGATTCCAACTTGGGCTACTTAGTAAGACTCTGTCTCCCACATACAAACAAAACCCCAGAATCCTAGTTTCATCTGATCCCTAATATGCTGCATGGACGTGGTACCAAAATGTTCTCTGTTCTGCTGTCCTTGTGTCTTCAGGTACAATGGAACAGGCACAAAATCTATAATCGAGGAACTGGAGCTGAAACAAGCTCAGCGATGAGAAATCCCTCACCTCAGATCTCTCCTCATCTGTTAAATGGGAATGAATCTTTAATAAAAACCCCACAGAGTAGTGACAAGGGTCACACTGGGCTCCGAAGTTATCTAACTCATATAACATGTTCGCTGTTACTTTTGTTATTCTTATGTAAGATTTGGAAATAAGACAATATGTCTTTCATTAAGCAGTTTGTAATTGACGCAAACAGAAAAACCACTCCTCAAATATGAGGCGGGTTTTAACACACCACCACTAGCCTGTCCTCTCTTCCAGAACATCCATGCCTCTTGCATCCGAAATATCGGTGCCACATTCCTCTAAAGGCCCTCTCTGTGAGAGCATCCAACTGGACAGATCTCCTGAAGACGAGAAAAATCCCACTGCTCATGGGCCATCTTGCATATGGCTGGAAGCTCCTGTGATATGAGAGCTAGAAACTGGGTGGAGCCCCACCCAAAAACTTTCCAGGCCTTCTGGGTACCAGAAGGAGATCCCCTGAAGCCGGAGGGATTCCATTAGCAAGTAGTTACAGACACAAGCAGCTAAGCAGCCCACCCCTTGTTGAGAAAAAACAGCTTTGACAAATGAATTGGCTTACCAGAGGGCCAATCATCACAAGTGGCTCGAACGTGGCCCAAAGAACTGAGAAGCCCTTGCAAATCTCTCTCTGTTCTTCACGAGATGGCAAGCTGTGGAAAGCAGAGCAATGTTGTCATTTGTTATGTGGTCTCATCATTAGACTGCCAACCTGACTTCCATGCCTTCGACTCTCTAACGCCCACCTTCTGCTTCAACACCGACATCCTGACTTGATTGTCATGCCCAGACCATTTCCTGCCCATTTATGCTCATACTGCGGCCTGTTGACAGTTTGGGTATAGGTAAGAGGATACAGGTCTGTATATATTCATGCAAAGCACTGAACACGGCATTAGTGTTGTGTGGACGAATGGATGACTATGTGACTTCAAAATTAACAATGGGTGTCTGTGTTTTTTCTCCCTCGGAGATGCACCAGTTGACTCCCTTGTGCGATTCTAGGATGAGCCCAATTGCATGTTTTTTACAGTTGGTGAAACCTGAGGGCTCAAAATGAATTTTAGGCTACATTCTCAGGCACGCAGTCAGAGTCCAGGGCTTAGAAACCAGCAGGGACTGACTAGGTTATGAGCGAAGGTCTGTAATGTGGGTTGAAATCTTTTCCTTCTCAGTCTGTGTCTCAATGAGCCTGTGTGAACGACAGTTTTCTTGGGTCAGAATAAGTCCACAGAAGTAAAAACAAAACTAATATTTCTCAAGTGCCCAGAGACATGTGCTTTTCCTACATTTCCTGTATGTAGTAAGCATAGTTATTCCCCATGTCACCACTGAAGAAGCTGAGTCTCCTATGGGGAATGCACCTTGCCCAGAACTATGTCACTGATTCATGCATCCTAGATTCCAGAACCACATCATCAAAGCTTCCAGGTGGGAAATACCTGGCTGAAGTATCAAAGAGGACTATCAACTGCAATTAATGAAAGCCAGCAGGATGACTTGCAGGGGGCAGGGAAGAAAGAGCATTTTTATCATAAGAATGTGGGCGCTTGATCTGAAACACACACAAAAAGGAAACAAAACCAAGTCCCACCACCAAGCCTAGGAATATTTATGTTTAGGACATGCCCAACATTCTTATGATGAACCACCCTGAAGCTCAGCCAATGCTTCCCCAAATGTGACCTCTCGCATTATTTGGGGACTTCTTAGAAGTAGAAATTCTCTCCCTCCACCCCAAACCTACTAAATCAGAAAAATAGAGATGAGGCCCAGAAGCAGTGGCTTTTGTTTGTTTGTTTGTTTGGGGTTTTTGTTGTTGTTTTGTTTTGTTTTTAAGTCCTTCCAGGCACTTGGTGTTCTAGAAGTACTGACTTAGGCATCTCTAGCAATGGGTACAAAGCACGGGAATGTGCCAGGCATTGAACTTGGAATGCTTTCAACAAGAGATAGTGTTGGGTTGTTTTTTTTTTTTCTCTCTAAGATTTATTTATTTATGTGCATTTATGTGTGCCTGCATGAGATTATGTGCACCATGTGCTTGCAGGTGCCCTAGGAGGTCAAAGAGCTTCAGAAGCCCTGGAACTGGAGTTACAGACAGTTGTGAGATCTGAATGCTGGGAGCTGTACAATGATCTCCTGGGGAGAGCAATAAGTGTTTATAACCACTGGACCATCTCTACAGCCCCAAAGACAGCTTTTTAATTGTATCTTCCATTTGTTCCTCTCTGGAGTTTATTTCTTCCTCCATTTACACGCTTCTGAACCTCCCTTCCTGTCCATTGCAGGCAATGTGACTAGAGGCATTTAATAACCTTACATTATTTTAAGTCAATGGCCCAAAGGAGGACCAGTCCCTCCTCCCACTGATTCCAAACCCCCAGGGGCTGAATGGCATGAGATGTAGGTTCCTATTCCTGGTCCTATCAGCTGTGATCAACATACAGATGGCAGAGTGGAGGCCACGACCACATCACTGTTACCACAGAGGCTGACATAGAAGGGAAAGAAAAAAAAATTGAAAAGAGAAAAAATTGAAAAGTCAAACCAACCACTGAGCCCTCACTATGGCTGGTATGCATAAAATGTGCATACAGATAGGTAAGAAATGAGAATGCTCTATTGAGCCAGCACACAAACCAGAATTCAAGTGGACATTGGCTGCGGAAGTGTGCCCATGTTGGTGCTAATGGCCATCAGAAATAATCTTACTCTCCTTGAACTAGAGGAGACACAGTAAACAGTCAATCCATCTGGTTTGCAAATTCTCTCCTAAACAAGCCTACGCAGAAGATTCCTGGGGCTAAATAGAGCCAGCTCTGTTTTCTTAGAAGGAGAACAATGGAATGTGGGATGTTGGCCCAAGCCGCTGGCCAAGCTGGGTCAGAGGAAAGGCTCAGATACATTCATTAATGTTTTGCAAACCTACCCGGTCCACCCACCTCCTTGCCAATCTTCACTCCAAACGTGCAGGGGGAAAAAAAAAAGCACAAAGTTGCTGAAGAATGATTCAGGCTGAAGTCTATGCTGATCTGGTCAGGTATTCAGAGAGACTTCCCGGTAGGTTCCAGAACACCCTTGATGCCTTTCTGAGGAGGAAGCTTTTCCAGTAGGTGCTGCTCCAACTACTGCTGAGTTTGCTGTCTCCCTTCTTGGAGCTACCCTGGAATAAGAGCTGTGTTGTCGTTCTGAGCCATGGGTTTGCTTACAAGAATTCTTGTCCCTTGGAGTCACGGGAGGAAGAGGTGCTGTTAGGTATGGAACTGGACCATGGTCAAGCCTTGGGGGACCCAGCTGGACCTGGCAAACTGAGTCATCTGAACTCGACGGTCTTCCATCTCCTCCACTAAAATGGGCATTGCAGGGAGGTTTGCCTGTTTGGTTACACATCCCTCTCCAAGGCTCACAACAATGAGGCACTGACTGGGATTGCTGCCTGCTCACCAGACACTTCCTTACTTGACCAGGGCTCAAAACAGGCCAGAAAAGGACCCAGGAAGCAAATGTCAAAGCCATCCTGAGGACAAACAGGTACCTGCCTTGTTTGTTGGATGACACCTCCACTCCCTTGACACTTTCTGAAAGCCAATTTCTACAGTAGCAGCTTTAGTGGTGTGTGGAGTCCAAGACACAAACCTACAAGAGCAAAGGGCATCAGATCTTTGCCACAGGCTGTGGCTACTTGGCAAGTCATTAAACCTCCTTAGCCTTCTTTGCCAAGAGTCCATATAGCTGAGCAGATGGCCACAAGTAAAGGACTGGATAGTGGCAATTCCCTCTTGAATCTTGTCAGCAACATTCTGAGGTCTGGAGAAGCTTGACAATGTTCCAAGATCATATAGTTACTGCACAGTCCCAGGGGAAAGACAGCTCTCTCTGATGCCCACGTAGCTCCTAAGCCTCGTTCTTCCAGCATAAACAATCACACACTCCAATCTCTGCCTTGGAGGATGGTGTTCTGTGTCTGCCGGGAATGAGGAGAGGGTCAGTTCAGGGAAGAAGAAGCAGGGAGACTGGGGTCTGAACATGGTTCTTACACAGCCCACCTGTTCTTGACTCCTAGAAAAATCAGACTCAGATTTGTGGCTCCTTGGAAGCAAATGTGAAGACTGATAAGATCTTTGAGGCGTGCTGTCCCATCGAGCCCAAGACTCTTCTTCTTCTTTCCGACTTTCTCTTTTACCAGGTGCTTTCCTGGAAATGCTCTTCATTGTGTTCTTTTGAAAGTGATCTGCCTGCAGGTGTTTTATAAAACAGGTAGATGATCCTTTGGAAACTCGCAGACGAGAGGCCATCCTGTGGACAGGAAAGCACAGACACTGTTCAGATTCACTCCTGTGGGCCCACTTCCCTTTAAGAGCCTTCTCATTCTGCAAGGGGGACCCTCGCCCGCTTCACCTACATTTAGGTATAGGTTATAGAGGAGGCCTGATGTAAGCAACTGGAATGTGGGAAAAAGCATCAGTCAAGCTGCTGGGCCACCCAGGGGTGTTCCCAGCTTCAACAAATGTGGGCATGGTGCTCTACCAGACGTTCTGAGACGTCCTGCCCTGTTCCCAGTTCTTGTTGGATGAGAGTTTCAGTTTTGTTAAACCCAGGACCATTGCCTAGGCTCTCGGTGCCACCCCAGAAGCCCTTAGTTGGCTGATGGTAAATGCTAAGGGGCAAGAAGGAGAAATCAGAAGTACCTAGGAAGGCAGGTACTAAGGATGCTTACAACACTGCCCTTTCAGGTCGGTGGATTAGAACAGCAGTAACTAAGTCCCTTAGGGGAGGGACAGAGAGGGACTTCCAGGCAGAAAAACCTGTATTTTCCCACGTGACCATTAGCATTTCTAGAGAAAGATGATGCTCCCGACCTAGGAATTAGCTAACCACTGTCTTTTGAAGAACAGGTCATAAATTCAAACCCAGTGGCAATAGCCATATAGAACAATCACCCAATAGCTTGTGGCAGGCCCGCCATATGGTAGACCTGTCCCGATCATGTAGTAACTGAGATGCTTATTCTAGTGTTATTAACTGAATTAATAACTCATTAAATACTTTCTCTCTCCACTCTTCTCTGTTCTCACTATTCCATGCTTACCACACTCTAGCTGTGGGCATCAGTGGGCCCAGCTGCTTTCAGGGAAAAGAGGAAGCTTGTGTTTGTGAAAGAGTCCCTGCAAACTTGGTTGACAGGCTAATAAACTGGTTCTGAGACCCCCCCTTCATTCTCACGTGCATAGTCTACCCCTGTGGCACGGGCACTCCGCGAAGTACATCTTACCACAAGCGAAGTACATCTTCCCACAAAGTCACGTGTAAGCCCAAAAGCCCACAGGACTCTGGAGAATCCAGCAATGGGAGACCCCAGCAGCTGAGCTGTTTAGAATCTCCAGTTAGAAAACAAGTTATCAAGAAGAGAACTTGCTCTGTGTCTTCCCCGGTTCCTCCTAAAGCTGCTACCCACAGAAGACGGCACAAGTGTGGGTTTTCATTGTTGGCAGCAGCTCCCCGCCCAGCCCACTCGGCACAATTCCTGGAAGACACTTTGTCAGGCACAGCCTATGCAGTTCAGCCACTCCAACCAGTATCTGTGGGTACTGCGCACCCACTGCTTAGTCAAATCCATCCCAGCAAGGCCCATGCATGGCCAGGCTCCTCCCCCACCTCAGACCTGAAATGCATGGTCACCTTGGAGGACTAACAGGTCATGAGTTCTCATATTTCAGCACAGCGTATCACTTGAACTGGGTCAAGAAATCAGAAGGTAAAATATAAAGTGCATGGATTTAATAACAATAAACAGGCTGGCAGGGATACCAAGCAGGATTGTTTACACTGCTGGTAAGAATTTAAAATGCTATAACTTGGCTCGGGCATGTACTCAGTGCTAGGACACTGGCCTGCTATGTGCTTGGATTCAGCTCTGGCATTTAAAGAGTAACTTACAGGTCTCAAAGGGGGAGTGACAGTTTGGCAATACATCAATTTGAAATGTCTTTATAGTCAAACTGGACCTTAAATCATCGATCTTACTTCTAGGAATCTCTTCGAAGGAAGGAAGACATACTCAAAGACCAAACTTGTTTATTTGAAATATCTTATATTAGTGAAAAGCTGCATGCAAGCTAAATATTTAAAACAGAAGATTGATCAAATAAATAGTATGGCTTATATAATGAAATACTATGCAATCTTTGTAAATTACATGGAAATATATTTATAGGTTTAAAATGTTTCACAATGCTTAGTTCAACAGGAATGCTGGTTGCAAAAAACATATCTTGAAAACCCTGAGATGCTGCAAAAAGACATACAGTGTAAATACAGCCTTGGATTTATTTATTATTTATTTATTTGGTTTTTCCAGCCAGGGTGTCTCTGTAGTTTTAGAGCCTGTCCTGGAACTAGCTCTTGTAGACCAGGCTGGCCTCGAACTCACAGAGATCCGCGAGTGCTGGGATTAAAGGCGTGCGCCACCACAGCCCAGCCAGGCTTGGATTTAAATGATTGGATTTATGATCACTTTTCATCTTTTTTCTTCTTCCTCAGTATTTTCTCACTTGTATGCAATAAGCGTACATTATGTACATAATAACAAATAAAATACATTTTGCTTTTCCAAAGGTTGCCTGTGTGCCCAGAAGTGAGTTCAAATCCCAATCAGGCCACTGGTGCGCAGAGGGGCCCTTCAGGCTCCACTTCTGCCCAACCTCAGCTTCCTCATGTCCTGGATGGGGCTAGTGTGTTCCTCTAAGGGCGGCTGTGAGGTTTAAGGAGGAGGGCATAACCAAAGTGTGGCCCAGAACACACACTGGACAACGTTTTTTCCTTTCCTTCCTACGAGTATAAAATAACTTGGGCATAAGAGTTCACAAGTATGGTGAAAGACAACCCTAATCAGGTAAAATATCTGAACTGTCTGGAGAGGCACTAAGGATACAGCTCAGGAGTAGAGCACTCCCTAGCATGCCCAAGGTATAGTTTCAATACCCAACAATAAGAACAATGAACAGAGGCTTGTGTTAAATACCCCTGTCTTAATAATTTAGATCAGGTCTTAATCTTACCCAGCAGGAGGCCAACACCCCTATCATTAGTCAAGTTAAAAAGGCCGGTTGTGTTACCCAGCCCCACCAGTAGGTGGGGCCGATCTCTACCCGTGCCCACACAGCCAGTCACACAGCTCTTTAGATACCGGCCACTGGGCATCGCCGTCTGGAACACACCCCCATCAGAACCGACTGCAAACGTCCAGGGCTTCCCTCCCCACATACTCCTACCTCACACCACTTCCTGTTAGCAGCTCCCCCCCTCCTTTATGACCACCCCACCCTGCCTTCAAGACTCACTCTTCGGAATGAGACCCCCTCATCCATAAATGGGATTCTCTATCAGAAACCCAGCTGGAATTTGCCCTGCCTTTTCCCAGCTTCTCTTTCACTCCTCCAACTTTACAACTGCCTGGTAAAGCTAAGCACTGTGCTAGGAACCAGTGAGGAATCACGCACAGGCCCCGCTCTGGCAGCCTCCCAGCCTGGAGGAGAGAGGCCGTCACGTGACACCACTGTGTTGTAATGACTATTATACTGAACCGCCAATGCAGGCTAACAAGGCCAGCAACTGTCCTCAGCCGTTCATACAGGTGAACGGTCCTCACAACCTAGCTCACAAGCCAGAGTAAAATCAGTCGGGTTTAACAAGAGGATGAAGCACGGGGAAGGTCAGGAACTTGTCTAAGCACAGGCTTAAAATAACCAAAACTGTATTTGGAGTGAAATTTTACACTCGTAAATTACCAAGAAGCCCAGGGTGGCGGTGCACACCTGCAATCCTAGCATTTAGGAGGGAGAGACAAGACTGAAGTTCAAGGTGAGACTTAGATACATGGTGAGCTCAAAACCAGCCCAGGCTACGTGAGACTGTGACTCGAAAGCTCGGCGCTGGAGAGATGGCTTAGTGGCTAAGGGACCTGCTACACTTCCTGAGGACCAGAGTTCTGTTTCCCGCACCTATCATCCCTCACACCAGCTCCAGAAGATCTGGTGCCACTTTTGGCCTTCTTGGGTGCCAGGAACACATGTATGCAAGCAAAACAGTCATACACATAAAATAAGTATTCTTTAGGTATGACTTCAAGATACTCAGGGAGGAACGGCGCTTGTCACCCAGCCTCATGCGTTGAGTTTATTGCCAGGACCCACATAGTAGGAGAGAACCAAGTCTTGTACATTGTCTTCTGACCACTACACATGCATACATGTAATAAGAATTAAGAATGCAATTAACTATGAAACAAAACATGACTCCAAAGAGCTATATGGGTTATATCTAGTAAAGTCTGCTATATTATAGATTAGAACTTAGAAACATTATATGTATTTATTAAATTTTATATAACTAATTGATCCATTACATGTCAGTCTAAATGATATTTATAAATTAAAAGCTACATAAAAATTCTTGAAAAAAGACTATATTGTCTCAAGTGTTTATAGGTATCTTCAATGTCTGATTCTTTTTTCTTTTTCTTGTTTGCGCTACTACAGATTGAACTTGGGGCTTTGCACAAACTAGGCCGGTGTTCTACCAATGAACTACATATATCCCCAGCCCTGATTCTGACCAATTAGCAAGTAAAATAGACTCCTGTGTCTTACCTTCACTCTCTTTTGTGGTTCGCTATTTGGTCGCAGTGTGAGAAAAGGTTCGGCCTCACACAGAACTGCTGGAAAGGGAAGGGTGTCTGGCCAGACCACTCATAACAGCAGATACCCCGCTTGGATAGCCCGCCAAAATGTGACGAGTGCTGCTTTCTGAAAGGCTTGCTGCAGAGCGGAATCTGGAACCAATGGATGTGGTCTGCATGTTTGTGTCCCTTCCAAACTTCATGTTGAAACGGAGCCTCCAATGCTTTAGTATTAAGCAGTGAGACCTTTAGAGGGGATTGGTGATCTTATAAAGGGGCTGGAGGAAATCATCAGGGCCTGTTTCGGTCTTTTATAGTAACCTCCCATCACTATGGTGAAAAATCTGCTATGATAAACATTGTGCAATAGGAAAAGGATTGTTTGGGCACAATGTTTTAGAAGTTTTAGCTTATCATCTAGAGTCTCACTGCCTTTAGAGCTGTGTCGGGGCAGCATTATCATGGTGGGGAGTGTGTGGCAAAGCAGAGGAATCACCTCGGTCAGGAAAAGAGGGAGAGAGAAGGGTTGTGATCCTCTGTCCTCTTCAAGGGCCTCTGGTGACTCTAAGAACCCCTGCTAAGTCACACCTCATGAAGGTACCAGGCTGGGGATCAACCCTTTAACATATGGGCCTTCTAAAGACTCTTAAGATCAAATTATGCCACCCTTCTTCCTTCAGTGTCTCTCTCTCTCTGTCTCTCTCTTTCTCTCTCTCTCTTGTGATCTGCCAACTACCCAAGGACAAATAAACACAGTGTGACTCTAAACCATTCTGTCAAGGGAAAATGACACTTAGTTAAAAATATAAAGTTCAGCTTCCACTCAAGCAATCTCTCCAGCTTTTGTCTTTGGTAGTCAAGACTTGCCATTTTGTCACAGAAATCAGTGTGGCAGTTCAGGGATTGTAGTAACCTCGTAACTATCCCTGCAGGCAATACCTTTCTCCCAGTACATTTTTTTAAAGACCTATTTTAAATTATACATGAAATGTGTGTCTGCATGTAGGTTTGTGCACAGAGGCGTGCAGGTGCCCACAGAGTCCAGCAGAGGGCATCAGATCCCCTGGAACTGCAGTTACAGATGGTTGTGAGTAGCCCAACACAGGTGCTCGGATCCAAACTCGAGCTCCCTGGTAAAGCAAGAACACACCCTTAACCAACTCTCCGGGACAGTACCATTACTTTGATTCAAACTAAAATGTAATGGTTTTATCTTTGGTTGTTTTTACAATATCACTTCAAACATCACCTCCCCCTCCCCCCAAAAAAGTGCAAATAGGAGCTGTATGAATTGCTGATCAGTGATGGAAGTTTTCTGGGTCCCTCCAGGGACCAGAGGCCATACTGTGAGAATAGCAGCTCCATGTTATAATATGACCCAGCCTAAATCCAAAACATTTTGTGCCATTGCTGACCTTGAAGAGTCCTTTGCCACACCCCTCAGAGTCCTTGAACTGCAAGTCCTAGCTTTGAAGGTTCACTAACAATCTAAGGACCACCAAACCAGACCCGGCCTGGACTGGTTAAGCCTTGGTTTGCCTCCCCTAGACACGGGTTGGGAAGGGGATGAGACCTGGCATCCAGAGCCCATGGCTTGTACCAGGCACGGTACACTGTCCAGTGACAGTTCTTACCGACTCTACTTGTCAGTGAAGAAACTGACGCTGGGGAGGAAGAACTCCACATAGAGCTGTCCAGCGTGAAAACTCACGCGGCACGTCATGTTTCTGTCTGTTCCCACACTCACTTCCTGCCTGTCTGATTTTTCCGCCTCCCAGCGCCCCAGTTGCTGAGGTTCTAGCACGCCTGCCTCACTGCCAAAATTTCCTGAAATGAGAAAGTTCCCAGCACTGGCTGGCCGCTTGAATCTCCCAGTGTCTGAGTTACTAATGGTCACAAATCACTCAGACTTTGGAAACTCTGAGCCACGTCAGTCCTTGGCACACACAGTTGATGAAACTGACAAGCTTTACTTCGGCTGTTGTTCATAGTTTTGACGACTAGCTCACGCAGGCTTTCCTCTGGGGAGCATTTTCATCTGAGCTGTAAGCTGGTCATCCCCGTCTGCGCTATACAGAGAGGTCGACATCCTCTGGGCCCTGTGGCGTCCCTGGAAGAGTGGCAGTCACACAGCCGTGTGGCAGGATACCAGCAGGATGAGACTCACATCCTAAGACTCAGCTTCAGGAAAGTTCAGCCCAAAATAAATCTGAAGTCAAAGTAAATAAAGCATTAGGAATATTTTGGGAGAGCAATTCCACAAAGCCGCGGGGAGGGGGAAGGGAGGCCTGCAAATAGGATTGTCCTCTGTCCTTGCTGTAGGTTCTGTCCTCTGATACATCTTGTTAAATGCTGGTTCCGTATCTGACATTTGTAAGGGCAGGAATGAGCCATGTTTAGGAAAATTACATTGTATCTTCAGAGGGAAGCGAGTCCCTTAAGCACTAGTTTGAGATAGGGCCGGGAGTTTGATGAGGTCTCAAGGCTATGATGATAAAAGCAGGCTGGAAGGAGCGTGTAATTTGTGCCAAGGGGCCTGGAGAGGAGCAAGCTACACTACTGAGTCACACAGGGCATGCTGGGTAGCCTTGGCTCCACAGAGCTAAAGGGCAGATGCCTGGAATCTTTATGATTCCACAGGATGGCAGGAGAAAACCCTCCTGCACAAGCGGCACAGAGAAGAGCTGTAGAGGTGGCTGAGGGGCAGGGTATGTGCTCTGGTTTGCAGGACTCTGGGTTCAATTGCCAGAATAAACAAAAACAAAAACAAGGCTGGAATGAGATAACACTCAAACATTAAGTGTTATCTGCATGTGCACTTGTTAGCAAATCAAGCAGATCTATTGTTGTGACTAATGCAATCCTGCATCCTTCATTCATCCAACCAAAATTTAATTAATGTCTATTATCCCCGCCAGCTAAGTACTGAGACAATTAGAATGATAAGAAACTGGCTTTTCCCTTAGGATGTTTTCAAGTTAGTGGGAGCCCTAAGGATAAAATAAAGCGATCAAACAGTCTGTTGGGGAAGGAGGTGCTGAGAAAGGCTTCCTCCTAACAGTGAAAATGACCTTAGCAGGGCCAGGGAGATGGTTCAGTGTATAAAGGCACTTGCGGCCTAGCCTAACTACCTAGCTTGATTTCTGGAATAGACATGATGGAAAAAAGAGAACCGACTCCTGGAAATGCTCTCTCACCTCCACATGAGTGCCAAGCTCACTGCACATAGGCCTCAACCCTAAACAAATAAGTAAACACATGAGTTAAGATGCTAAAAGAAAAAAAGTAAATTGACCTTATTGAAATCCCAGAGAGAAAAGAGCTGGGATTTTGACAGGTGAAGAGAGATGCCGACTATAACCCCCAATAACTTATTTCAGTCTGCATTTCTCGCTTCACTTAAATTCCTTAGAATTTCTGGATGTGGTGGTACACACCTTTACTGCCAGCACTTACAAGGCAGAGGTAGGTGGAGCTCTATGAGTTCGATGCCAGCCTGGTCTACATAGTGAATGCTAGGCTACCCAGGGCTACAGCGCGAGGCTGTGCCTCAAAACAAATCAAGACAAAAAATAAACAAACACCTCAGGGTGGACAGAACTCTAATGGTCTTGATATAAAGGCGAGAGGCAACAGCTTACTGGAGTTGACTGAGACAGCAGTCTGAAGCAAAGGTGGAAATCCGGACGGCACATGTTTAGGTTTGGAGACAGACCTGGGTTTGAATTCTGCTGTGGCGACTTGGACAAGTTCCTTAACATCTTAAGATGTCTGCATGAAAACTCAACCGTATGGCTACCCAAACAAATCCTGACTATTGATAATACCAGTTGACATGTCAGCTGTGGTGGGGGAAGCCTCACAAGGCCCCAACCCTAGACGAGGCACTACAGGCAATCAACGGCTGCTGAACGAATTGGCCATCTCCAGGGACAAGTGCACTGACAGGTTATCTAGGCCCAAGTGGTCTGCCTATGCACATTTCCCTACCAGCCACACTAAATTGACTCAGTAGGTTACACATTGTATGCAGATGTATGTGTGCCTATGAAACAATGACCAGAGAAGATGTTAGGAGCTTGAGAGTGGGTTGGGGCAGAGGAGTTGGAAGGGAAAGAGGGAGGAGAGAAAATAATGTAAATATAGTACTCAAGTATAAAATTCTCAAAAAAATAAAACACACACACACACACACACACACAATCGTACCTTGTGGATAGGAAGAGGTTATGAGAGAGAATGAAGCTATCAGAGACCTGGCACAGAACATCTTCTTTCTCTGAGATCAAGTAGGGCATCTCTCGTCCTTCAATTCCCCCAGTGTGTACTTCTCTGCACCCCTGAAGCCTTCATCCCAGCTGCTGCCACGTCTCACTGATGTTATGGGAGGACTCTGGATGTTTGCCCTGCTCCTCAACCAGCTCTGCTTGAATCCAGTCCTTCCATAACAACCAAAACTGCTTTGCAACCCACGGGGACTCATGTCTTTGTCCTGCTCCAGCCCCTCGCTTGGCTCCCTCATCTTCCCATGCATCTGAGTGGCTTCCAGATCTCTAGTATCCAGCCCTCGGATGCCTTTCAATGTATCCTGCTCCTGCTGTTCTCAGATTCCACAGTGACCTCTGGGACTTGGAAGGTCCTTTTTCTACCTGAGGTTTCACATCCCTGCTGACCCTAAGTTTCTCTTCATGCTAATGCCCCTTCCTTGCGATGCCTTCCAGACATGCTGGACTTCTCAGCTTCTTCTAGCAAACAAGCCATAATTCCCTCCCTTCCTCGCCACAAGCAGAGCCAGATTCAGTGCCCCATCTCATGACCTTCTCCTTGCATTTCCTCCATTAGCACCCACTATTGACTTCTACCTCTATGTACCCATCACAAAACAGAGACCTTTAGAAGCCCATACTATAACTTTTATCCATTGTCTGCTCTATTTGAATGAACGCACAGCTGGGCCCGGCGGTACTTGCTGTAACCTCAGCTACAGGGTGAAGCTGAAGCCAGGATAGCTTAATGAAACCTTGTCTCAAAATAAAAAGTGAGAAGGGGGTAAGGGTGCTACTTAGTAACAGAGTGACTGCCTAACGTGGAAGGCCCATATTTAGGGAGAATAGGAGGAGGAAAAGATGGACAGATGGATTAATGAATGACTTTCCCCCCAATTTTCCAAATGGTGAATGGAGGGACGAGATTCAAATTGAAGTCAAAGCAATGGTCAAACTCATCTACTCCCATCTTCCTGGCTGAAACCTAATTAAAACCTGAAGTAGATCCCCCAGCCCCAGAACAACTTCTCCCTCCCAGGTCTTCCCACACACATCCTCTATGACATCTCTGCTTAACTATGGTCCCCTTGGGGTCAGGAAATTATATCTCTCTTGAGGACTGAAGGACTCCTTCTATTGTACAAAATCATTACTGTTTGGGCAAATATCGGCCCCTCTGACTCAACTGACATCATTTTTTCATGACGCTGTGATAAGCAGGGGGCTTTCCTGGGTCCAGAACTCTGGCAAGAGGGGTTGAAGAGTGGGAAACACCTCAGTTCAACCCAAAGTTCCTGGAAGTTGGTGCAAATGTGTGTTTTTCTTTCTTCTTAGTCATTCAGATTCATTGAGCTAACCTTCATTCTTTTGTCAATATTTGTGAACTGAAAATACGACAAACTGTCCCCTGTACGGTTCAAAGTCTAGACATTGACTGATGACCAGGAACAAAATTCCCTGGGAACAAAAACCACAGATTTCAAAACTGGCTCTAGAGTAATGGGTTTCTGGCTTTGGAGAGCTCTGCCTATGACTTGAAGAGTACTCTGTCAGCTGAGGAGAGATCTGGCGCTTAGCGCCTTGTGGTCCCAAGTGATGAAGAAGCTTGAACGCCACAATGAGCAGTAATAATGCCTTGTGTTGAGGGCACAGCTAACGGGTCCTCTCCAATCCAGAGGACTAAGAATTCTACAGCCAGTTACCAGTGTTTTAAAACTATCAACAGAGAAGTTTGAAGAGCTGCCACTACCGACAAGGGGCCCAGCGTCAGAGATGTATTCTCATCGAGGTCTCTTTGTTTTGTTGTCCGGAACCCTTAACCCCACCCCAGGGTCCAGCCACTACTGCCTTTCCCTGAGTAACGAAAAATCCCTTGTCCCCGACACCTCTGATCTTTTCTCTAGGGCAACCGTCTTGGAATAAGCAACTGCAGTCACACCCATTTTGTCCTTGCAGCTGGCAATATTCCTGCTTCCTCTCGCTGATATTCAGGTCTCTCTCAACCCTTGCTCTGGAGGTAAGCCAAGTTCACCGAGTCCACTGATGTCCTTGGCTCTGCTACAGGGATTGGAATTCTGCTTTTGCATGCTGTTGGTCACTGGGATGAGGTGGGTGTGAGGAGAGGCCATCAGATGAGCTCCAGCCTGACTCTTCAGGCTGCGTGTGGGCAGTGATGCCCTTGCTATCATTCACCCAACCGTGTGAGAAACAGTGGCTTGCGTGCCTGTTGGCATCTGTGTCGTGACCTGGAGGGTCACTGGGGTGAGGAATGGAACATGTCTGCCTTTAGGAGGAGGACAGAGCAAGAGAATCCGAGACTCGTGGCAGGAGCCTCAAGGGCCCAACATCTGAAGCCCGCCCACCTTCCAAGCTCATGGCTATGGGGAGCCAATAAACTCTCTTTACTGCACAAGCCAGCGTGGGTTAGTTTGCTGTAACTCATCACAGAAGGCCTCCTGGGTGACTCAAATGCCTCCCGGAGCTCTGGGAATGGCATCCAGACGCCTACCTTGCTATTAAATGCCCACTAAACTCTAAGATCGGTGAGCGCTTTGGGGCCAGGGCTGGGTTTTCATTGGCCCTGGGAGTAGCTGGCCCCTGCTAGCCCTCACTCTAGCACACAGCAGGACTCCGAATTTTTGTTTCGAACAAGTAATCCCGGTCTCCTTCTAGCACGTTTTCTGTCTCCCCAAGGCAGGGGAGTGGGAGGCTAAGGTCCCCTGCATCTTCTGCCAGAGCCGCTTCTGCGCATGCGCTGTATTTTGCTAAACACCAACCTTCTTGTACAAACAACTTCCTATCCTCACAGACGCCATCATCAGGGAAAGACCAGCAGGTGTAAAAATGAGGCTCTCTGTATCCAAAAGAGTGCCTGACACTCAGGCTCCCAAGAAGGACAATGGCCAGAAAGGCCCAAGGTGCAGAACATTGTGAGCCCTCACAGTAAAAAGCCTGGAGAAGTTGGGATCATCCATGTATTTGGAGAGGGCTTCCAAGCCATTGTGATTGTACCATGAGTAGGGAGGATGCCCATGTGGGTCTGCTTATTCGGCCATATCCTCCTTGCTGTCTTCAGCTCCTCCCACAGCCCCTTCTACCTGATCCGTCCTCGCTCTACACTCAACCAACTTTTTCTTACTCCTCTGCAAAAGTTGAAATCTCATTTATTTTTCTCTTCACCCCTCTCCAACATATGAGCTCTCTGTGAAAGCAGGGCTTTCATCTCATTTATCACCATTTGTTTAGAATCACATGAGGCGGGAGAGATGGCTCTTTAGTTAAGAGCAGGTAGTGAGTGCCCTTGCAGAGGACCCGGATTTGGCAACTCCTACTCCAGGGGATCCAATATCCTCTTCCAACCTCAGTGAGCACTGCATTCATGCATGCATGTGTGCGCATGCACACACACACACACACATACAATCAAAAGACACATCCCATATTTTGAGTGCCTCAGTATCCTTAATGAAGGATAATTTAAATGCAACCCAAGCAAGCTTCCCCTCTCTTGCAGACCCGTTTCCCTCTCCCACAACCAGCTTTCTGCCATAGCATTCAGGTTATTTCCTCCATTGTCCCCATCAAAACAAAAGGCTCCAATGTGTTTGTTTGTGGTTACTTGTTGGTTGTTAGCAGAATATAAGTCTGTCCTTTCCCTGTTCAGTCTCCAGGGCGACCGACTGCTTCCAGGCTGCAAATGGGTGCTGGAATAAGGACGTGGGATTGAAGCTCCCAGGCTCTGGAAACAGTGGATGGGAGGAGAGACGGAATCTTTGTGACACAGAGAAAGTCTGCCAGGTAAATGAGGTCACTTCAGCAGGGGGAAGCAGAGCTTACAGTCTGGGAGCTAGTCAGAACTAGCTGCCTGACAGAGTCCATGTCTGCCTTGAGTCCCTGACTCCTTCTCCGGTTGCCATTTTTCTGCCCTGCGCAGCTTCCCGATAATGTCCCTGCTTATTTTTAACGCACCGGCAGCATCCCTGTCCAAATCGACCGGGTATTTGAGAAGCCGGCACAGAACCTCCAGGTCTGTTTGCCTTCTCAATGCTTCAATTATGCCGTTTAATGAGGGCCCAGCAGCCAAGCCCAGCCTGACATTTTAAAAGATTCCCAGTGCCTTTGTGTTGCAGCAGGCCTCTGGCTTCTTTCTCTCAATTATTACCTTAACCATGCCCCGGAGACCCAAGGAGACCGTTTATTTTGACTGGTAGATTGTTAAACTACAGGAGGCAGGCCAGAGCCAGCGCCAGGCTGTGATTTCCATTGCTCCACAGGCCAAAGCCTTGGTGCTGAGAATAGCCAAGGCCACTTCCTGCTGGAGAAGGAAATGGCAGTTTCCTCAGCTCCCGGAAATGTGGCTTCCTCTCTGGTGCCTAGCTCAGTGTTCACCCATCAGACAGTCTCTTCCCACCCCAAACCCCCGGGGACCGGCTCCAGCCTGGAGAAGACATCCTGTTTCCCTGAGGAAGTGGCCCAGATTGGGGTGGCCACCAGGGCGTTGGAGTGGGCGTGAGTGGGTAGCAGGGCAGGAAAGAGCTGACAAGGAGCGATGCTAATAATATTGTGTGTTAAGAAGGAGGCACACCCGTCCCTTTGTCCAGACCCCAGAGACCTCCGCAAACCTGCCAAAACTTCCCACGGCCTTTGAAGGCCAAGTCCTCCCGATACTGTTTTTGCTTTCTTCATCTATCTGTGCTAACTGTGCATCTTTGTGGAATATAGTGTGACTGCGCCTGTTTGGTGCATGCATGCCAGGTGTGATGGATGAATCCAGACAATTACAATCTCCTCTTTGAAAAGCTACCATTTTCTTGTGGTTGAAGCTTACAAAACCCTCTCTTCTGTATTTTTAAATCGACCAGTATAAGATGTTGTAAACTGAGTCACCCTGGTGCGCTGTGAAACACTAGAATTTATTCTTTCTAAGTAGACTTCCAGTACCCTGCCATCTCTTCTTTCAACAATGTTTCTGACTCTCCTAACAGTCACCCAATCCAAAAATGCGATTCCAGGGCCTGGAAAGTTGGCTCCATGGTTGGTTCCCAGCACTCACATGGTGGCTCACAACCTGCTGTAGCTCCAATACCAGGGGATCTGATGCCCTCTTCCTACCTCCATGGGTGTCAGGCACTCACATGGTGTACAGACATATATGCAGGCAAAGCACTCATACGTATTAAAATACCAGTTATTTAGTTAAGAAAAATCAGTCTGTTTCTTATGCTCATTCTATGGATTTCGGGAATTAAGAACAGGCAGAAGGCTGTGCCACAGCCCAGTGGTAGGGCACGGATCTAGCATGAACAAGCCCTGGGTTCAAACAGAAGAGAGGAGGGAAAGGAAGAAGGATGGGAAGATGGGAGGATGGGGGGATAGAAGGATGGGTTGCTTGACACTGACACTGATTGTCACAGGACAGAGGCAAGCTCCTCTGGTTCAACTCTATTCTATAACATATACTCTTTCTTTCTCTCTGCCTCTCTCTCTCTCTCTCTCTCTACAGAGAGAGAGAGAGAGAGAGAGAGAGAGAGAGAGAGAGAGAGAGAGAGAGCAAAAACAAATCACACTATACCCCACAAAAAGATACAATTAGTGACCTGGTAGGTGGGTTGTTAACCTCTCTGAACCTCAGCTTTTCTGGGAAGAATGGTGTGGCCGCCCCCTTAAGACCGCTAGGCGATTCCATGAGCCAGACCCCTCAGAGCAGACGAGGCACTTGCACATAGTCCATGATTGTTTTCCTCTGCCCTTTCAGAAGGGGCGTGCCTTCCCCTGCTTCTTGAGGAATAATAGTCGCCCTTCTCTGAAGCCTTGGCACCGGCCAGCACCCTTGGCCTTGGAATTTCAGCCTCTGTGGAGATGGGCCTCAGGAGGGCACTTCTCTGAATGTTCTCCTTGTGGGAAATTTGCTTAAATAAAAGCGCAACCCAGCTGTCGTTTTATTATAATTTTATATGAACTACTTGTCAAGCGATGTTTATGGCATCATCTCATTTTTAATTATTTTTTATATTTTAAAATAGTTTAGACTTAAAGAAGAAAATTACAAGGGTAGTAAAAAATTCACAGATAGTTCAAAATCCACTTTTCCTAGACATTGACAATACACAGTAATGTGCCATGTGTCACAGTTAATGAACAAATGCTGGTATGTTTTTATTAACTGAAGTCCACACTTTCTCCAGCCATTGTTAATTTTTAATCTAATTATCATTTTTCTGTTCCAGGATACCATTATAATATCACCTTGCATTCATTTGTTCTGTCCCTCGCCTCCAGTTAACCTGACCATTACTCAAGTTATCCTTGGCTTTTTTATAATTTTGTTTTTGTTTTGTTTGTTTTGTTTTGTTTTTCCAGACAGGGTTTCTCTGTGTATCAGCCCTGTCTGTCCTGGAACTAGCTCTTATACATCAGGCTGGCCTCGAACTCACAGAGATCCACCCGTCTCTTCCTCCCGAGTGCTGGGATTAAAGACATGCACCCCCATCACCCAGCCCTTTTTATGAATTTTACAGAGTACTGGTCACATATGTTGCAGACTGTCACTTAATTAGACATAGTCTGATGTCTTCACATGATGAGACAGGCTGGGGTCTGGGGCTTGAAGGAGGGGCATTTCCACAGACGTGTCACTGGATCTCACATATCAAGAGTGATGCTGTCACCCACTTGAGATCCCACCACTTGAGAGTCTGAGGCAGGAGGATCACAGCGAGTTGGAAGCCAGCCTGTGCTATATACTGAGATCACAGTCAGAAAAAAGTATATACTATCACCAGGCATGGTGGCACGTGTCTGAAATCCTCAGGACACAGAAGGCTCAGGTAGAAAGAGTAGAGGTTTGAGTCCACCTAGGCTGTACAGAGACCCTGCCTTTCAAAAAGAAAAGACTGTACACAGTCCACATTACATTCCAGCACCTTGGGGGCAGAAAAGCTACAAATCGCTTGAAATTTGATTGCAAGAAAATGTGTGTGTGTGTATATATATATATATATATATATATATATATATATATATATATATATCCCCTTACTGGTTTATTCTGCCTGTTATTGAATTATATTAATATTTAAACAAAGGAGTAATTTTCATATTTTGTATTATAATTCAGTGCTACTCCATGTTGTTCTCCAAATTACTCCAGCTTTAGCCATTGATATCCCCTTCTGCATTGATTTGACATACTCCTTATAGTTTTTTGTCATATATATGTGTGTTTATATACATATATGTATATATATGTATGTATACACAAACACATATATACACATATCCTAGGGTCTCCAGTGCAACAAGGCTCCCCCCTTAAAGCTTTACACACTCCCCACTCAGGAATACCCTGAAGAAAATCTGACCCTGCACATTGCCTGACTTTGATAGCTTTTCTCATGCCTCTTACATTCTACAGGCCTGCAACACCAGCACTCGGCAGACAGCATCAAGTTCCACTGTTAGCATGTGGTGTAGCCTGGCTCCTGTGGGCCATGACTGCCATAGCTTTTGGGTATTTAGATGGCTGGAGATGGAAAAACATTTTCTAGGCAATCCCTTCCCAACAGGTCACCACTTCAGTTGGCATATTATACCCAAGAGCCTTTGGTGGGAGAAGGGTCTTTTTGTCTTCATACAAAGCACTGGGATTCTCTGTAATGACACTACTCTCCTTAGCAACTACAGACATTTTATCTTCACTTGCATTGTCTAACTTCAGTCACTTTCAGGTTTCCTTCTTCACCAAACAGCATGATTTTTAATTTTCTCCATCCTGCTCTTTGCTCTCTCTTCTTACTATAAAGCTGACTAAATGTAATGAATAACAACCATGCCACAGCCTACACATTGTGCTATCTTGACTTTCTCAACATTTCTGTTCTTCAAACTCCCAACAGAAGGGCATACTCATTTCTGCTAATAACACCCCAGATCTTCTCTAGCCTGCATCTCCAAACTTCCCACAATCTAGTTCCCATGCTTAAACACAGCAACAGAACACTTCTCTGAAGCCAGTTCTCTGTATCAGTTCCTTTATCATTGCTCTGAGAAGATACCTGACAAGACCGACTGAATGTGTGAAGGATTTAATAGATACTTAAGGTATAAAGGACTGATTTTGGCTCAGTTTCAGAGCAATCCACTACAGTGAGGAAGGCTGTATCACAGAGAAGCCGTTCAATCTATGCCTGTAGGAGATTGTGGGAGCTCTCATATGCTGCAGACCAAAAGACAGAAAAGAGGCCAGAATGAGGGGCAGGTTATCCTTCAAAGACCTATTCCTAGTAACCTACTCTGCCAGCCAGAATATCAAAAGATTCAATGTATTATCACAAGCAGAGAGCAGCCGTCCAAACATGAGCCTGTGCTGGACTTTCCAGAGTGAAGCCAGAACAAGGACTTGAACAGAACTCACTTTGCCTTTCATTCCATAGATTTCATTCATCAGCAAAATTACTTATGTCATCAATGTGTTCCTCTAGTCCTTTCACTGCGATGTTTACATACATTGAAATAATCCTGTTTGTGGGGTCTGGAGAGATGACTCAGCAGCTAAGAGCACTGGTTGCTCTTCTGGAGGAACCAGGGTGGGCTCCTAGCACACACAAGGCAGCTCACATCCATCCCTAACTCCAGTTACAGGGGATGCCCTCTTCTGATCTCTGCGGGTCCAGGCAAATACTTGACTCGTGCAGGCAAAACATTCATACACACAACATAAATTTTTTTTTTTTAAAAAAGTCTTAAGAGTTATATTGTTTTGCCACATTGTATAATAAATCTTTGGTCTTTTGGATGACTTTTAAAACGTGCTACTTTAGCTCTGTCCTACTTTGTTTAATAAACAAACGCATGCCATCATGTACACAACTTACAGCTATACACAATCATTTTGCCACTCTAAAATACCTACGATCCAATCTTCTGGACCCCTGGAAACCGCTGACTCTTTTGCTCTCTCTGTGGTGTTTCTAGACTAGCACAGAGGTGGAAGTTGGAAGTAGTCTGTGGCCATTTCAGACGACAACCCTTTGCTTAGCAAAACGTACCGTAATCTAACTTTGTCTTTTCATCTCTTGATAGTTCCCTCGTTTTTAAAAACCATAAAATCTCATTGTACACACGTCACAATTTGTCTAGTTGTTTGCTTGTTGCAAGACGTTTTGTGGACGTTTTCCCATGTAAAGTATAAAAGCAAAATGCTGCAGACACTAGTATGTAGTTCAGGCAGGTTTTAAACCAGCTAAGACATATCTGTAAATACAATTGCTATCCCCACAGTGAGAGTATATTTAAAGTAAATAGTAAGAAACAACCATCCTTTTCTTCTTAGCTTATCAGGGGCCAGCCTCGACAAAAATACCCTCTTCCAGAGTGGAGGCGTGGGAATTTAGAAATATAGTAAAGAATACAATGATGCGAATGAAAATAATAAACCGCAGAAACATATAGGATAGTATTGGGAGGGAATTTCAGTGAGTACTGAAAATTTGCCTGTGTTTAATTTCCAACAGCTTATTATACCCGATTTCAAAAGTAGGAGTGGAACAAAAGGACTGCATTAACACACAGACTGAAAGTCATGGGGTACATTCATCGCTCACACCCCAGACCAGACACTCTGTAGGCAAGCCACTCCCTGGGTGGAATCCCAAGTTATTTCCACAAAGGGAAGTGAAACTTAGTTGGATCCTTAGACTTTTGCTTTAGGTAGGAACCAACTACTTCCCTATTTCAGGAGCACGAGGTCTGGCAACTAGGCACACCTGTTGATGACAGTCTTGAGAAAGCAGAGCTCCGCACAGTTGCAAGGCACCACACAGTCGTGATAACTTAACTCCCTGATGACAAACCATGTTGTTCCTCTACCCACAGAAGTATATGCCTGGCTTATATCTAGCTGATAAAGGGTCTATTTAGATTAAATTGTTTTCTTATCATTGAGTTCACAAGTTCTTTGTCTACATTGGATACAACTCCTTTATCAGCATGTGTTTTGTAAATATTTTCCCTTGCCCTGTGCCTAGTCTTCTGGCCATCTTAATAGCAACTTTCAGAGAGCAGGTTTAGTGGTAGCAAGCAATGTTCTTCCCCTGGTGATGCCTTTGATGAACCTAATAGCTCATCACTAGACCTTGAGTGGCTCGAAATACACTCTCTTCTGTGATCACTGTAGCAGTGCTCTTGGGGACAGGATGCTATTCCCATTTTATAGGAGAAAGTTGGCTACCACATTTCTTTTTTCTTTCGAGTACACACAAAAGGCACCAAAAGAAAATAGGTAGTCAACAGTAGCCCAAGACAGAGCCTTTATATCCAAGAGCATCTGACTGTCTCTCTTCCTCCATAGCTGCATTGGCTGTGATATGAATATCATGTCATCATTCTGTGTACACATTCAGTCATCCCAGCAGCCAAATACTGTCATTGTGCCTCCACCACCAGTATTGTTACCATTACCATCACACCATCACCATTTCCCCCAGCAACCGCCTCTATCACCACCAGAACACACACAGACACACACACACACACACCAACGTCACTACTGCTCTGATAGAGCAGGTGCTTCACTAGCGAATGTCATGGTTTTTGATTGATTGATGTTCACCTAGCACAGTACCATGCTTCACCCAGAACCTTTCCACCTCAGTTTGGGAAGCAAAGTAGACTGACCGCTAGGAAGGTCAAACTTAAGTGCCTCACCAATGTCACACAGCTAGCAAATGCCAGGATTAGTCTGGAATGAGAGACTCTGTAGCCAGTGATCCAGAGCGATCCAAGGGCTCAGTGTATGTGCCAGGGCCCTTGGCAAGGGCAGCCCCATGCTCAGGAGGCTGATGTCATTCCCTTTTAAAGAGACACCCTTCTCCTACTTCCCCGGCAACTTAACCTTCCCCCAACTTCACAGACTCAGCACCCTACAATATAATTTAGAACCTGGAGGTGTCCATCGCTAAAGCCTATGAGCATTAGAAGGAACCACTCTATGGAGCATAAAATCCTGGGGAAAATAATCTCTATTCCTTTAAGTGACAAAACACTGTCTATATCCAAACCATTTTACTAAAATAACAATGCACTCCATGACAGGTACTGGGAGGATTTATAATCATTCCAAATGGAGCCACGCAGAAGTGGCTCCCTGGCTGTGAAGCCACTGATTTCCTGGTGCAGTCTGTTCCATGGCGAGGGCCAGGGAGGCCACAGCTCTGCAAGCTCAGCTTCCTGGAAGAAAGAGGTCTTTCTCTGAGGGATGGCCTCTACCCTCCAGTGCCAGCACTGGGCTGGCTCCTGGGGATGGAATGAGAGCTGCAGACATCTCAGAGAGCTGCTTTCACATCCCTGGGTGGGGAAAAAAAAAGAAGCCCCCTGTTCCCTGCACACAAGCAATAAACTTCACCACACGTCAAACTTGTACCTACCCCCATCAACTCCAGCTTCCTCTTAGGGGATTCAGAGGCTTTAGAAGTATTCCGTCCCCCTGTCACTTCCCTGGAGTCCAAAACCTAAATTTAAGTTCTATTGAACTACTGACTAACTCTGTGACCTTGCTTGACCCCTGAGTGACTTCCTTTCTGTGTGTAAACCAGAAGTAATAGGATTGTAGGGGGGTTGGGCAGGATGCCCCCCCACACCCACCCTCAGTGTCATTGAAAGAGATTGGTATTCCAGCAAGAGAAACGACAGAGAGATGACTGATCCATAGCATCATGGCATCATGGCTTACTGCAAGGCCTTTGGATCCTTAGGGTAATGTTTCCTCTCAGGTGCTTGTAAAGCCCTCAACACAGGCACACACTCAATGGCCATGCCCTTTCCTTCCCTTTTCTTGCAAGGGCTTCAAACTCCCCTCCTACTTTTGCACGCCTCAGTGCTTAAGGCCAGGAGCTTTGTCCCACTTCCTATCTGAGCCCAGAACATCAACACATCTGCAGAGACAGAAGCTTCAAGCTTCGGGGTGACTGCTGCAATTTCCATTTCAGAGACCCCTAAGCAGGGCTCGGAGGCCCACTCTTACCAGGGAGAGTTCGGAGGATTAATCCGTTCTCCTAGAGAGGCCAGGCAACCCGTGTAACTAAATCTCCCTGTTGGATTATTCCAGAGCCCAGAGATCACCCACAAGGCTGAACAGACACAGCAGGATGTGGCACTTTCCAGGCCTTGGTCCAACAAAGGATGTGAGAGGATGTGAGAGTAGACGGCCCACGGGTCCATGGAATCCGTCCTTCCCTCCTGCTCTGCACTATTTGCAGAAGCACTGAGCTCTCTTGGAAAGAACTTGGGTCTTAAAAGTTGGGTTGTTCCCAAATTGTGTTGAAATGGCCTTGGGCAAGTCATTTCACTTCTCTGGGCCTCAGTTTCTTCAAAAGAGAAATAGGGTTCCTTGTATGGATCACACACAGTTATGAAGTATCTGAGATGAACATATATGTATATATAGTACACATATATACATATATATTTTTAAAGAGTTATGTCCTCAAAGATCCTGTACATGACACACTATTGTGACCATACTGACTGGGATGAAGGGCAGGCTCAAATGTCAGGTCAAGCCCGTGGTGTTTTCTCCCACCTCGGTGTTCCACAGCGCCTTGCTTGCTTCGTGTTAGCATCACCTCACAACTTCCTCTCAATAACTCAACTGTGGCTTCTCAGAAACGGGGCTGCTAATCTCCCACCTCTGTGTTCCTAGAGATGGGTATCAGCCCTAGACCACTCTGCAGCTGGGGTGCCCTCTGTGATGATTAACTAGGAAGTCCACCAGTGTGTCTCACTGCCTCCCTTCCGCCTTAGTCATTTGCTTGGCAGAGAGCAGTTCCGCTGCTGCGTGCATCTCCCAGGGTCTCAGGGTCCCAGGGTCCCAGGCTCCCATGGTGGGTGTTCAATGAGCGCACACAGAAAGTGAGAACACGGGCTGGAAAGGGGAAGAGTGAAACAGAACTGCCCCAACAGCAGGCTGTTCTACCCCATCAACCACGGGGCAGGAAGATCTCCTACAACCGCCCAACCCTGCCGCGTGTTTCAGTCCGCTTTCTGTTGTCTCAGCAGAGTGGCACAGGCGGTTTAGTGTATAAATAAGAGATATTGATATGGTTCATGGTTCTGGGAGGTAGATCATGGGATTCCATGGTTTCCAGCTAAGCTGTCCCCACAGCCTCGTATTTTGGGAGCTTGATCCTTAGCTTGCAATGCTATTTTGAAGACACGAGAGGGGGTGGCACCTGAATGGCAGAGCAGGTCACTAGGAGTGGGCTTGCGAGGTCATACCCGCTTCTTGTTCCAGCCTGGGCACTCCACCTGCTCGTCTGTGCCAGGTGAGGAGCCTCCCACACATGGCTCTGCCACCGTGCCTTCCCTACTATGATGAATTAAAATCCCTCTGAAGCCATGAGCCGAAATGAAACTCACCTCCTTGGGCTGTTTCTTTGCGGTACTTTGTCCCGGCCACAAGAAGATTTGCTGTGAAAGGAGACGAAGACACTGTGACTTCTTCATTAAGACTGATGAGAAGGATCCACGTCCCCTTACTTTGTTCTTTGACACAGTCTGCTGTCTCGAGCTTCTGTCTTCGCCCCAGCTCTTCTCTCTCACCTGAAATGATTCCCAGCCTCCAAATCATAGCCTCACCCTCAGTGATTCCAACCACACTGTGCTTGCTGTGACCGGCCAACCAAGTTGCCTAATTTTTCAAAATGCAGGTAAAGTGTCACCTCACTAACAAAAGAGTTTCCAGCATGCATGTGTGCAGAGCAGATTCAAGAACCGGAGCCCTAGCGGCAAGCCTAGATTCCAGCATCGACCTTCTGACCTCAGGAAAGTCCCCTTTCATCTCTTAGCCTGTTTGCTCAGCTGTAAAATGGAAATGACTACACCTTCTTGGGGTGGGGAGGGTGAGAAGTGTGTTGGTTAACGAATACAAATACCACGGCAGAGCACTGGACACGCAAAACCAGTGGCACAGCTGCACTGGGTAGGGAGTATTAGAGAGAGGTCCCCTCCCACCAAGGTACTCGAAGCTCACTTGTATAGCTGCCATTTTACCTCAGTGTCTTCGCATCTGTGTATTACCTGTGGCCTCACTAAGAATGGGGACAGCTTGCAGGCAGGAACTCTCTGTATCGATTCCATTGGCCAGTTTGGTGTGTGAGCGAATGAATCGGTGAATGGATGGATACACAGAGAGCGAGTCGGTAGCCTGGGATCAAGCCACAGGGGCAGAAGTATTTCTTCTGAACCTCACAGGCCTGCCTCCATTTATCCTAATACCATGGAGTCTCACTTTATTCTCCAGATGAACCCATGCATTATAGAAGGAAAAAAATATGTGTTTTTCATTATGAGAGAAGACTGGGAGTCTACATTGCTATGGCTATAGTTATGCCTGAGGTATGACCTTAGGCAGTTGTTTCCCAACCTAATGTGAGGTCTGGTTCTGTTTCTCTTAAGATGCTTGTAGCTGCAAGAAGGAAAAGCAGTCATCGGTAACAATAGTCCATCAACAACAAGTGGCGCAACCCGAGGGCCCTGCACAGCTACTACAATGCCTGAAAGACGTCAGGGCCATAAGCCAGTGTGTACGAGTCTGACGATGTAAAACTGTTTCCCTTAGCTCCAAATTGCACACTCTCACTCAGCAATGACCACAGGCAAGAGGAGGGGAGTGTTTGCTTAGTGAAACTATTAAGAAAAGAGTAAGAAAAACTTTCCCAGATTTGACTGTGTGCCTCTTACCTAAACAAATCAGGAAAAGAGAAAGCACACATGCATGCGTGCCTTGAGATGGCCTCAAGGTGTAACACAGATGTGGGCTCTCCACAGCCCATTCACCTCTTAGTATAATAAGCTGAGACTAAGTCTAAGGTCTACCCATCTCCAGCACCCGTCTGGTCCCCCAGGCCACACGGTTCCTATGGAATTGAGGAGGGGTACGACTGCTGAGGGACCTGCCAGAAGCCTTAGCCAGGAAGCAGGCACATCTTCCTAGCCCATCCATTCTGGAGCCTGGGTTCCCCAATTCACTGTATGGTCTGATAAACAAGCAGAAACCAGTTACAGTAACCTATAGCAGGTGTGGAGGCTCACACCTGTGATCCAAAGACTGGAATGGCAGAGACAGGGGGTTGGAGTTTTAGGCCATAGTAAGACCCTGAAAGGAGGGACAGAGAGAGGAAGAAAGGGACTGAAAGAGGGAAGGAGAAAGGAAGGGAGAGTACAGAAGAAAAAAGAAAGAAAAATGGAAAAGAATTATTTGGACTGGAGAGATGGTTTAGGGTTAAAAGTGTGTGCTGCTCTTGCAGAGGTCATGAGTTCAGTTCTTCCAGGCACCCGCCTGTACCTCCAGCTCTTCTGGTCTCTCTAGGTATCTGCACTTGTGCATACACACGACATACATGAGCGCATACAGTTTGTCTAGAAAGAGTTAAGGGGTGGAGTTTGGGGGTGAACATAATAAAAATTTCACTGTTTGAAACCCTCAAAGGATTAAGAAAATATTTTAGAAATAAGTGGGTAAAATAAGAAAATTTAAATGCAATAAATAAAGTGACAGGCGGGAATCTTTTTTTTTTCTCCACATGTAAAAGGTGAGTAATCTAGAGCCCAAATGGCCTCTGGGAAGCCAAATTCCAAATTCCTTCTTTTTGTTCATTCTCAGCACACACAAACCCTCAAGGTTTCTTCATAGTCCAAGATCTGGCATTGTGTCTCATTATGAGTTGTTTGTTTGTTTGGTTTGGTTTTTTGAGACAGGGTTTCTCTGTGTATCTGCCTTAGCTGTCCTGGAACCACTCTGTAGACTAGGCTGGCCTCGAACTCACAGGAAGCCTTTGCCTCCCAAGTGCTGGGATTAAAGGTGTGTGCCACCATCTCCAGGCTCATTCTCATTTTTAAAGAAAGAAGATGTATAGGAGAAGACCAGGGAAGATGCGGGAGAGAAAGGCAGTATTTGTTATCTTCCTTTCTACCCTCCCCTTCTCGGACCTTCTTATAGCTGCCTCATTGGTCAGAACGTGGTGATTCACTAAGGAGGTTAAGAAATAAATAATAGCATGACAGAGAGAGACACACACACTGAATTTGAACTAGTAATGTGAGCTTGAATGCTGGTGTGGAGCGGGGTGGACTGTGAGTCTTGCCAAGCAGCTAGCAACCTGCCACAGTTCCAGGACTGATCTAGAGAGAACAATGTGAACTCTGTACAAAGACCTGAACTATTGATAGCTGAAGCCTGTTGGCTGGGGCACAGTGCTGAGCTCTCAGGCTGGCTTCTGGTTGCCTAGCTGTGGGACCTCCCTTCTCTCTCTCACCATCCTCAGGGCTAATACTGAGGGTGGGACTCCCAGGACAGCTGTGGGGAAATGCACCTGAATACAAGACTCATTTCTTTGCACCTATCCAACAACAACAGACCACAGAACCTCGTGTGTGCTGTGCAGTGCCTGCCACTGAAGAGTCGGAGATCCGTTAGTTAAAGAACTGCTTCTTCACATTCAGAATAATCTTCGAAATGCCTGGGAAGCCATCTTTTAGGAAAGACTGTGTTAGCTGGGCATAGTAATGTACACCTTTAATACCAGCATTCAGGGAAGGAAAAGGTAGGCAGATCCTTGTGAGTTCAAGTCCAGCCTGGTCTACATGGCCAACTCTAAACCTGCCAAAGCAACATTGTGAAACCCTGTCTCAAAGGAAAAAAAAAAAAAAAAAAAAAAAAACAACAGGAAAACTGTTAACTTCTGTTACGGGGTGGGTACAAATGAATGGGATATAGAGACCAACACAGGCAGGGATTCTCAGCCATGCTGTCAAGATGGACAGAGGAGTCAGCTGTGCTCAGAAAGAAGCTGGAACATGAGGAGGTAGGAATCTGTAGATATATATATATATCATGTACTCGGAACACTGACCCTCAGGCAGAGGATCTGTTTTCTAAGCCTTCTCTGCCCAGTGCTATTGTTTATTCTACACATCTGAAATCAAACAGATTTGGGTTGAGGTCCTAGCTGCACTATCTCACAATGGGAGCTGAGGCCAGGGGTTCACCTCACTTCTCTCTAACATCCCACCTGTCACCATCCTTGGCCATCACTGGCAAGGGACAGGACAAGATGAGCGTACAAATGTCTCCAACACAGCAAGTGGCTGCTCAAGAAGGACAAGGGTAGTTCCTGTGTTGGTGGTGCTTTGGGCAAAGAAACAGGTGTTCCTGGGAGACAGGAGACAAGTCACTCCTCAGGAAGGACAGATGACCACGCCATGTGGCTCTGTGGCCTCCTGTGAGCCCCATGATGGGCTGTGCTGGTTTTACTATCCTGGAATATGAGGAAATGGCCCTCATCCGCTGAGGGTTGTGTTTGAGATGGATGTGGGCAGTCGGCTTGGCAAGGTCACTCGTCACTGGCTGCATAGATCCACCAGGCCAGGCTGTTGGGCTGCCCTTCACCTACAGCCTTCTTCCGTTCAGAAGGCCGTCTTGAGGATGGTGGTCTCATGCCATGGCAATGTCTTTAAACTGTGTCACATTATGGGATGGCCAGTCCCATCTACACTTTCACTTTCTGTTACGTTCTGGCCTCACTCAGCGAGGGCTATCTGGTCTCCCACTTCCCCTACGCCACCACTCTCGCAGGGAGGCCTCCGCCCCCGCCCCCCACCTGTGTGAAATCTGGCCTCACTCTCCTGCAACAGTCAAGGCCACCTGGATGGTGTACCCTCCCATGATGATTTCGGTTCCTCAAAAGTGTCATGGTGAAGTTCATCCTCCTTTTTCTTCTTCCTTCAGGCCTCAGCTTTATGGCTCCCTCTTTGACCTTACCCTCCAGCTCCCTTCAGGTTCAGTTCATTGCTGAGAGTTCTGCAGCCCGTGACTCCCCCTTCCCCAAATTCCAGCTCAAATCATGGATGAAATTGTTTGGTCTATGCCTTTTTCCCTCGCAATAAATTGCACAAAGCCAGGGCCTCTCTTTCGAGTTCTGCACATCATCCCAGCATAGAGCTAAACAGAGCAGGGGTAGGAATGACCTACTGCTGCTGCTTGCATTGCTTGGGCCCCAGAATCCTGACTAGAGGTGACAAGGGGATAAAGAGAAAACAAACACAGACATGCAGACAAGTTAAGGTCAGGTGGACTAGGCTCTCTGCTGCAGAAGCCACAGCACCCTGGAAGCTCAGCAGTTGAGCAGGGAGGCAGGGTTATTAGAAAGATTTGAGCATGCAGAGGTTATAGTACACAGCCGAGTCCAGGAGGCTGATCTAGCTAACCTCAGGAAGAACCATGTCTGTGGGACATTTTCTGCACACACTATCAGCATTCACACTAGATCCTGAGGAAGGCTCTGCCATCCATCTGAGCCCCACCGGGTGAGGGCTTCCACACTCCCACAGTCATGTCTGTGTCAACAACATGAATTCACTCAGGACTTCACTCACTCCCTACAACCTCTCTAAGTCCATCCTACTTTCTCTGCTTTACCACGCACCCACCTCCTACCAGATCCTCAACAAACACCAGCATCAACACATTGGTCTCGCACTATTTCTTTATTGCTACTATGCATCCCAGGCTAAGCTTCTCTCCTGCCCGGCCCACCAGAGTCAGTTACCCAGAGAACAAGGCCAGCTGTCTGTGCTTGGAGAGGCCTAGTAGGTAATGCTAATGCACCTTCAAGTTCAAGGACCACAGAGCCAGAAAACCCCATGTCTTTAGAATAGAAAAAATGGGAGGCAAAGTGTTTCCTTTAGCTCCAGAATTCTCCAGAAATACACCCAATATGGGGGCCTCCCATCAAGATATGGTTTTTTTTTAGAATAAGCATGACATATATTTTTAAATAAAGCTCATTTTGTTCAAAAGCAAACACAATCAAAATGATACACTGCTTTAAATTCTACTAATTAGGATATAAAAGGAAACATCTTGTTTTCAGTTGAACTTGTTACCCAGTTACAAACTCCCTAAATGTTAATTTGTGGTACACACAGAAAGCCTTAACATGCAGTAGCCCCTGGGATGATGCCTCTATCTGAAAAACCGAAGTAAATATTATTTACTTAATCTTTGCTTAAACTAGAAAAATCACTAAGTTTGGGTGTTCAAATCTTTTCAAAATATAAACTTAAATTTGCTGTTACTCATCTAAGAATGACATCTGTTAGGTGGATTTAACTACAGTTCCATATTCACAGGAAATAGAATTAAGGATTGCTGTTCAAGATATGTTAATTCTTTACTCCAACACACTGCACCTGTTGCGCAGAGTTGGGAGACAGAATGGTTGATAAGTTATCCATCTCTTTGACTTATTCCACTGAAAGGGGGAGCCATGCTATGTGTGTTTCCGAGCTCTCTTCAAACCTACCTGAGTTTGAATATGGGCTCCTTCATTCTTTGCAAGAATAGAAAAGAAGGTTAGCCAAGGTTTGGGAAAAAGGAATAAGACAAGTGTAGAGAAATTCAGGGTTTGTCTCTACCTACAGGAGGTGGTGGTCAGGGTGCACGGCCCCCACCTCTCCTCAAGGATCCTTCTGAAGGTGTTCCAAGCTGTGCGGGGAAGGACACAGAGTGGGGTGCTCCAGCAATAAGCACACATGTTTCATATTACATGCAGCATTCTTTGTGGGAGCTCCAGAAAAAAAAAATGGCATGGTCAACCACCCTTCTCAGAATGAAGGGACTGAGGAAAAAGGATTTTTTTTGGCTGCTGACTGTATCAAAAGTCAGGAACAAAGGGAAGATCCTGTGCCTTTTAAGAAAACAAAGTTTGCATTTGGGATTTTAACTTTAAGTCTGGAGGGAGGGCAAGAAGATCAGTGGATACCTGAAGAGCCCACCTGGGACTCAAGACAATGGTAGGAAGTACAGCAGCTCCCCCAGCTCCCTGGTGTCTTTGCTCGGTGATATCAAGGGACCCACCTGCCACACTGAGCCTCCATCCCCTCATCCTTACCTCAAACATCACAGGGCAGACCATATGCAGACACGGTAAAGTGGCATCTCCAGGCAGGCCTGGTAAAGCACACTAGAGAAAAGGGAAACTTGGTATATGTAAAAAAAAAAAAAGTCAAAGAGAAATAGTCTTCAAAAACCAGCTAGCAGCATCATACAGTGGGAAGACTATGGTTAAAGTCTTAAGGGATTAGCTACGAAGACCACTTTTACCTCTTACTGGCTCTGTGGCCTCATGTAAATTATTTGGCTTCTCTGAAACTTGACTTTTCTCATCTGCAAAATATAGGGGTGAAAGTACCGCCTCCTCCCATGAGATAGGGTAAGGACCAATCCTGATGCTCTTTTTCAATAGCCTTGGTACAAAGATGGAACAAGATGCAAGTAAACAGCTCCACCCACCCACCTGGGCTCACAGACTCTGAGCATCAACACTACCCTGCCTTTCCCAGTCTTGGAGGCTGCCTCCTTCAGTTTGACAAAGTCTGACAGCCCTTCACCATGGTTCCATCAGTGTGCAAAGCCATCTGCTTGCCCTTTGCAAAGGCAACTTCCCCTTTTCTTCTAGATTCAGCTAAGTAAACCGAGCCAAGAGTTCACCTTGAAGCAGCACAGCCCTAGAACGCCTCAGGCAGACACAGGGGAAAGTGTCACCACTGTCCTCTGGTTTATTCCCTTGTAGGTCTCTTCCTCAGTCTCCAGGTCCCCAGAAGCCACTTCCGGTTTCCATTTCTTACCAGTTAAGCTCCTTAGGGAGGGAGGGAAGAGTTTTTCACCCTAGCAAAACACAGCAGGTATCGGTGAGGGATCTGACCAGGGCAGGGGAGCAGAAACTATCATTTGTAGCCCATTTCCCACTCTCCAGGCTCCTCCTGGGCACAACTTTCAAATGTCATTATGAGTGCCACTTTTCTGGGGCCCTCCTCTGACTCCTTCAAGATTCAGTGACATGCTACTGTCTCTTGCAATCTCTGTTTCTTCTTTCGTACATTTTTTTTCTCACTGCTGGGCATCACACTAAGGACCTCAAGCCCAGGAAAAGCACTCCACCCCTGAGTTACACTCCCAGCCCCAAGAAGGTATTTAGTGTCTTTCTTCCCTGGTAAGTTTCATTGGGGGGAGCACAATCAAATATTTCATTTTTAAATATTTCCTTAGCTCCTATCACAGTGCCTGACACAGAGAAGCAGCTTAATAGGTGAATGTTGAATGAATGGGTGGATGAATGAATGAATGAACCAGTCTCAAGGCTTTCTGCATGGTAAAGACAACACCTTCTGGATTTTGCAAAGAAGGTGCCTCTTATAGGCTACTGTTGTCTTGCACGAGACTGTGAAAGGCAAAATGCACTTCCCAAGGCAACACAAATAGTGGCTGGGTCAAGATTTGAACCTAGGTTATCATTGGGCCTCACTGTTTTTGATTTATTTTATGGTCAGTCTAGAAACACTGTTGACAAAGGCAATTTTTCCAAAATAAAGAAGTGGAATGTGTCGGCCCATAATTCCTTCCCCTCACCCAACACAGCCTGCTCTGTGCTGAGCAAGATTCCGGAGAGCCCTGTGCAACCCACGCAAGGCAGAGGGACAGAGACAGGGGCTGCCCTTGTCCTTCTGCTGCCTCTGACTGGCTCCTCCGTGGAGCCCCTCCCAGCCTGTCCCCACTAAGGCAATACTTGGATAAAAGTCTAGGAACAAAGCCCACATTTTCCTGCCCCAAGTGGAGAGGCCACTGCTAGAGAAACAATGGCCTTGCTGCGGATCAAAGGAGCTGGGCCCAAGCCTGGGACAAAAGCTTAGCTTGACAGGAATGACAACCTGCCCTGCCCCTCCTTTCACGGAGGTCTAGGGAGCGTCCTGTGGAGGCCCAGCCCACCTTCGCAGTGCACCTCCCAGCCTCTGGTTTCTTCCCCGGGAACACTCAGAGAACCGCTTAAGGGCCTGGGTCCCTGGGCCTCCTCCTTTTTCACGCTAGGCTACTGCCCTTCCCTCACTGTCTCCACTAAGGCCTCTGCCTAGGCTTCATTCAACGTTTGTGCCTCCAAGTGGCTTCCCTTCCACTCTCGTTGACCTTTCAGCTGGGTTTCATCACAGGCCACTGTGCCCATGCATGGAACTGTCTCCTACCCTGATCACAGCATTAATCACTCCAAATTCGCTATCGCTGCTGGGTTTAGAGCCTGCCGGTTCCCTAGACTGGGACACTTTCACAACCTTGTGAGTGTATTGCCTAACTCAAGATGCTCAATGAAGCCGGCAATGAATGGCAGGGAGGAGGCTTTTCAAAAGCTGGAAATGGGCTTGGCTGTCCCTCCCTCTATATGAACCCAAACTGCCTGGTCTCTCCAGTTCTTTCATTTTAATTTTATCAAACTCATACTTTTTAAAAATGCCACCTTGGTGCTGGGAAAGCAATGACAGTCAAAACAATAGAATGAGCTTCACTGGTGAGAGATGCAGAGACAGAAGCTAACCAACTGTGTGATTTAAGTTATGGTGCACATTGTGAGACAAAAAGCAAGTGGCAGAGCAAAGAACACGCCCCTGGACTGGAAAGATGGGTCGGTGGTTAAGAATGAGTGCACTCCTCTTCCAGAGGACAGGAATTTGGTTCTCAGCACCATGTTCGGCAGCTGACAACCACCTGGAACTCTAGATCCATAGAGATCTGCCACCTCTCACCTCTGCAGACACCCGTGCATGCATGCACACACGCAAAATTAAATAAAATAAAGCCTTTTTAAGATGTAAAAAGAGTGTGTACCAATATTTATGCCCAATATGTGCCAAGAGTCCACCAAGTACCAGGCAGCATCTGGAGCTGGGGATGAACTAAGTACCTTCCATGCAGCTAACCTATCCTGTAATGGCAGGCGCTGGTTCAGACTGAGAAGACCTTCCTTCCAGAGGAAGAAGTGACTGAGCCACCATCTAAGGAATGAGTCGCGTTTAGGGAGGATGAAGCAGAGTGTAGGAAGGCTGAAATAGGGAAGGACTGGTAACATTGAACGGGGTGGGGGTGGGACTGCTTGTCGGTAAGCAGGGAAGTTCATCAAAATGTCACGGAGAACCTGAGAGCTAGTAGGATCATCCAGGACTAGCACTCACAGGCTGGGAGAGACTTAGTATTTTGCCCCCACTCCTCCCCATCCTTGTGGTAAATGGAAACAAACATGTTTCTCTGCTTCCTTAGTTTCGGTCCCATACTGTCCTGATAGATTAGAAAAACCCATCTGAAACACGGGCAATGGTGGCGCACACCTTTAATCCCAGTACTTAAGAGACAGAGGCAGGCAGATCTCTGTGAGTTCAAGGCCAGCCTGGGCTATACAGAGAAACCCTGCCTCAAAAAACTAAATAAATAAATAATAAGGAAGGAAGGAAGGAAGGAAGGAAGGAAGGAAGGAAGGAAGGAAGGAAGGAAGGGGAGAGGGGAAGAGAGAGAGAGAGAGAGAGAGAGAGAGAGAGAGAGAGAGCCTTCTTCAGCTGGAAGACAAGTCCTGGAATTAGAGCATCAAGCATGGCAGGATACAGTCTCTAAGAGCTTTGTCTGCAGCTTCCTGCGAAGGGACTGACATCAGCCACAACAAAAATAAGGCACATTGTGTTCATTCAACAAGCATTTGTAGTTTGTCAAGCACACTCACTGAGTGGGCTCACTTCTTGGAACAAAGTTCAAGCCCCAGGTTTCAGAGTCCTTGAGAGCTGTGCTCTAATAGGTCTTATTAACTATTATCCTTGGGCTAGCTGGTGGACCTCCACTAGCCAGTGCTTTCTCTTTGTCACTAGAAGCCAGGGCTTTCTGCCATCGAGGTTACTGGTAGAACTGTGTATTCTAAGGTTGCCATAGCCATGTGCTACAGCCTGGTGATTTAAGTAACAGAAATAACAACAACCTCATGACCCTAGAGGCTGGAAGACTGTGATCAAGGTGGACTGCCACACACACACACACACACATACACACATGCGCGCACTGTGGCTTTGGTTGTTTTGTTGTTGTTGCTTTGGGTTTTTTGTTGTTGTTATTTTGCTGGGGATTTTTTTGTTTATTTTTGAGACAGGATCTTCTTGAGTAGCACTGGATGGTTGAGAATTTGCTAGTAGACCAGACAGACCTTGAACTTACAGAGATCCTCCTGCCTCTGCCTCCTGAGTGCTGGCACTAATGGCAAGAGCCAGTCACCCTTTCTTACAAGTCACCAGTCACACTGAATTAGGGACAACTGCTGAAATCCTGGGGGTTAGCCCCTTCATACAGGCGTTAGAGTAGTGGCTCTCAGCCTTCTTAATGCTGTGATCCTTTAATGCACTTCTTCGAGTTGTGGTGACCCCCGGCCATAAAATGATGGTTGTTGCTTCTTCATAACTGTAATTTTGCTACTGTAATGACCATAATGCAAATATCTGATATGCAGGATAGCTGATATGTGACCCCTGTGAAAGTGTCATTCGACCCCCCAGGGGGTCATGACCCACAGGTTGAGAGCTACTGATTTAGAGGCTACATCATCTGCCTCCAACAGATGGAAGTGTCCATCAAAACCTCCACAGGGGCTGGCGCACAGCAGACCCTGGACAGATAGTGAACCTTGTCTTTGACACCAATACCATGGGAAGGAACTCGGGACTTAGTGGCACCAGCTCTTTTTTTTTTGGAGGGGGGGGTGTCAAGACAGGATTTTCTCTGTAGCTTTGGAGCCTGTCCTGGAACACCAGTTCTTGCCGTAGGCTGAACTCTTTGCTTCTAAGCCCTCCCTTGCTGCCAGAATGACCCTGGCATGATAGTGGTGCTCTCCTTCTCCCTAATAACCAAGGGCTTGTTGGACCCCGTAAACCCTGTGCTCCTTTAGTCTAAGTACTAATGTAAGTTGCTAAATCTGCCATGCCAGGAACAGCCCGAGAAAGAAGCAAAGACCTGGCAATTTTCAGAACCACTTGCTCTCCGGGAACTTAGCTTCTTCCTACCATTTCTGCTGAAGAGGTAGTTGGTACAAGGCTAGGACATTCTCCTTCCCAACCCTTCCCCTACTGCCCTTTGGAAAGGGGTACCAGCAGCTGTCTGAGAGGAAGTCAGCGGTAAAGCTATCTATCAAAGACCTAACTTTGGAAACTGTGCCCATTTGTCCCCAGATCACCCACTGGTATTTTAGGCCACACGCATTCCTCTAGCCACCTGCCCTGCCCTGGTATGCTGGGGACAGCTAATCTAGCAGCCACCGGTGGGAAAGTCAGGAAGCCATCCTTGAAGTCACTTTCTCATTGTCCTGCTTCCTGGGTGATATATTAACGAGGTTGTTGTGTGGTTGGGTTTGTTTGAGGAATTTTTGTTTGTTTGTGGGTTTTTGTTGTTGTTTTTAAGGTCAGTTCAATTTTTATCTTGCGCTTAAGCCGTTCCTAAAGACAAGCTTTAGTCCTATGGTCATGCTTTTTCTTTGAACCCAATCAAAGCCAGATAGTAACTGAAAAAGAGGATTGAGCCGCAATATTTTGCCAGGCGATGGGGGCTCACACCTTTAATCCCATCACTCCGGAGGCAGAGGCAGGCGGATCTCTGTGAGTTCAAGACCAGCCTGGTCTACAGAGCTAGTTCCAGGACAGGCTCCAAAGCCACAGAGAAACCCTGTTGCGAAAAACCAAAAAAAAAAAAAGAGAGAGAGAGAGAGAGAGAGAGAGAGAGGGGGGGGGGGGGATTGAGCACTAAATGGATGTTGAGATGGCACTCTGATACCCCCCAAAATAATTAATAATATATAATAATATATAAGTAAAGCATTTGAAAAAGTATTAATTGCTCTTTAGACCAACAAGGAGCTCCTTGTGCCCCTTTAGGAGTGCCGTATTTTGCATTAATTTTCAAAACAGCTCATGTTCATTATGGGATTGGGACACGGAGAGACAGACTGTGTGCATTCATGCAGATGCACAGGCCGCGTCCTCTTAGTTAAGATCATCGTGACTGGTGCTGAGCTTGCTTTTCTTACTTCCTGGGAAACCGGGAGCATGTTAGAGGTAAAGGTTCATGTCTTTATCGTTTTAACCCAATTGTTCCCTGAAATGTCTGCATCACATTAACCTGCCACCATTAACCTTTCATCCTGCCTCTGTTAACTGAGCCATCCTCCCATCACGGATGCTGCTGCTTCTTATGTGGCTATCTTTTTCATTTGTTCTATATAACCTGCCCAGTTTGGCCTGACTTTTCAGCAGTGCTACCTCTGGCATCCATCTACTCAATCCACCTTTCAAAAGCACGTCCTTGATCTCATGATGCTATCATCGTAAAACAACTATGAAAATGAAGTGGTGACCTGTAGTGAGAACTGATGAGTCAAGACATGAGACGCAGCGAGTAAACGCAGAACTGAAACACAGCCTGCTCGTTTCTGCCTTTTGCTTGTTTGCAGCATGAGTGGTTGTACCTGGAATCTTACGTGTGCTAGGCAAGTACTCACCACTGAGCTATTTCTCCAACCTTCTTTTTGTTTCTTTTATTTGGAGACGGAAACTCGCTAATTTGCCCAGTTTGACCACAAACTTGTGATTTTCACGCCTTGTCCTCCTGAGCAGGCTGATAGTACAGGCATGCACCCACTCCTTGCTCTTCCTGCCAATCTGGATTTCGTGTTAGAAAGCAGTGACAGAAGCAGGCACCGCCCCTAGCTTGGAGCTTTCCCACTGGGCAAAGCTAGAAATGCTCCACCTTTCGAAAGAAAACTTAGAAAACAAACATGTCTCCCAGCTCTGCCATGCTGATATGCTGATGGAGTGAAAACAGACAGACGTGTCATAGGCAGAAGGCAGAATTCTGACATCTACATGCAGATTCCAGCAGAGTCCCACTCAGCGTAAGGAGCAATTCTTGTGCTCTGGGGACACACAGGAGGTCAGAAAACACAGACTAGAGTTTGAATCCTTACTCCATTGCTTACTGTCTGTGTGACCTTGGAAAAGATGCCGAGTGCTCTCCAGAATCTCAGCATATGTGTTGGTATGTATGCAAGAGTGCTCACAAAATGGTCATTGCGGTTTTTTTTGTTTTGTTTTCTTTTGTTTTGTTTTTTTTTTTGATGCTAGATTTTAGCTGTCTGACCCTGGCTGCATGGAATGATCAAACAAAGACTAAAAGCAACCTGAGTGATCCTAATGTCTTTGAGGAAAGAGGAAAGGCAGAGTTTGGAGTTGCAAAAGACTTTGCTCCATTGCTTATCTACCGAGCAATGCTACTTTGAACAGCCATCTGCTTTATCCACCTTGACTCACCAATAGCAATTAATTTCACGTCTCATTTAGCTCATCAATGAGATGATGCCCCTGAGAACGCTTGTAAAACATAATCTGGACTTCTGATAAAATGACTGCCATCAGCCTCCACTGCCCTTAACAATGGCCCTTGTAGTTTACAGTGTTTGGGAAGAGAGGCAGCCAGAATGACAGGCACTCCTGCAGCTCTTGGTTATGACACCTTCTGAGGAATTATTTTTTCCTTCCTCCGAAGTGTCTGCAGCATATAGAGAACAGACTGCCTGGTTTCCAGGATGGTTCGGGAGCCACGAGGGCCCTTCCCTGGCCCCTTCCCCTCCAGCTATGGGACATGCATGGGTTTCAGAGAGTTGGCCACGGGAGCAGGAATGTTAGAAGTGCCGCCTGACACATCTTCCATCAACTTCCTTGAAAAGATGGATTCCAGAAAGGCAGGCTGCCCTCATCACCTGACCTCATCAGCCCAGCCACTTCGGGTCTTTATCTTTTCATTGATCTCAACCCTGACTGATGCCCGTCCCTTGAACGCCCATTACAACAGGCCACACATTCCTCGTCCTACTGCACAGACTCCATTTGTCACTAAAGAATGGACAGAACTGTGTGCAGGGGGGAGGGGTGTTTGGAAGCAACTTCACCTCGTAAATTCTGACTGGGTCCATCTCAGCCAACTTTCCTTTTCCTCCACTGAACATTTCTGATCTGGGTCTCCTGAAAGCCAAGCCAGGCAAATAAAAACTCTGAAGTCAGATAGCCCAGATTTAGCGTTTATTCTATAGCATAAAGCCCTGTGTGTCAGGCCCTTGTTCCATGCAGCATCAGAGTGAACACCACTAAAGACCGCTGTCAGAATAACTGCAGGATCTTAGGCAAACGCTTTTTGCCTTGCTGCGACCGTTTCCTCGTCTGGGAGAAGTGACAGCTACAAACGGTGCGTAGGAAGGAAGCACACAGTGGGCCGGGCTCAAGCCTTACTTCTCTCTCATCGCAAACTGTGAGTCCTCGGCATGCTACCTAATTATTGCACAGTTCAGAGCTATAAACTGCAAATAAACATATGAATCTTTCAAGGAAGTTGGGTGGAATAGAGGTAATACCTGGAGAGTACCTTCTGTACACTGTGAAGATGTGTTACTCGCATGGTTACTAAAAAGCTGATTGGCCAATGGCTAGGCAGAGAGAATGCTGGGGAGAAGGGCAGAGTCAGAGGAGAAACCGTGAGATGCAGAGCAAGCAAGATGGGAAGTGCGTAGATGATTTAAACGAGCCTCGGGGCAGCACACAGACGAATAGAAATGGGTTAAAATAAGCCATGAGAGCTAGCTAAAAACAAGCTTAAGCTAGCGGCTGAGCATCTATAATTAATCATAAGCCTCTGTGTGGTTATTTGGGAGCGACTGCAGGAACACAGAGAAACTCCACCTAGTACCGAACCTGAAAAATGTGACCTTCACTGACAGAGTGACCACCATTCAAGGTTTCCATTGTAGCAATACAGATCAGTATCAGGAGACATCACCCTCTTCAAAAAGCGACAGAGGCAATCACCAGCCAAAGCTGCCTAGGCAGCCACTGAGGCAGGCAGTGTGGGCACAAGTGATGAGCTGTACCAGTGAGATCAGAACCGCAGGCCCATAAGCAGCCTTACACACTCTTCAAACACTGCCTTCTGCCCTCCCCAGCCTGTTCCCCACCCTGGCTCAGAGTTTGATATGCCTCTCAAGTTGAGTTCACAGATAGACACCCAGCTCTGAGTTTCTGTCCCCTCCCTCCCTCTCAGCTTTCTCTGGTCCTTTACTACCTCAAAGTAGCTATGTCACATGACTCTTGCTGCCCAAAGTGCATAGTGAATCTCTGATATCTCCCAAACAGAGTTCAACTTAAGAGCAATCATGAGGGCTTCTAGAATTTTCGACAATTCATCCTGGTTAGCGATCATAACAAAGTAGGAGCTGGAGGCTCCAAACTAGGTGGCATACACTCTCATTCAAGGGGCTGGAGAGATGACTCAATAGTTAAGAGCACTCCCTGCTCTTCCAGAGGCCCTGGGTTCAATTCCCAGAAACCACACGGCAGCTCACAACTGTCTGTAACTCCGGTTCCAGGGTATCTGGTGCCCATAGCGAGACATCACTTCACATAAAAATAAATAAACACACCCTCTCACCCAAGTTTGCCCCGTGTGTGCCTCAGGATCACAGAGAAAATTTCCAGGAAACGAGGAGTTGAGGACTAGTCAGATGGCCTAGTGGGTAAAGACCCTTGCCACTAAGGAAGTTTGATACCCAGGACCCACATGGTGGGAGTAAAGAAGAGTGTTGAAAGCATAAGAATCACAAAATACGAAAAAAAAAAGAGAGAGAGAGAGAGAGAGAGAGAGAGAGAGAGAGAGAGAGAGAGAGAGAGAGAGAGAGAAGTGTGAGAGGGGGGAAGAAGGAGGGAACGGAGGGAAGGAGGGAGAGAGAGAAGGAGAGAATAAGGGCTTAACAGTCCTCAGGAACTACAAGACAAAGCATGGCTCTCGGCACATCCACAAGGGATTTTAGTCTTTTCCCACAGCAACCTCCCTGAAGGAGAGCCTCTTACCATCTAGGCTTTGTAGAAAAGAGACAGAGCCATGACCAAGCAACACAGGCCGCCTCCGAGCTGCCTATTTGTTCACTAGGGATACTGAGCAGACTCCCCGGGAAGTGTGAGATTCAAGGCTTTCCCACACCACTGAGGCTATGGTGGTCAGTAGTCCTATGTGTAGCCTCATCATACTTGTTTAGAGGAAAGCCATAGAGACTAGCGTGGTGCCTGGAAACAGCCTAGATTCCAGCTATGGAACCATTACATCGCAACTGAGTCCTAGTTGCTCTGGGTGGGACAGGTGTTAGTATTTAGGCATCTGCACTGGCCTGCCCTTAGGTCCTCAGCTGCAGCCACTAAGCACCTCATGTTCACATTTTTCTGTTCCGTTTAAAAGGCAGGCTTTGCCCACCTCCCTTCTTTTTCCCTTCTCTCTCTCTCTCCTATCACTCTTGTCCTCAGGAACTGGTCTCTGCACCCCTCTGCCCCTTCTCTCTCCTCTTCCCATAAACCTCCTACGTGAGCCTTCTTGCACTGAATTTTTAAAATTACATCAGTTCCCTGACGGGGAAAGGCTCTCCTGGCACTTCCTCCTGCCCGCTGGCAGTCTGAGGCACACTGAGACTGGAACACAGTTCACATACGACAGCCTCGCTTCTCCAACTAACGGATCACTGAGTCCCTCCGGCTAACATCAGCAGGATTAGTGAGCCTCCTCTTCTCCACCGCTGGCCGTTTTCCGCAAGTGAGGACTTCTTTCTGCAATGTGGTTTCTTGCCTTTTGGCCTCCTTAAGCCCTGGTGCCAGGTAACCATAGTTCTCTCAGGTTCCAAGCCCTTGGCCCCTGCTGTGTTTGCCAAATCACTGAGTAGCTTCTGTCTTCTTGAATTGGACCCTGTCTGAATTCCTGGGATGCTGGGAATTATAGAGCCTTGGGTCTCACTCATTTGCCTCACTCGTGGGAACTTTGGCATCATCTATACTGCCAACTCTTGACGCAGTGCCTGATTTAAGGACTTCTAAACTCGTCGGCTTTTACAGTCAGATCTGGTCCAAATATCCCTTAGATGTTGCTTTCTGATCCGCTCTCTTCCACCTGCAACAAATCTGCCTTCTCGTTCGTTGATGACTTTGCATTCCATTCAATACCAACAACCGGGTCTCTAGCAGGGCTATCCGCCTCTGACCATTTCCCTGTACGTGAGGCTTCCTTTCTTAAGCACATGCCCTGAGGTCAGCATGAAGCAGTCTCAAGAACAAGGCATCCTCATACCTGCCTCACCTGCTACCCCTTTTTATAATAAACAAAAGGAGGAATGGTAGTATTCAGGCATCTGTACTGGCCTGCCCTTAGGGTCCTGACAGGATACACCCTCTGCTGCAGCCACTAAGAGCACCTCCGTGCACATCCGCTATGTTCCCTTTCAAAAGGTGACTTTGCTCAACTCCTATTTCTCTTCTCTGTTTCTCTTCTCCTCTCCTCTCCCCTCCTCCCCCCCCCCTCCACTCTTGTCCCCAGGGACTGGTCTCAGCCCTTCTGTCTCCTCTTCCAATAAACCTCCTACGCGAGACTTCTTGCATGGAATGACTTCTCCTCGTGGCATTTTCTAAGTTACAAGAAGGCTTGCGCATTTCCTTAGCATCTCACAGACTGGAGGGTCAGCCTGTGATGCGCAATACTGAGAAGCTGAGTGCACTCGCATGAGGTGGAGCCTCGGGTCTCTAAGTCATTGCGGGATGCCCTCAGAGGAGGTTGCAGGACCCTAGTCTCTCTGGCTCCTCTTGCAATGTCATCTCTCCTTTCTTGACTGTGACATCATTTGCTGTTAACCCCTCACCAGGGGAAAAACAAAATTCCCTTCCATGGAAACAGGCGCTAAATGAACATGGTTTTCTCTATGAAATTAGCCGGTCACAGTATTTCACTACGATGATGCAATTCTCCAGCGTCCTTTTACTTTCATTTCTAATGATTCTTGCTGTGCGTTATGGGAATTCCCTAATGCCTTTTCCTTGGGGAAATTTTGGGAGGGCTTTTCTGAAGAATAAAATGCCTACAATGGTAGCCTCTCTAAACAATATAATTCTTTGAAAAGAAATCCCAGCCACTGTGAAACACGAGAACCCTGCCTACTCCCATACAAGTTAACACCAAGCTGCTAGGAAATTTAACATATGCTCGGTATTTGCTAATCAAGATTTATAAATTCCTGAGTTCTGCTCAGGTTCACAGTAACATTTGTCTAGCTTTGTCTTTGTTCACCTTTAAGCTGTTCTAGAACGAAGTGTCTGGTCCTGGGGAACCTGCCTGGCTCCATTTTGAAGGCAGGAGCAATTACGCTGTATTTTTAAAAATAAGTTTCCATTCACTGTGAGAGCTGGGTTGCTCTCTCTTTCCTGGAACCCGCCCTTCCCCAATCCATGACCTTGATTCCTTTTTGAGGCTACCCTCACCCTCCCTGACCCTCTGTGTCCCCCCCTCCCTAATCATGTGGTAACCACATGATTATTTTTTAAAGATTATTTTATTTCCTTATTGCTCCGTTGTCTCCCTTCTGTACAACTACTAGTGATTTTACTTCTTAAAAAGAACCCAAGAGTTGGATTTGGGACTGCTCTCTCTAACTCAGGAGGCAGTCACTGGCCAGCTCTTGAGTGCATCCCAATAAAAAAACCAATCTTGCTTCTTCTAATTTGACTCAAATGGTTTTATTCTTACCATTGGGATTAACAAACCCTCAAGAAAGTCCTTGTCCTAAGGTCAGGCATTTAGACAAGTCCCCATTTCATCAAGGGCTTGAAGAAAGTTCCTGCTTGCTAAAAAAGAGAAACAAATTCTTACCTTTGGCAAGAGGAACTTGTGGCCCTTCCATTACTATAACAGGTGCCTATTGTCAAGGTCAGGGCTAGCTTCCTCAACCCCTGACCTCAAGTCACAGCCCAGCTCACCTTTCTCCCGTTTAATCCTATGTGTAACTATAGAGTTTAAAGGGTATATTCTTTTTTCAAAAGAGTGCCATCCCGATTTACCCTCTGATCGTGTCTCCTCCTGCCCTTCATAGACTCCACACATCTTCTTGGGAATCCAAACCCCGCCGAAGCAGGTACATCACAATAAAGCTACGTCTGCTGCCTAGCTTCAACTAAAGCAGGCCTCCCTATTATGCATTCCCCGAAGGCATTGTTTCTCAACTCATAGAGTTACACGGATCAGAAAAGGAAGACTGTAAATTTCATGATGGTAAAAATCATTCCTGATAAGCGCATTACGATCTCTGCATTTACTGAGTGAATCAAAGAAAAAAAAAAAAAAAAAAAAACAGGGCCACATTACTCACGCAGCCATGCGCACACAGCATGACTCCCGGAAAACAGAGCAGCTGAGGAACGTGAGCTTGGAATCGCAGGTGGGTGGGGCCCCTGTGTGAAATGAACGCCTCAGCAGCGGACCCTGTCAAGGCATACCGTCACGCAAACATACCACATGCAACAGAGTCGGCGGAAGAGTAATTTTTAAAAGCACAGCTAATGGTGGAAAGGCAGTGACAGGGGCGTCATAGCTGCTCCGGCTGTGGGGACAGCCTGCTGCGGGTTCCCTTTGGCTGGGGGTGGAACCTCACAAATCTGCAGCTCCTCCCTGATAACTGGTCACGTGGCTACCCTTAATAAAGCTGGTGGCTAAGACACCAGACCTGCCCTTAGCCAATAGGGCGCCTGCTCAAGTGTTGTGTTTCCATTTACTTGTCTGCTGGCAGAAATTAGAAAGGTCCAGTATAAGTTTGGGATTTGGTTTTGTCGCCTTGTTTCCCACAGGTATGCTAGGAAGATCCAATGACTGTTTACAAGCCAAGATCAGTGATGCCAGCACAGGCCATTATCCGATGATCAACAAAATAATGGGGGGCCAAGGACAAGAAAGCCGAAGGACACAAAGTCTGAAGGCACAAAGCCAAAAGGGGGGGGGGAGGGGAGAGTCATAGCCCAAAAGGCACTAAGCCGGAAAGGGCCATAGTCTTAAAGGCCCTTCGTCCGAGAAGCGAAGGCACCGCTCATGGGGGCACTAGGCCCGAAAGCTGATTGCTGGCCAAATGGACGCTGTAACCCTGAAAGCAGTGACGGAGAGGGGGGCGGGGCAACTCACCATTACAGCTGGTGCTGTGCGAAGCAATCCAGCAGCTGGGTGGATGGAGAATGGGCGGTTGTGGAGGGTCATTCAGGGTCCCCCTGGGCCACGGGCCACCAACCTGCAGGCGAGAGCCTGGCCGAGTCTGGCACCAAATGTTCTGAGTACGGTGAGAGTTGGAACCCTCTGGGTCCCATGGCGAGTGAGGAACATGGGCAGGAGACAAATACACCATGCTGACTGAGCTTCAGTGGGAAGGGGCAAGGGAAGAGGGAAAGAAGAGAGAGTCAGAGAGAAACGGAACTCTGCCTTCTCAGAGAAAATGGCAGAAAGGAAGAGAGCGGGAGTGGGTGGAGCTTGTCTCTTAAAGGGGCAGGGTACTGTCCGCCATGCATGCAGGCTTGACGCAGGGTATGATAGAATGTGCCAGGTCCCCAGGAGGGACGCTAACAGTGAGATCATTCCCTGTGAGCTGGGGTAGAGGTGGGACTTGAATTCAGACCTTTGACGATTAAACCTTTGCCTCCTCGGGAGAACGTAACGAATCTTATCCTAGACTTACCGCTACTTGACCTGACACATCCTGGCCAGCAGGTCCTGAGTTCATTCAAAGAAACACACAAAACATATTTCTCCTGAGTGTTAAGGTGATAATGATAATGTCATAATCATAGGGAGAGAACAGGTGCTTTAAGGTTTATGTAAAGACAAATGTGAGGAGCTAAGGATGTCTTAGGGTGTAAGGAGGTGATCTAAGGTGTGCAAATACATGTCATCAGATTTCTCATTACGCTGCTGTTCATAGTCTTAACAGTAATCAATAAAATTCTAATAAGCCATCAATCTAGCTCTGGCAGAGTACTACCACTGCAAGATGGAGATTTTTAATTCTCTTTGGCCGTTTTCTCACTATAGACGAAAAGATCATTTTCATTGTACAAAATGCATTTGTCACCATCGTTTCTGATATGAGTGCACTGCCGTTTGTACAACACAACTCTCAGCACAGATTCTAAGTAGTGGAAATGTGAATGTATCGAAAACATTTTTTTTCCACAAGCTCAAAGAATCCTAGTAAGCTCCAGGGAGCTGACTTGGAAGATTCACTTTGAACAGGTCAGGTGTGCCTCTCCCTCAATTACCAGGTCCTAAGCAGCCCTAGTCTCCCCCACTTTCCCCTGATCCTGACACCTTCCCCCTCAATCACGAGGACCTAAAGAAAAAAAATTTCCCTAAGCTTAACCCTGTCCACTGCTCTGCCAGCACCACACCAAGTTCAAGAGACGCCTAACAGGTCCACAGAGCCTGGACATCAGTGAAACAACCAGCTACCCTAGGATGTGGCCAGCATCCCAGATTTCTCAGGTCCCCCAAAAGATAGTCGACACCCCCCAGGTCAGCAGGGACAGTGACAAAATATCCCGACCAAAGTCCACTCAGACAATGAAAGGTTTGTTTAGCTCGCTACTCCAAGCCCCAGTCCATTACTGAGGGAAGTCAAGGTAGGAACTTGACAGTCTTATTTGCCACTAGGTTAGAGTTCATTATACGGGGAAGCCAAGGCAGGAACTGGGATGCTATTCACTGGCTTCTTCTCCATGGTCTGGTCAACCTGCTTTCTTATACAACACTGAACCACCTATCTAGGAGCGACACCACCCATAGTGGGCTAGGCTCTCTCAATCATTAATCAAGAAAATGCCCAACAGACGTCATACAGCAATCTGATAGAGACATATTTTTTCAGCTGAGGTACCTATCTCTTCTTAGATGGCTCTAATGTGTTGAGTTGAAAAAAAAAAAACCAACACAGACAAGCAGGAACCATGGCAAATCCTGTTTATTAGCTGGATGGCTGGCAGGATTATACTCAGCTAGCCTACTTACTTGCTTGCTTGCTTGCTTTTAGACTTATATTTATTTTATGTGTATGAATATTTTGCCTACATGTATGTATGTGCACCATGTTTATGCCTGGTTCCCACAGAAGTCATGAGTGATCAGATTCCCTGGAACTGGAGTGAGACAGTTGTTAGCCACCACGTAGGTCCTAAGAACTGAACCACAAGCACAGAAAATATATTTAACAAAATCGTAGAAGAAAACTTTCCCAACCTAAGGAAAGATATGCCTATGAAGATACAAGAAGCTTATAGAACACCAAATAGATTGTATCAAAAAAAAGTCCCCTTGCCACATAATAATCAAAACACTAAACATACAGAATAAAGAAAGAATATTAAGAGCTGCAAAGGAAAAAGGCCAAGAAACATATAAAGGCAAACCTATCAGAATTACACCTGACTTCCCAATGGAAACAATGAAAGCCAGGTCCTGGTCAAGTATTATGCAGACATTAAGAGACCATGGATGCCAGCCCAGACTACTATACCCAGCAAAATTTCAGTCACCATAGAAAGACAAACAAGATAGTCCATGACAAAACCAGATTTAACAAATACCTAGTCACAAACCCAACCCTACACAAAGTACTAGAAGGAAAACTCCAACCCAAGGAAGTTGTCTACACCAACAAAAACACAGACAATTGATGATCTCACAGCAGCAAATCCCAAAGGGAAAAACACACAAAATAGCATCACCAACAATGAAAACTAAATTAACAAGAGATAGCAATCACTGATCATTAGTATCCCTTAATATAAATGAACTCACCTCACCTATAAAAAGACACAGGCTAACAGATTGGATATGAAAACAGAATCCATCCTTCTGCTGCATACAAGAAACACACCTCAACCTCAAAGACAGACATTGCCTCAGAGTAATTGGTTGAGAAAAAAAAATTCCAATCAAATGGACCTAAGAAACAAGCAGGTCATCTATCCTAATATCTAACAAAATAGACTTCAAACTAAAATTAATCAAAAGAGATAAAGAAGGACATTTCATATTAGTCAAAGGAAAAATCCATCAAGAGAAAATCTCAGTGCACAACATCTATGCCCTGATTACAAGGGCACCCTCATATGTAAAAGAAACACTTCTAAAGTTTAAACCACACATTAAACCCCACACACTAATAATAGTGGGAGACTTCAATACTCTACTCTCACCACTGGACAGGTCAGTCAGACAAAAAAAAAATCAACAGAGAAATAAGGAAACTAACAGATGTTATGACTTAACAGACATCTATAGAACATTCCATGCAAACATAAAAGAATATACCTTCTTCTCAACACCTCATGGAACCTTTTCAAAAATTGACCACATACTGGGGAACAAAACAAACCTCAACAGATAGAACAAAATTGGAATAACCCCATGTATCTTGTCAGATCACCATGGCTTAAAATTAGAATTCAACATCAACACTAATTCCAGAAAGCCCACAAACACATGGAAATTAAACAATGCTCATCTGAAACATCAATTGGTCAAGGAAGAAATAAAGGGAGAAATTGAAGACTTTCTAAAATTCAATGAAAATGACCTCACAACATACCCAAATTTATAGGACACAATGAAAGCAGTGTTAAGGGCAAAGATCATAGCATTGAATGCCTACCTAAAGAAACTGGAAAAATCTGACACTAGTGAATTATCAGAACATTTAAAAACTGTAGAACAAAAAGAAGCAAACTCACCCAAGAGAACTAGACGGCAGGAAATAAATTGAGAGCTGAAATCAATAAAATAGAAACAAAGAAAACAATACAAAGAATCAATGAGACAAAGAGTTGGTTCTTTGAGAAAATTAACAAAATAGACAAACCTTTACCCAAACTAACCAAAAAGCAGAGAATATCCAAATTAACAAGATCAAAAATGAAAAGGGGGACATAACAACAGACACGGAGGAAATTCAGAGAATCATTAGATCATATTTTGAAAACCTGTACTCCACAAAATAGGAAAACTTAAAGGAAACGGACAACTTTCTGGATAAATATCACTTACCAAAATTAAATCAAGACCAGATAAGCAAATTAAACAGACCTATAACTGCTAAGGAAATAGAAAGAGTCATCAAAATCTCCCAACCAAAAAAGCCCAGGACCAGATGGTTTCAGCTCAGAATTCTATAAGATTTTTCAAAGAACTAATAGCAATACTCCTCAAATTATTCCACACAATAGAAACAGAAGGAACATTGCCTAACGCTTTTTCTGAGGCTACAATTACCCTAATACCCAAACCACATAAAGACATTACTAAGAAAGAGAATTACAGACCAATCTCACTCATAAACATTGATGTAAAAATACTCAATAAAATACTGGCAAATCGAATCCAAAAACACATCAAAAACATCATCCACCATGACCAAGTCGGCTTCATCCTAGAGATGCAGGTATGGTTCAACATACGAAAATCTGTCAACATAATCCACCATATAAACAAACTGAAAATAAAAACCATCATTAGCTGCTGAAAAAGCTTTTGACAAAATACAACATCCCTTCATGATAAAGGTCTTGGAGAGAGTAGGGATATAAGGAACATACCTAACCATTATACAGGCAATATACAGCAAGCCAACAGCCAACATCAAACTAAATGGAGAGAAACTCCCAGCCATCCCACTGAAATCAGGAACAAAATAAGATTGTCCACTCTCTCCATATCTATTCAATATAGTTCTTGAGGTCCTAGTTAGAGCAATAAGACAACAAAAGGAGATCAAGGGGATACAAATCAGAAAAGAAATCAAACTCTCACTATTTGCTGATGATATGATAGTTTACATAAGCGATCCCCAAAAATTCTACCAAGGAACTTTTACAACTCATAAATACTTTCAGTAATGTAGCATGATACAAGATTAACTCAAAAAAAAATTAGTAGCCCTCCTTTACACAGATGATAAATGGGATGAGAAAGAAATCAGAGAAGCATCACCCTTTACAAAGCCACAAATAGCATAAAATATCTCAGAGTAACTCTAGCCAAACAAGTGGAAGACTTGTATGACAAGAACTTTAAATCTTTGAAGAAAGAAATTGAAGAAGACACCAGAAAGTGGAAAGATCTCCCATGCTCTTGGGTAGGTAGAATTAACATAGTAAAAATGGCAATCTTACCAAAAGCAATCTACAGATTCAATGCAATGCCCAGGAAAATTCTTCACAGACCTCGAAAGAACGGTATTCAACTTCATATGGAAAAGCAAAAAACTCAGAATAGCCAAGACAATCCTGTACAATAAAAAAACTTCTGGAGGCATCACAATTCCTGACTTCAAACTCTACTACAGAGCTACAGTACTGGAAACAGTCTGGTATTGGTATAAAAACAGACAGGAGGACCAATGGAACCAAATCAAAGACCCGGATATCAATTGACACACCTACAAACACCTGATTTTTGATAAAGAAGTAAAAAAATATCAAATAGAAAAAAGAAAGCATATTTAACAAATAGTGCTGGCATAACTGGTTATCAACAGGTAGGAGAATGCAAATAGATCCGTATCTATCACCATGCACAAAACTCAAGTCCAAATGGATCAAAGACTTCAATTCAACATTAAGCTAACCACACTGAAACTCATAGAAGAGAAAGTGGGAAGTACAGTTGAACGCATTGGCACAGGAGACCACTTCATAAATATAACCTCAGCAGCACAGACACTGAGAAAAACAATTAATAAATGGCACCTCCTGAAACTGAAAAAATTCTGTAAATCAAAGGACAAGACGGTCAACAAGACAAAAGGACAGCCTACAGAATGGGAAAAGATCTGCACCAACCCCACATCAGACAGAGGTCTGATCTCCAAAATATACAAAGAAATCAAGAAATTGGTCATCAAAAGAACAAATAATCCAATAAAAACATGGAATACAGACCTAAACAGAGAACTCTCAACAGAGGAATCTAAAATGGCTAAAAGACACTTAAGGAAATGTTCAACTTCCTTAGCAATCAGAAAAATGCAAATCAAAAGAACTCTGAGATTCCATCTTATAACTGTAAGAATGACCAAGATCAAAAACACTGATGACAACTTATGCTTGAGAGGTTGTGGGGTAAAGGGAACACTCCTGCATTGCTGGTGGGAGTGCAAGCTGGTACAGCTCCTTTGCATATCAGTATGGTGATTTCTCAGAAAATTAGGAAACAACCTTCCTCAACACCCAGCAATACCACTTATGGATATATACCCAAAGGATACTCAATTGTACCACAAGGACATGTTCTCATCCATGTTCATAGCAGCATTGTTTGTCATAGCCAGAACCTGGAAACAACCTAAATGCCCTTCGACCGAAGAATGGATAAGGAAAATGTTGTACATTTACACATGGAGTACTACACAGCAGAAAAAAAGATATCTTAAAATTTGCAGGCAAATGGACGAATCTAGAAAACATCACATTGAGTGAGGAACCCAGACACAGAAAGACAATTATCACATGTACTCACTCATAAGTGGTTTTTAAACATAAAGCAAAGAAAAAACAGCCTACAATTCACAATCCCAGAGAACCCTAGACTACAGTGAGGACCCTAAAAAGAGACATACATGAATCTAATCTACATGGGAAGTAGAAAAAGACAAGATCTTTTGAGTAAATTGGGAGCATGGGGACCATGGGAGAGGGTTGAAGGGGAGGAGAGAGGCAGGGAGGGAAGCAGAGAAAAATGTAGAACTCCATAAAATCAATAAAAAAGAAAAAGAACTGAACCTATATCCTCTGCAAGAGCAGCGAATGCTAAGCCATTGCTCCAGCCCCTCCTCTAGTTTTCTAACATCATAGGTCAGGTCCATCTACTGAGGAACAGTATCATAGGCCGGGCCCTCCTACAGCAATCAATTAGTCACCAAAAAAATCCCACACACATGGCCACAGGTCAGTCTGATTTAGGCAACTCTTCAGCTGAGGCTTTCCTCTGAGATAGATAACTCTAGGCTGTGCCAAGTTGTCAGTTAAAGCAGACAGGCATCCCCAAAGCTGCTCACATAGCCCTCACGAACCCACTCATTTCCTATGCTTGGTAACTTTTGAGGGTCATCAAATGACTACATGGCTCTGTGTGGAGCCTCTCCAAATATGCCAGGCACCTTGTAGGGCAAAGAATCATAGGAGAGGTCTAAAAATCTGAAACAGTGATTTCATGTGGTTCAACCTAATTCATTCACGAACTTCCTTTAGCCCTCATTCCCCACCCCTTCTCAGTGACCTGACAGCTTCCATTCTAGAGGAAGATGATGAGGTTCCCAGGGCCCAGGCCATTAGTGTGGAGTATTTGCTCAGTAAAGAACAGGTCATTTGAAAGGCTTGATGCACACTGCCTTTCTCGGATTTCAGACACTCGACCCTATTCCTGGGGGGGGGGGGGGGGGGGAGACACGGCACAACTGTGAGTCACCTCCACCAAGTGTATATCTTAAGAAGGTGGCAGCTGCTGACCCCACATGGGGTCCTGAACGTCTCTGGAGGCCAGAACTGTGTGCAAGTTTTCCCAAAGCTTCATTTCTTGTTGAAAACTGAAGTGTGTTTCCTGGAAGGGCTGCTGGAAGGCAGTGGGGCTGCTGACATGAAGGAAGTGACTTAAATCTAAGTGTCTTTCTGAGTTACCACTCTTACTCCTGCAAAGGGTCAGCTGGGAGCAGCTATGACTTTCACATAGCCAATGGGCTTCATGCCCCCAGGGAGCTGTGTCCTCAAGCGGCCTGGGGACTAAAAGGAGTGGCCACAGCTCTGCAGAGTGAACCTTGGAGGGACTCTCAGTTGGTTCTGGGACAGAAAAGGAGACAACACAGATTGGCATTTGCGACTGTCTTAACTGGCAGTGTGGGCCCTAGAAGAGGGAGGGGAGGACCGCGCTGTCCCGGGAATCCACTACATTGTCTGTGATCTCTCTGACTCCCCAAGGCACCCTTGGTGTGTGCCTCCTTCTATAGAGACCATGAGTTTTCTTTTTTGTCTGAAATATATTCTTGCTCTGGATCCTGAACTGGCCTTATGACCCTCCTGCCTTAGTCTGAATGCTGGGATTATAGATATCTGCCACCCTGTCCAGCTGCCATGGCTTTATAAGCGCAAAAGCCAGGACAAAGTAAATACCCCACCCCCAAAGTTCTTTGAGGATTTGAGCCCAAGTCTTTCATTCTAAAGTTCCAGAGTTGATTTCACAAAAGGTGAACAAACGTTCTCCAGATCCATGCTTCCATTGTCTTCGCCCTCCTGGCTTTCTTTCTTTCTTTTTTTTTTTTTTTTTCTCCTCACACTCAGCATTGGGACCCAAGGTTGTGCACGCATGGGCAATCATTTCTACTGCGGAGTTACATCCTCCAGCTCCCCTTTTCTTTCTTCCAGACCTCCCATATTGGCGAGAGTCCAGGCTCTGTGACCACTTTGCAGAACTCAGTCCTGGGGCACCTGTTAGAGCTGAGTCAGACTAGACTAACCAGCAGGAGCAAAGGAACAGCCGTATGGTTGGTCCACCATATGCCAGGCATATATGCGACAAAGAAACAGACCGCAGTCTTCTTTTGTACTTAATAAAAAAAAAATCTAGACAAGATCAAAGTGGCTGCACATATGAAGCTTTTTTGTGTGTCAGTGTCCTGGTGTCTTGACCTTCATCACAGTAACTGTTACAACTAAATAAGACAGTTGCTATTATTGTAGCCTCATAAGGCTACAATGATACAGTTCCTCAGGCACAGAGAGGAGAGGAACTCACAGGAAACCCCACAGAAGGCTGCAGGGAGATTGGCCATATGAACCTGGGTCTGTTTGGCTTGAACAGTTTGGCACTTTGTCTTTAAAGCAGGATGCCTGTGGGAGGACTGGATTCTCCAATGTCATCTCGGTCAAGGTGTTTAACTCCCTGAAGCTTCTCTTCAGCTTCCATAGAGTAGAGTTGGATGAAGACCAAAGCAAACACTAGATCCCTTCTTGGCAGAGGACAGTCACGTCATAGCCCAGGTGGGGATCCCCATAGAGCAGAGCTGTGTGAGAACCACAGCAGACCCCAGATCCACTCTTGGCAGTGGACAGTCATGCCATACCTCTTTTGTGGGTCTTTTGATATGTCATGCCCAGAGCTGAGTGAGACTCTGCACTGACCAGGACAAAAGGCAGGGATGCCGCATCAGAGGCCACCAGGGCTTTTGAACATTCCCTGGTGGTCTTTATAAGCCTTGTGGAAATGATTATTAGGGCTGCTGTGTATAACATGAAGGACTCATTCACCGTGGGACACCAACTTCCTGACGTCCCCCCTCAGCTCCCTCATTCCTCAGAAGGATGTTTGAGCCAACTGGAACTGCACATACAACTGATTGCAGGACTTGCAACACATTGGACTTTTTTTTTTCTTTCAACCCTGCAGGAGTGTTGGGCCTGGAAAATCCCTAAGGTGACTCAGATTGTCAGGGAATGTGACCGGCACTGAGGCCATTGAGTCTCTGGGGTCTGTACACCATAGCCTACCCTCAACAGAAGCCAGGACTGAATCCCAGGGAACCTTGTGAGGGCGTCTCAGCTCTCATGCTGTTTGACCCTGTTAGCAGAGGAGGGGTCTCAGGACAAGTCCCTTCAACATTGTTGGCCTCATGCTTGCGGTGTGGGCAGAATTCCTCACCTTGCTCCCTGCCAAAGCTACCAAAAAACACTCTAAAGAGGGAAGGGCAGGTTTGTATAACCCTTACCTATGTAACAGAAGTCATTCATTCTCGAGCAGCCTTTTCCTTCATGAACTAAGAAGGTGGTTCTGGTGAGCCAGGTAAAGTCTCCTGCCGTGAACCTGACAGCATGAGCTCAAAGCCCCAGAACCTCCGCAAACGTGGAGGGAGAGAACAAACTCCACACACATCCCCATGGCGAGAGTGCACCCACTTACACAGCATGCACGCGCGTGCACACACACACACACACACACACGCACACACACACACACAGCAATAGCAACAACTAATTATAAGTAAACTTTTAAAAGTATATTTTAACTCTAAGAACCAAATCACCTTGCACTGGGCTCGACATAATCAAAGGACACAAAGACAGCAAGCTTAGGGCTGGACCACAATCCCAGTGGGTTTAACCTCCTCAGAAGCTCTTTGTCTGTCCTGGAAAGCCCCCACACAGATCCAATACTACTCTGATTTTAAACTTGAGGGAGAGGTGGCCTGTCAAAAACAGAGGAAAAGCTAGAGCCTGCAGGGCTAAAGGCACAGCTGGGCCCACCTCCTGCCAGTCCAAGTATCCCTCTCACCCACCAAACTCTGGCCACAGACTGCGCTTCTCACTCCCAGCTCCAGTGTGCTGGAGTGAACACTCCCCTCCAGGAAGCCAATTTGCAGGACCTTAATGGTTCTTGCTGTTGACCTATATTCTAATCCAAACTGGAGCTCGGCCACATTGCAAGCAACTTCTCATCTGAGTCTCAAAGCTTTGGCTAGGAAACAAGCAAAGCCAACTTCATTTCCAGAAGCAGGAAAGCCCCCAAGGGTCCCATTCCCCAGCCCCTTTCAACCCACAAGGAGTTTGCTCTGAAGCCAATGAAAACTCTTGTTTTTCCTCCCTGAGGCCTTCACGAGTGACCCCTGCTAGCTTAGGGTCACTGTGCCTCCCAAACAACCCTACCTAAATTTATTAATTTATCTATTTTACAGATTAAAATTGGTTTGGGATGAGAAATTTAGTATGTGGGAGGCAGTGTGGAACTAATAAAATAGGCAAGAGTGAACTTAAACTTTTGATCCTCTTGCTTCTACCACCTGAGTGCTGGGTGGCAGGTGCGGGCCACCATATCCAGGTTACACATGCTGGAGATCAAGTCTGGGGGCTTGTCTGGTGCAGGAGAATTGTCTGTATTCTGTCAATCATGTTTTAAATAAACGCTGATTGGCCAGGCAGGAAGTATAGGTGGGTCAATCAGACAGGAAGTAGAGGTGGGGCAATGAGAACAGGAGACTACTGGAAAGCAGGAAGCTCCTTTTCTGCAGTTCTGCCCAGATCACAGAAGAAGCAAGATATGACCTACCCCGCTGAGAAAGGTACCAAGCCTTGTGGCTAACATAGATAAGAATTATAGGTTAATATAAACTACAAGAGCTAATAAGAAGCCTGAGCTAATGGGCCAATCAGTTTATAACCTAATGTCGACTCTCTGTGTGATTTTCTTTGGTACTTGCCAACTGTGGGGAACTGGGCAGGACAGAAACCCCAACCAACAAGCAGCCCCTCATGTCACACTTGTCGGTGCTATGCAAGGAACTCTACTAGCAGAATCATGTTTGCATCCCAAAGGGGAAACTGTTCCTTGAATCACTGGGGACATGGAGGCTTGAGAGCCAAGCAAGCCAGCTCCAAGCTGCATAGAAGGGAAGCTCAGAGGTCACCAGAGGCAAGGTGGAAGCCAGCCCCGTCCAGCGAGCTCTGGCTCTTTGCAGCGTGCCTTGCACTTTATTAGTACTGACTAAATATCTTTCCCAAATCACTTCCTATCATTTTAACATTCGGAACAACAGGGACCAGGGAGAGGTTTGCTGCGCAAACCTGAGGACTTGAGCTCAAATCCTGAGACCCACGTAAGTAAGGTAGGAAGGAGAAAACCAACTCCATGGAGTTGTCCTCTGACCAGCACACGTGTGCTGTGACACACACGTGCCTGAACACACACATGTGCACACCATGCACAGACATAATAACAAATAAAGTTTACACACATTCTGAATAACTATAGATGTCTCCTCAAAAGCACATCTGTAGAAATAGGAAAAACTAGAGCTAAGCATTGCACGCCCCTTTCTCTCATTCTTTAATCTGTTTTATTGCTTAATCTATCTTTCTCAGGGTGGCCTGGCCAAATCCAGCCTTCTCCTTTCCCTTGGGGGCTTGACAGAGGCAAATTTAGGGCACATCAGTGGGTGGGTTTGGTGAGCCGGTGGGTTCGGTGAGCCAGTGATGTTTGAACTGTGTCCATCCACAGAGTGTTTTCGATCACATTTGAAAACAGCACTGTGAGGTAAAGTCACATCAGTAAAAGGAGCCACATTGCCTGATTGTGATGTTCCCAGAGTAGATCATAGTGACCCCTCATCACAGTGACCAGATCATGGTGACCCCTCACCACAGTGACCAGATCATGGTGAACCCCTCATCACAGTGACCAGATCATGGTGAACCCCTCATCACAGTGACCAGATCATGGTGACCCCCTCACCACAGTGACCAGATCATGGTGACTCTCACCACAGTGACCAGATCATGGTGACACTCACCACAGTGACCAGATCATGGTGACCCCCTCACCACAGTGACCAGATCATGGTGACCCTCACCACAATGACCAGATCATGGTGACCCTCACCACAGCGTGTGTAAACTGGACATGATAGCCCATACCTTCCCCAAGCCTCTGTTTCCTTGGCCATAAAATGGATGACCTAGAACTAAGGAGTCCAGCACACTACAGCTCTTAGTATGTGTAACCGGAAGTTCTCCTTGTACTGGCTCCTGTCAGGGACTACATTAGAAAAATGGACTTCACCCCTGGGGTCTGTTATCCTAATCCAGGCGACCACTGTGTCCAAAGGGTTTTTGATAGATTCCAGATGACAAATCCATGGCAGAAGTTAGGTATCTCGGGGTTGGTATGCCACTGGCTAGTTTAATCAAAGATCTGGGGGTCTGCTGGGGACATGGATGGTTTGTTTCTCTTGGGTGTGAGCTGCAAGAGCATAGTAGGCATCACCTTACTACAACATGGATACTGAGAAGGAAATCAGAGCGGGGGAAAGGGGCCTGGATGAGAGGGCAGGACATACTTGCCTTCGCCAGGGCATTGAAACGCTGTGAATGGATTCATTCCTTCTGAGAGTGTGGTCTCTCTAGCTGTCTGTCACTAGTTAGTGAAGGAATCCAGTTACTCATTGTTGAAAGGGCAGAAGTGAAACTGGAATCTGGTCAGGAGGGCGGAAGGATGCACAAGGTGGAGACACGCAGGGCACTCGAGCAGGGACAGTGCAAGCTTCCACGTCTTCATCCAGACGATGGATATCGAGACATATCTGATTCTACTCCCTGTGCCCCGAAATGGCTCACCTATTTGTGAATACGACCTAAAGAGTGCAACAGATCTGTTCCTCTGAGGCAGAATCAAGTCTAGAATCATGAGTATAAAAATAGTTATGTCTAGAAAGTGAAATTAGAGCACGTTCTTTAGCTTTCTACTTCAGATAGCAGTGAACTAATAAAGTTATTCCATCTGGGTATGGTGGTCCATAATCCCCTAACTAGGGAGCATGCGGCCAGAGAAGCCATCCAGCCTTTGCAACCAGGCTTACTATAAAGGAAAAGCCTGTCTGGATAGAAGTGAGAGGGGATTTGGGGAGCGGGAGGGGGGACCTAAAAGGGAGCTAGAGAGAAAAAAAGAAAGAAGAGAGAAACAAAGAGAAAAATCAAAAAGCTATTTTCAACCAACTTGTATGATTAGGAAAATGAGGGCAAAACTCTCTTAATTTTCAGGAGCAGGGAGAGGGTCGCACTAACGTCCTGGGATGGTAAACCTCAGAGTCCTTTGCTTAATTCTTTTTTTTTCCCTTTACTTAATTCTCCACAGTGTTTGATGCCAGGGTCTGAGTGTACAAATGTAGACACACTTATAGCAAGCTCGCTTCGAGTCTCCAGAGTATGCCAAGCACTGGCTAAGGAAAGCCAGCCTCACAGATACGAGCACCCTGTTTAGAGCTAAAGAAATGAGCGGGAACTAAAGTGCTCTCACCCTGACTGGATGAGAACTTTCTTTTATAGACATGTTATCCCCCTGTCCTGGAGATTCGTTCAACAATGAAGGTTAGACGCACGCCTACAACAGGGCACCCCATTCATTGCCTTAGCTTCATCTTTTTCTCCTTTACACTTTAACAGAAACCTCTGTGGGGAGAGGGTATGGTTTCCTCTTCCATGTGAGGAAATGGCGACTAAGGGTGATGGGCTAGGTCACTGGGCCCTCCATTTCTGACTTCAAAGTTCACCCTTTCTCTACTGGGGAAGCCTTGCCGCTGACTCAGCCCCAGCTCCTTCTCTGGAAAAGAGGGGGTGACAAATGATAAATAATCCTCACCCAAGTTTCCACGTTTCTTACCCCAGGAGCCTGCGTGTCTGGGACTTTCTAAAATTAAGCTTCCTTCCCTACCTTGAGCCAGTTTTAAATATAGGCCCTCCTATCCATCTTCCGTGTTCTCGGATTTCCTCGGCACTTCGCGGGCCATCACATCCAGCAGTACTTTTCCCATTGCCCTCTTGACTTCCTTTGAGAATCGTATTTGTTACTCATTTTGGACTCACGGTCCTGTAGATGTGTGTGTCCTTCCTCCCTGATGCAAATGAGGAGAAGTCCCCAGGGTTTTAGTCATCCCTGATGCTTGGGCTCCCGGATTTCTTGAGGCCAGTAGGACCTCGCCTTGAGCGAATTTCTTGAAGGCAAAGAGCTGTGGAGACAGGATGGCTGTGCGTCATTGCAGATAGCTGTTGCTTCCTTCTTCTACTTATAGGCGATAGGGAATACTGTTTTTCCCAAGTCAAACATAAGGATTTAATTAAATATTCTCAGTATAAAAGTTCTGCCCCTGGTACTTGAGAGTTTTAAGGCAACTTCTTTTATTATTATTATAGTTACATATTCTATTTATTTACTTATTGATTGATTTTTATGTATTCTTTATATTATATATTACGATAATTATGTAATTATAATTATGCCTATAATTACATATGGAAATAGTGGAAGTTGCAAGCTTCTGGAACAATTTCATCCCTGCTTATAGTTGCTTTGTAACTTTGTATTGTTTCTATGTATTCTTTGTATTGTTGCTATGTAACTTCGTATTGTTTCTTCAACTCAAAGTGAGTTTTAAGATCACATTGAGTAGCCAGGTCACACTGTGGCCAGGCTGTTAATCCCAGCACTCAGAAGGCAGAGGCAGGCAGATCTCTGTGAGTTGGACTGCCAGGACTGCCAGGGCTGTTACACAGAGAATCTTTGTCTCAAAAAAACACAAACAAACAAAATACTGAGCTCATGGGATAAGTCCCTTAAAGTAATCCTTGCCCCTTGTAGCCTTGTGAGCAGGCAGTTTCTGTGGGCTATTACTGATCCGTTGGCATGAGATGGGCTTTTCTAAATGCCAAACTCCATGATAAACTTCCCGCGTTCTCTCCCACATTCTCCGGAACACAGCAAACATTCTCTCTACCATCGCCACCATCCTCCGAGCTGGGAGAATGTTGATTCACAGAGAGAAGATGAATTGCCTCAAATTCCACAGCAAGTTAGTGACAGCGGCTGGGTTAGTGGCGGGCCATCAACGTCATAGCCTCCCTTTTACCCTGTGAGCTTATCACTGCTGTCTTCCAGCTCCTTCCCCAAGGAGCCCCCTTGGCTCCTTCCTACCCTGATATCTCAGGGATATATCCATATTAATCTTCGTTTCCTTCTGCTATTTATGTTCTGTTACCTTGCTGATATCGTATCACCAGAGTTGATTCATCAGAAATTATGACCCTAAAGGAAATGTTCCAGAACATTCCGGAACCTCCACCAACCTGTCCCATGACTTATTTGAGTCGTGAATGATAGAGTGCTTATCACGGGGCAGGAGGCAGTCTATTGTGGGAATACAAAGGGAAAATGACTAGGTTAGACGACCTATAAGTCATGAGCCACAAGGGCCTGCTGGATAAGCCTCTGTGCACACAGCCTACCATAAACAGGAGGGGTCAGTCCGAACTGCTGACAGCCGGAGGCACTGCTACATAGGGAGCGAGGCAAAAATTAAAGCTACAGAAGCCGCCATTCTCCACAGATAAGGAAGAAGCTGTTCATGGCGGCTGGCTCCCAGGTCTTCATCCTTGTCCCCAACTCTCCCTATTTTGCCAATTTCATTGGCCCCAAAGAAACACCTTAGCTGCTGCTCTGTCCCCACAGAGCAGAATGCACCTACCACTGAAAACAGAATTACAGAATTAATAAAGAAAAGCAACAGCAAGCGGCAACCAATATCGATACATATCCTCAAATGTCGTTTTCCCCTGAGAACTGCCCTTTCTCTGTCAAAGCCGCTTTCCCTTTAAGACCACAGTTTTCGGAGCTGGAGCAAGGCAGAATGATGATAAATCTACCAAGCACAGCCGCCTCTTCCATCAACTCTTTAATGAGAAACACATGGAGGTGGAGAGGCCTGAGGGTGGGGTGGGCAGAGTTCAGGAAGCCCCACCCACTTCTGGTGTACGTGGGGGATTTGTGGTATATTTCAAATATCCCAGCATTCCTAGGGGGAGGTGACAGATAGCAGAAGTCCCACTACAGCTGGCTGAGGAGGGTCAGCAAAAATAACAAAAGCCTCCTGTGAGAAAAAAAAAAAAAAAAAAAAAAACAACAACAACAACAAAAGCCCACAGGCTGGCATTGCCCTGCTTTCAATGCCACAGCCACGTGTTTGGTAATGAGCCATTGTTCCATCTTTACGCCCACAAGACCTATCAAGCCTACAAATCACATAAGGGTACAGTATCTCAACATGGATCTCAGGGCTGGGCCTGTAGTTCCCTTGGCAAAGTGTTTACTTTGAACTCACGAAGCCTTGAGTTCAACGTCCAGCACAGCCTAGAAACCAGGTGTGGTACCCACCTGGAATCCCAGCATTTAGGAGGTGGAGGCAGAAAGGTCAGAAGTACAAGGTCATTCTTGGCTTCTTACTGAGTTCAAGGTTAGCCTGAAATACAGGCGCCCCTGCTTTCAAACAAACAGACAGAACTGATCTAAAGCTGAGGGTACTTGCTTAACCCCCCAAGCCTGCTTCCACTTCTGTGTTCTCAGCAAAAGACGATAATAATTTCCCACCATTCAGCTAGGAAAAAAAGAAAGAAGTCAGGGTCTTCATTCAATCTCTGTCATTTCCTTATGCAAATAATAAGCAAAGGCAGCTGACTGTGCTGAGAAATGTCTGTCCAGCATCGTGTCCAGACGAGGAGAACGTGCTCTCACCTCTTCACCTCTTCCTTGGCCTTCTTATTGCTGTGCCCTGCTCTCCCCTGCCCACCCACCCGCTCTACCTATGGACAGGATCTTCCTGCAAACTATCCCGCTTAGTCAGCCTACTACTCTGCTCACTGCCTTTGTTTGTTTGGTTGGTTGGTTGGTTTTGGTTTTTTTCCGAGACAGGGTTTCTCTGTAGCTTTGGAGCCTGTCCTGGAACTAGCTCTTGTAGACTAGGCCGGCCTCGAACTCACAGAGATCTGCCTGTTTCTGCCTCCCAAATGCTGGGATTAAAGGCATGTGCCACCACCACCCAGCTTGTTCACTGCCTTTTGCTTCAGTCCTATCCGTATACCTTACTAGGGAGCATGAGACCCTAAATAGCCAGCCTGTCTGCCTCCCATTTTTCTCGCCAGCACCTCTGACAACTGATACTTAAACTATACAGGGCCATCACCATCAGTCACTTCCTCACTTTCCTCTCTAGTCCTGAAACTCTCCTTCCCTCACCATCTCCCATCATCTTCTTGAGGTTTTGTCTGACCTCCCACCCTTCCCCAAGATCCCATTCAAAGTCATCTGTGGCTGCACTGGGTAGCCAGAGTGGCAGTCACCCGTGTGTGTGACATCCTTCTCATTTGGTTCTTGTCTCGAGGACTAAGACTGCTCCCTCTCTGCAACACCCACTATTGGCCAAAGCCCAGGCCCAGTGGGAGAGGAAGAACTGGATAAATATTAAATGAAGGAAGGAAGGAAGGAAGGAAGGAAGGAAGGAAGGAAGGAAGGAAGGAAGGAAGGGATACTTGGTGTACCTGATGGACTTTTGAAGAAACTGAGGAGCTTGGAGGACTTCGGGTTTGGAGACACGGTGAGTGGTTAGCGGCAGATGCCTTTTGTAAGTCTATGAAATACGGGAGAAGCAAAGGTTTGGGGAGCAGGTGGCTGCTTTGAAAAGGAGGAGACATTCAATAAGCACTGGGTCTCGAGTTTGAAACCTGCAGTTTGAAACAGAGCCTTGGATGGGAGGTCCCTGGAGATCACCAAAAGAAGGAACCTTCAGACACAGGGTCTAGAATGAGGACAACAGTGCAGGGCAGCTGGGGAACACTGGCATTAAAGGTTGGCCAGAGAGGACAAATCCCTGTGAAAGACAAGAGAGGAGCAGTGGCGGTGTCCTTGGCAGTGTCACCCAGACCAGAGGAAAGCCCAATCTGAGAAGAACTACTACTGTCTTCTCCCAAACTGACAGGCACAACCACCCGTGAGAAAGTTGTCAAGGCCACTTGTCTCCTAGCCCTGACTACCCCCAGAAGAGGCAAGCCTGTCTCCAGAGCTCAGCTCTCCTGCATTCCACATGGTTTCACCTCCTCACACCTTGGCTTGGCCACCCCACCTGCTTTCAAGGTCCACATGTGGGGCAGGCATCGCCAAATTCTCACGATCCCTTCAATGACGTCAAGCTTGTGCTCCTGGAAAACCTTCTTACCTCGCCTTGCCCGCTAGGCCTCCACACTTTCATGAACTTGCTTCTTAGACATCATCTGTATTATATCTTTCTTCCCATGTCTTATCTCCCTATCAAATCTGAGCTCTATGGGCACAGGTAGACTTCCTTACTTCTACAGTGTCAAGACTAGACACAAGGTCTGGCCTCAAGTCAAAAGTATAGGCTACTTAGGGGCAAGGAAAAGATGAAGGAAGGACTTTGTACACAGATACCTCTCGGCATGAGTCAATCCGAGCATAAAACCTACCAAGGTTAGTGCATATTTCTCCTCTACTGGGTTTTGGAGATGCCTGGCTTCGCATTGTTCCGGATAAGGAAAGGACTGTTGTCCTAGCCTGTGTGAGTTCCTCACTGAGGCTGAAATGAACCTACTCTCAGTGGGGAAGGATCATCTTCGGAGATGGCTTATATAGAAACATCCGTTTGTGTTGAGCCTGCCAAATTGCCTTCCCCTTGTCCTCACTACATGAAGGTGTCTCATAAATGCTAAATAATCATAATGACCATACTCAAGGGGATGTCAGTGGCCATAAAAGCAAGTTTTTATGGATGCTTCCTGAGTCTCCTGGTGGGTGGTTAGAAACTGCGTAGGCCCGATGGCCAGAGGTCTCCATACAGGCTGCATCTGAGAGACCTATAAGCTTGGGTGGCGAGAAGGCACTCCAATCACGAGCAGGAACGCCCAACCATTGATTGATAGTGGAAGGCCACCCACACTGTGCCTTCTGGAATCTATTGGTGAGTCATGGGCCAAAGGATTATGTCTTCAATCTGGGCCATTGGGCCTGATATTGAGGCATTTCCTCACAGCTTAGGGGAGTTGTCCTGAGTGAGGATATTGACCTCTAGATCCAAGGAACAGCCAAATGAGAGAAAGGGCCTCATCTCATTTACCTCTCCGGATGTGGCTTCCCAGGCCCTTTGCATCTGAGCCTATTCTCTGGGACCTGGATGTATATCCCGTCTGCCACTTACCCATTGCATTTATTCATTCTGTGGCCACTAATTGAACACCTGTGCTGGATGCTAGACGTATAAATGTCAGTAAGAAATGAATCCCACTTTTGCTGGATCAATAATAGAGAGATAACCAAGACTTGTGATATGCTAAATGTGTGTGTGTGTGTGTGTGTGTGTGTGTGTGTGTGTGTGTGTAATAGAAATGTATAATATATAGCTTTAGAGGTGTACAGGAAAGGAAGAACAGGGGACCAGAGGCATGACAGTTACACAATTTTTTTTTAAAAATCAGTAGAATCCCATCAGGCAGGTACAAGGAGGGGGAAAGAAACCCATTCCAAGTACAGGAAGGTGGGGGAGCCTGCCTGACACAGAGTGGGAGGCTTGCTCGAAGCCTGTGTGTACAACTCCAGGGGCTCTGCTCATGAGTATCTCTGGAAGTTTGCAATGGCACACGTTGGGACCGTGTGTCCCTGATAGCCCTCGTTGAGAGTCCTGGGGTTTATCCCTGGTTGTGCTTACTAACTAGCTGTATGGCCTTGGACCACACTCTTCACATTTCTCAGTTTCCTCAAGTGAAGAATCAGGAAACTGAGCTGGATATTTTCCAGATGCGGCTTCCCTCTGAGTCATCTATGAGTCTGTGAGCCTAGGATGAGATGGATGACTTGTGGAGGAAACCAAGTGTTCCAACTGACTTAGAACTGAGACCTTAAATGTGCCCCCGTTCTTGATTTCCATACTTTTCTTATGCAAGATAGTTAATTATTGATGCATCGAACATTAGAATTAAAAGGACTGTTTAAGCCCAGTGGTGGTGGTGTATGCCTTTAATACCAGCACCTGGGAGGCAGAGGTAGAGGGGATCTCTGTGAGTTTGAGGCTAGCCTGGTCTACAGAGCAAGTCCCAGGACTACCAAGGCTATACTGAGAAACCCTGTCCAAAGCAAGAAAAAGGACTGTCTAATTCAAGTGTTCAAGTGATTCATTTTTCAGAAACAGAAGCTGAGGCCCAATGAGAGTAAGCAATTCACTCAAAGAGACTGAGAAGGACCCAGACAAGGGTCAAGACCAAATGGTTTTTTTAATGTCAGCACTTGGGAAGCAGGGACAAGTGGATCTTTGTGAGTTCAAAGCCAGCATGGTCTACATAGCAAATTCTAGCCTTGTTATGGCACAATAGCTTGTATCCAAAAATTTAAAAAGGTATTCTTTCCCCCAAACAAGTGGTTACCAAATTTGGCAATGTCTTCCTCTGAAACACTGTAGCCCCAGCAGCCTAAGATTCAAGCATATGAACAAAGTCAAGCAGGAGGCAGAGTCAGCGTCCTCACGCGGAGCATGATGCTGATGGAGCCTTCAACAGTGTTTCCCTGACTATGGCCGTCCTGTTTCCCAATGACTGCCTACCAAACCAGTGTGTGCAGTTGGCGAGCCTGAGGATGAAGGACTGGTACTTCCCTGAAATAGGACAGTCTGAGCGCTTTTCCACAGAGACAGCTCAGACCTCTGTACGTATTCAAGTGGCGTTAAACATAACCAGAATAGTCAGTGTGCCACCCGTTCCCCAGGGCACCCAAATGAACATACCACGTGCAAATCTATTTCCTTTGCCTCTCCCTGCCTTCCTCTTACTCCAGCTAAAACACAAAGCGTGTCCCTCTCTCCCCACCAGGGCCACACCCTTTCTCACCTGGCCACTACATCCTCCCTTCTACTCTACCTCCCCTTGAGAACTTTGACCCTCCGCTGCTCAGGGCATCCTGCACCTACCAGATACAGCCTCTATTCCTCACGCTGACTTGCCAGCCGTCTTCAGTTTTCTTCTCCTTCTTGGCCATGCTCATTCCCCAGGCACTCACCCTCCACAAGAACCCACTGCTGTTATTCCGCAGTTCAGCGAAGGCACTGCCCTCCCTCAGTCTCGCGTACTCTCGCTAGGGTTGTTTCCTGTCCTAGCAATGCTTCTCCATCGTCAGATCCATCTACCCAGGACATTCCTTGTGCATTTGTCTGCTTGGACAGCCACGACAAATCCCCAGTCTAGGTGATTTCAAAACACATTTAGTCGGGGGCTGGAGAGCTGGCTCAGTGGTTAAGAGTACTGCCTTCCCTTCCAAAGGTCCTGAGTTCAATTCCCGGCAACCACATGGTGGCTCACAACCATCTGTAATGAGGTCTGGTGCCCTCTTCTGGCCTGCAGACATACACACAGACAGAATATTGTATAAATAAATAAAAAAAAAATAAAAAAAAAAAAAAAAAAACAAAAAAACACTTTAGCTTTAAAAAAAAAAGAAAGAAAGAAAAAAAAACACATTTAGTCGGGTGTTGGTGGCATATGCCTTTAAACCCAGTCCTTTGGAGTAGGGGGTGGGGCAAACTCTATGAGTTTGAGGTCAGCCTTGTCTACAGAATGAGTTCCAGGACAGCCAAAGATACGCAGAGAGACCCTGTCTTGAAACAAACAAACAAACAAAAAATCTCAGACATGTATTTGCTCTACAGGTCCGTGATCGCCATCTGAGAAAAATTATTTCTTTGTCAGCATTCTCTACTGGCTTGTAGCAACTGCCTCCTCTGTACCCTCCCACGCTCTTCCCTCTCTAGGATGACGTATCTGGGGCTTCTTCCTCTACTTTCAGTGTGACTAAGGCTCACACTTCAAATTATCATTTAACTTTAACTATCTAAAGCCTCTGTTGGCAAATACAGTTACCCTGGGAACTGGGGCAGAGGTGTGCATGGGGAGGGAATCTCCAGCCAGCGCTCCTCTGCTGCAGCTCTTCACGGTGTGAGTTAAGATGATGTATTTTCCCATCTGGTTTCTCCACTGGTTTCTGAAGGCCCTGAGCTGTCTCTGGCCCTAAAGTTCACTGAGAGCTGTGCCAACTTTTGTTGTGAGACCCCAAAGTTGCAATGGTGGGCCCTCGTTAAGAAAACGATTAAAATTTAAATATGAAATGGATGATAGTGAAAACATGTAGTGTGAAAAGGGGCCCTAAAGTTCCAGTTTCAGATCCTCACGATTCTCCCTCTAGGCTTCAAGCTGATGAACAATTAACATTCCCTAAGACCAGCAGCCCTTTTTCCATTATTGCTGTTTTTCTCACTCCCCAAGTAATTAGTGAACGACATCGGTCTTGCCTGAGAAGACGAATGAGAGTAAACCTTTCAGAACAATACCAGCCATGGACCCTGCTAATCGACCATCTTTCCATAGGTTTACAGGAGTCAAGATCATCCAGGACCTCCTGTGCCCAGTGACATGAAAACCACATCAAAAGAATCCATCACTCTGTTCCTGGCCTCTGTTGCCACCAAAGGTCACACAGATACCTGGGGACTGGACCATAACCTGTGGCCACAAGGGTGTCCAAAGGTCATGTCGCCACCAGGGTCACGCTGATCTGAGTGGCCTGCACTGTCACCCAGGGCCATAGTGTCATCAGGGCCAGAACTGCTGCTGCTGCTGCTGAGAACTATTTCTGGGTCTGTGGTCCTGCAGCAGCCGAGGTCTGGGGTGATGTCCATGGCTCCTGCTATTACTGAAGGCTCTACAGATGCCCAGGTTCTAGTCAGCCACTTGAGACCATGTTGCTGCCTCCAGAGCCATTCTGATCTGGGTGGCCTGGGCTGCCACTAGGGCCATGGTGATGTCCAGGCCCAAGTCACTGCCTTGTCTGGGTCCATGGTCCTACTGCAGCTGAGGTCTGTGATGATATCTGTAGCCTGGGTTAGCACAGGGATGGTGGGGAGGGGGCGGGGGGGCGGGGGGGGCGGGGGGGCGGGGGGCATTGGAACCATGCTGCGCAGTTCCGCCCTTCCCTGGCCCTGGAATAACTAGCCATGCTCCCCCATGGATACTGCAGGAGGAGAGCTGGCTTCACCCTTCAGGGGAGTGTGCCCCATCTCCTCAGCCCCCCAAACCGGAAATATGGCCCCTTACCATGTGATGGCATGTACCAGTGGTGTTGGGGACTGGGCCCAACACCAGAGCTGACCCTGTGGTCAGAGACACAGGTGAGTCATCCCTAAGGATGTAAGAGCAGGAGAGCTGACCCCACTGCTCCCTTGTCTGCCATGGGGTAGCACGGGGGAGGGAAAGATGCCTTCTCCCTTCTACCCCTTGCTATGTGTGGAAGGCGAAGGAGCTGCTTCCTGGATCATGAGAGTAAGATTACCAGCCCTGCTCCTCACCAGCTCCAGCACACAGGAGAGGAGGCCCTGCACCTGCCCGGGAGGCACACTAGACCTGATCCTGTGGTCAACACAGACGACCAAGTCCAGTGAGAGCCAGCATCATCCCTCCCCATATGTCCTCTGCAACAATTGGGAGAGAAGGCCCTGCACCATGCCTGGGCAAAACAGTAGAGCTGGCCCTGGTCATTGTGTGGGTGACCCAGATCCGAGGACCCGAGAGCAGAATTGGTCCTGCTCCTTGCTATAGGCTCTATTGGGTGAACTAGATGAGGCAGTGTTGGAGAGCTCACCTGGGTAGAAAGGATGAGGGAAAGCTGGTAGGCAAGCCAACCCAGCTACCACCCAGGCCTAGAACCGGGGCTATGAGTTGGCCCATCTCAACAACCACCTCCTCTCTGAACTGCTGGAGCGTGTGAAGGGCGCAGACCTACAGCTCCAAAACTGTGGGATCTCCATGATACAGAATAACCACAGGATATCCATGAGGGGCCCCAGTAAGAGCCCATTATTCTTGGTGTCGCAGAAGCCAAAAGCCTCTAGCCAAACCAATGATTCATGGCAATGAGCACTTACATGTAGAAGAAGTTTCTGTCCCACCGAGTCCCACAGCCATTCAGTCCCAAAGAAACACACGGAAGCTTAGAACAATTATAAACTATTATAAACTGTTTGGTCTATTAACTCAAGCTTATTATCAACTAGCTCTTTTTTTTTTTTTTTTTTTGAACATTAGTTCAACAAAGCACGTGATTTTATTTAACTATACAAATGCCCCACCGTGGGCACTGATTGTGATGCACGCCTTCATTCCCAGTACTCAGAAAGCAGAAACAGTTGGATCTCTGGGAGTTCAAGGAAATGTAAAACTTAGAAGAAATAAAAAATATCATTGGCTAGACTCTCTATTGAATTCAAAATTTCGTATGGTCCTAAATGTTTTTAAGGAAAGAATAATAAAATTCTTTAGAGGAAAAAAGAGAAAAAGAAACACACACACACACACACACTAAAACTCCTTCTGGCAGTCGGAAGAGTGAAACACAGGAAAGCCCCAGACATTTGGGAGGACTTCCCAATGACCCAGGCAGCATATTTATCTACTGTCTGACACCCCCTTCTTCTTCTCCCGGGACTGGGGAGCTGCTGGACTCTGAGGGCCCCGGTCAACTGTTTAAGAGCAGTGCTGTCCCCAAACAACCTCGGATCATGTCAGGCTTCAGTCCCTTCCCGTTTAAAACCGAGAAACCAGTCCTCCAATGTAGCTTGAACTGTTCACCCCTATCAACTAAGAGCAACCCTACCACAAACCCCAATTCAGTTTGCTTGGCTTGACCTTGACAATTTAAAGAAACACTGCTTCTCCTGAAAGGATCTATCATGGCTCACACCGGGGTGGAGGAATTCAGAGTTGGGCTGTATCAGAGCCCTAAGAGGTCAGAAGGCGTTCAGAACTGAGAGCCCATCCTTTGTTACTGACGAGCAAATCAAGGTTCAGAGGCATTTTTTCTCAGGATCCTAACTGTGTTATTATACTGTTTAAAAGAATCCCTTATACTGGTCTGACTTCCTACACAGAGCACCGGTACTCTTCCCCTTGACGGTGTTGGTGGTTGACCGATGGGCTTCAGCAGTTTGAATTTGAATGGCCAGTTTCAATTTCACTTCCTATCTGCTGTGTAACTAGTGACTTCGTCTTCCTGAGCCTCGGTCCTACCATTCTGGTGATACGATGGTGGCATCTAGGTCTCTGCGCGTCTCCAAGAGAAAGGAGATGGTGATGACTTAAAAGTTGCCACTTTCAATATTTAATAAGCCTGCCTGCCTTCCTTCCTTCCTTCCTTGCCCACTTCCTTCTAAATACTGGATAGGAAATTCTGACAATGCAAAGAAACATGCATGGCAAAGAAATGAATCTTGCCCCAAAAGGGAGTTAATCTCCAAATACACTAAAGTTTTCTTGTCTGTGAAACAAGGAGGGAACAGGGGATTTCTCCAGCTGTACCGCAATCCATGTATTTCTCTGCAGACACAGATCTTGGTAATACCCAACAGATTAGTAGGCACCCCATCTCCTTCAGGTCATCAGCTACCCTGCCTGATACACAGATGTTCTCTTCCATCCCCGAGAGACCTAAAGAAATTTGCAGTAAAGGCAAGGAGGGGGAAAGACCCACAGCAAGCATGAAATGTATGTAAATAATTAAAGCATTCAGAAGTCAGATAGAGAAGGGGAATGCGGCCACGTCAGGGGCCGGCAACCAGAGAACCAGAGGGGGAAACCCAAGGCATTCTGTAGTTCTTGACTAAAACAAGCAAAAAAATGTTAAAAAGGAAGTCGAATTTTGGTTAGGGCAAAGCATTTCTAGGGATTACGCCCTCTGAAGACTCTCTTGTGTAACAACTATTGATTTACTCGGGGTGTTGGAATCAGTAAGCTTGCTTGGGAAAATATAGTATGACATTGGAGGATGGAGAGGAGACAAGAAGGGAAGAAGAAATGTGGAGAAGAAAGGAACGGAGAGGGAGAAATATATGAGAGGAACTGAAGGAAACGGCCTCCAGCTTACATTTTTAAATCCTGTTTTAGGATCCTTCACTGAGAATGTTCTGTGAATGAAGACAAGAGGAGAGGGGAGAGGAGAGGAAGGGGGAGCATGTAGAGAGCAGGGAGGAGAGGAGAGGCAGGCAAGGAGAGTTGGAGCAGGGGAAGAAGTAAAGGGAATGGCTGGAGAGATGGCCCAGTGGTTAAGAGCACTGCCTGCTCTTCCAGAGGACTTGGGTTCAATTCCCAGCACCCACATGGCAGCTAACAACTGTCTGTAACTCCAGTTCCAGGGGACCCAACACCCAAGGCAAAACTTCAATGTATATAAAATAAGAATAAATAAATTTAAAAGGAGAGAAGTAAAGGGGAGAGAGAAGGAGGGAAGATACTCTTGAGCATGGCAGTTAACCAGAAGGAATGTCTGCTAAATGGGACAGAATAGAGTGCAGCACCAGGATCTATCGGCAGCTGTCTGACTGCGACACCATCCCTTCACGATATCCTCATCACCAGCAGGGCGTCATGGGAGCCAGGGGCCCTTCCAGGGGCCCAGAAAGTCCCAGCAGTCTAGGACTGCACAAGATTAACTCCTCCTATTGACCTTGTTACCGTGGGCAAATCACCTGCTGTCTCTAGGTCTAGAGTAGATTTTTCAGACAAACGGGCCCATCATATCTTTACCAAACAAAAGAGGCTGAATTATCTAGACCTTTGAGCTGCTGCTCAGCCTCAAGTCCTTGGATTCTACACACATCACACAATTTCCTACCTGGAATGCACTCTAGGAAAGCAGGTTTCCCAAACCTAAGAGAAAGCTTGGTCTCAGTACCGGAAGGTCTATGGACTCCTTTTCTGTGTGTAACTAAAATTTTTAATTGGTCACAAGACTATCCCTACTAAAGAGATTGGCAGGGGGCAGAGGGCTGGGGGGCTTCCCTTAGAGATAGATAGGTGTGGCCATAGGACCAGCTTATGGGATTTAAACATAGTGTGCCACCTGTCCCTATCCTAAAAGAAAATGGTGAGTTCTTTCTCTCTCTCTCTCTTCCTGGAGGATTGACTACAGACTCAATGGCAGGAGTGACTTCTTGGCCCTTAGGAATGCAGAACAGCCGAAGAGGACATAGCTGTAGATAACTGGGGAGCTGTCATTTCAGCTATGATCCACCTGAATTAAGAAGGAGCAAATCCCATCTTTCTCACGTCACTCTCTGAAAAAAAAAAAAAAACACAGCTCTTTTAAGGAAAAAAAATAATTCACAGATTTTCCAGTTTGGAAAACATGCAACATGGATATTTTCGTGCTAATTTTCTCCATGTTTTCACAGTGTTGCTACAGGAATTGCTCTATGTGGGCTCAAATGGGGCTACAGAAACTTCACGGTGGGGTGAGGGGGTAAGGGTCGACTAGATAGATAATACAGATTATGTTTACATTGAATGGGGAGGGGACAGGCAATCACTTCAACATAAACATAAACTTTAAAACGTCACCAAACTTTTAGTTTTTCCTTGCCCCCTTCCGAACCTGGGCCAGAAGAGCTGAGCTGTAGAAAAAAATGACATCCATTTCAAACTGAATTCCTCAACGCCTCTGGGGCGGTACTGGCAGTGTCAGACGCCTAGGGAGAATGAGGAAGGACAAAGAGATGGAATGAGCCCCACCCCATGTTCCCATCTTTTCTTCTTCACCGTGGTGTCCATTTTGATCTAGTTTACAGATTAGGTTGAAGAACAAAAAGAACTCAGCTGTTGTAGTTGATCAGTTCCGATTGTTGTAAGTAAAAAAAAAAAAAAAAAGCTGTTCACAAGAGAAAGCCACTATGCAACAGAATTCAAGTGGAGGGACTTTTAGTAGGAGAAAGGGAATGTAAAAAGAGGGAAGAGGAGGGGAGGCCAGCCTCTGGAGACAGGAGCAGCAGGAGAGAAGGAGAGAGAGACAAATAGAGACAGCGAGAGATGGGAGGTGGGCAGGGCCCTTTTAAAAGGGAACGTAGTGAATGCGCACAGGAGATGCTCTTAGTGGCTACAGCTGAGGATGTATCCTGTCAGAACCCCAAGAGCAGACCAGTACAGATGCCTCAATACTAACACCGATCTACAGTTTAACAGAGGAAGGAACTCCAATCTAGAAAGGGGTTTGCCCAAAGTCCCACAGCCAGGAGTAGCGATTTCCCCAAGCCTAGCACCCTGCTTCTGTCACCACATCTGACCTACTGATCTGCCTGGGATCTACGTGAGAGGTCCTGCTGGGACTGCAGGAGATCCTGTTCTGGAGATGAAGCTCACCCTTTGTTCATGACTCCAGGTCCTGTATACTCATTTCACCTAGAGAAGTCATATATTACCTAAGTAAACAAGCAACTATTCACCTAGAGAAGTCGTGGACCACAGCAGCACCATGGCCTGGGGATGACGTGATCAGCTCCTAATCAGGCTCCCGGAAGTCACGGCCCAACAGCCCTTTCAGCTAACCCATCATCTCCTGAGCACCAACAAGATGGGCCACAGGAATGGGACCCAAACTCCGAGGCACTGGAGTTGGTTGCTTACTCAGATTAAGGTGATCGTCAAAATAAAAGAGCGCTGCCCGGTTTCCACGGCGCTGTTGTGTGGATGCTCTCATTTAGAGACTCACAGCGTTAGAAGGCGGAACAGAATCTCGCACTTCTCTGCTAGATTAACGCGAGACTGGAGGCACATCAGGATCACAGGCGATGTGGACCTCCTCAAGCGGAGGAAATTTTTACTAGCCTCGTTCCCTAGGACTCCATGGTATTTCTTAGACTTCATTTGGAATGATGCCCAATAAAGTCTTGCTTAATGAATGACTAAGAAATGGTACCTACCAATTTTCCTAACCTTGCCTGTCTTAGTCTGGTTTTGATTGCTCTCAGCAAAAATATCTCAGACCGGGGTACTTCCTAAAGAACAAAAGTTTATTTGGCTCCCTTGGTGGTGACTAGGAAGTTCAGGGTGATGGCGCAGCTTCCACCAGGCGTGCAGTGAGGGTTCCAGGCTGCATGCTAACATGAAGGAGGCCATCACATGGTGAGACAGGGTGAGCCTGTCAGCTCAAGGCTCTGTTCCTTTACTTCAAAACTGTTAACCATAGTGGTTCCTTCTTTTTCAAGACTTCATCAAGCCCTCAAAGGCTCCACCTTCTAATGAAACTAACATAAACCTGGGGGTTGTTTTCACAGCCTAGGAACCTTTATGGGATGCACTGAAACCAGAGCATCACCTTTATTCAAGTCCTTAGTGTACTTCTCAGTCTGCCTTCTGGTCATGTTGGAGCAAGCACAAGTGTGAATGTGTAAGAAACTTTACCTAGGGCTGGAGAGATGGCTCAGCGGTTAAGAGCACTGCCTGCTCTTCCAAAGGTCCTGAGTTCAATTCCCAGCAACCACATGGTGGCTCACAACCATCTGTAATGAGGTCTGGTGCCCTCTTCTTGCCTGCAGGCATACAATCAGAGAGAATACTGTATAAATAATAAATAAATAATATTAAAAAAAGAAAGAAACTTAACCTAACCCTGTGAAGGCTGTACATCCTCTTCCTGTAGCCAGGGGTGTATTCTTCCCCTTTCGCCTTCTACTGACCCTTTATATCTCAGTCTTGACATTAAGGGATACAGCCTATCCTGTAGACAGGAATAATTAGCTCAGCGGAGAGCTAAAGGTGAAAAGAATTCACCTATGCTCAGCTTAGCAAGTAAAGTCTCTGTGGCTGCAGTTGGTACAGCAAAAGCAGTAACTGGTTTATTTGTTTTTCCTAAACAGGCTCCTCCAGCCAGAATCACCCTAGTTGGCCTGAAAGTTGTCATGTAGCCCTAGTTGTCCTCAAACTCACAGGGATCCACCTGCCTCTGACTTCTGAGTGCTGGGATTCAAGTTGGACATCACCATGCTCAACCTACGAGTAACTTTTGAAGTGTTTGTAAGGACTCTCTAAAGGCTATGGCGGGGGAACCTTTGTTCTGAGCCCAGCATAGTCTGATGTCTACACCCAGTCCTTTGGTCTGACTGTTTCCCTGCGGAGGCTGAGTTCTTCCACTGTAGGGCCCTGCTGTCAGAAGTGTCTCATTCCACAGGCTCACAAGAGTTAAAAAAAAAAAAATGTTCCTCAAGTGATACGGTGAACAGATGAAGGCTGCAGCCCAAAGAAAAGTAACTTTCCCAGAGTCACACAGCCAGTAAGCAACAAGCCTGGCTCGCACCCCTGAACTCATGAAATGTCACCATCCTCAGCGGTAAGTCTCTTCCAAAATGTTCCTTCTAGAAGGCAAGCCCTCAGAAACACCTTGCCCATGGTGAAGACAACAAGTCAGATGAATCTCGTTCATTTTGCTCACTCTCTTGCATCTTATTTGCCAGGTCCCTGAGGGTTTCTGGCACACAGAAATATTGGGGGAGATTCCTTTTTGCCCCTCTGATTCCTAATTCTGCCTGCTCACCACTCTTCATGAGATTTAAGAGGTGTTAACCAAGCTCACGAAGCCCCAGGTCCTCGCAGAAGCTCTCGACCCAGGGTCACCCCTTCCACTCTGCCCCTGAAAACCTGCAGTAGCTTTACCAAGCAGCTTCTCTTTAAAGTCATTTCCACTGTGACCTGTTGAGATGATATCCAGAGCCCCCTCATGACGTGCTTCCCAGGAGAAAATGAGGAGGAGCAGGAAATGACCACATGGGCAAAGAGGAGACCCATGTTCTGGCCCCTGCCTTGCCACACACTCAGGCAGGCATGTAGCAGGCATTTCCTTAGTGCAGAAATGAAGTCTGATCAACACTGGACTTAACCTGCGCAGGCCAAGACTCCAAAGATAGGCCTACCTGTGTTTGGAATATTTGAAAGGCTGACAAGGAGTGTGTGTGTGTGTTGTGTGTATGGTATAGGGGGCTGTCTCTGTGTATGTGTGGTATGGGAGGTGTATATGTTGGGGTGTGATATGTGCTTGGTGGTGTGTGTGGTGTGTTTTATGTGTGGTATGTTGTGTGGTGTGAGGTGTGTGTGTGTGTGTGTGTGTGTGTGTGATGGGGTGTGATATGTGGTTGTTGTTGGTGGTGGTGGTGTGTGTGTATGTGTATGAAGGGGTGGGGTGTATGTGGTCTCTGTGTGTGTATGGTCTGTTTTGCCTCTCTCTGTGTATATTTGCTTATTCACCTAAAGTAGGAGCTATGTTCCGCAGAGAAACACGGTCTTCAGCGTCAGTCCTACCATTCTCTTACTTTGACGTCAACAAATCGCCTGGCATCTACACCCCAGTTCCTCAAGTGAATCTGAGAATCCAGGTTTCTGCACTGAGTGTTTAACCATCCCTTGCTCTGTGATCTTACATCCTAAACACTCTCTGGAGCCCCTCCTTTCTTCACTGTGTCCTTAGCACTATAGGGAGCAGGAGAGCACAAGACCAAACATGCTGCTAGATCCTGGGAAAGTTGCTTCTCCATGTCTCTGTTTCTCCTCTGTAAAAAGTGCCTGTTTAGATGACTCGGTACTACAAAGGAATCTAAAGTACTAGCAAGGCCCATTGTTAAGTAGGAAAAAAAAATTGGGCTTGCTTTCATAGGAGTGACCTTTGTGGGGAAAAGAAAAGAAACTATATTCCTTATTCTTTCAGTTTCACGTGTGTGTACATAGAATGGAGTTTGGTTATATTCATCCATATTTTCCTCTCTTACCCTTTTCCAACTCCTCCACAAGTTGTGTGTGTGTGTGTGTGTGTGTGTGTGTGTGTGAGAGAGAGAGAGAGAGAGAGAGAGAGAGAGAGAGAGAGAGAGAGAGAGAGACTGCCCTGCTGTTTAATTACGGTTTTCAGCATGGTGGAGGGGATTATTTACTTAAGCGAAGGCAGCTTTAAAAATACTGAAAGTAAAGTCTTAACGAAGCAGCAAAAATCCACCTGAGCTCAGGTGAAAGGGCAGTGTACCTGAGACCCGAGCTCCAGCCCTGTCTCATGACTCTCTTCTGTGGTGGTCCTAAATAATTAGCTACCCTTACTGTGTCTCCACTTAGTTCTTAGTGAAACGAAGGGGTGCGCACTCCCCACAGGCCTTCTAGTTCTTACATTCTGTAGGTCCCAGGATCTCTGCCCTTTGCACCTGTTCCTGCTGGGGCTGAACCACTTGTGTCTCAGCCATTTTTTATGACCAGGGAAATTTTATTTCCCTAGGGTATTTCTCTGAATCACATAGACACACGCCTTCCTACTCTGAGCAATCCTTAGTTTGTCTTGCTGTCTCCCTACCCACCACACTGGGCCATTTCTAGAGGGCACGGCATGGAAGGATTGATATAAAATGTTAAGAGTTAGGAAGGCAGATGGGGTCCATTTTGAACTCTGCCCCCTATTATTTTGGTGATGTTGGAAAAGGAGCCTCTAAGTCTCGATTGTTTACTCGAAAAAGAGACAGCAGCATCTGAATCACGTGGCTGTGAGGATGAATATTCATCCAGTTGCTGGAACAGAAACAGGAAAGGGCTGGAAGTTTGCCTGTCTTTCCGGAAACGTAAGGTGTGACCGAAAGGAAGAAGGAAATACAATGTTGGTGGAGTGCCTGCGATGGGGGCGATCCGCCTGGAAATGCCAGACTCCATGGACCAAACCTGCTCTATGGATAAACACAAAGGTACTAAAGGTTGCGCCACCTCCCTGGAAGCCTGGACTGATGGGAGCCACTAGCTGTTCCATTGCATTGGGCGGAGCCTGTTCCATCCACAAACGGGGCGGTCTCTACGACCAGCCCTTCCTCAACCCGCAGAAAGGAGGAGCTGGGGATCCGGTGCCAAACTCCCTCAGCTGTGATCGCACCCCGGATAAAGACACGGCTACAAAAGCAGTCTGCATGTCCCTTCTAAAGTCACGTAGCCCGGACTGAGAAACCCAGACTGAGGTCAAAGCAGTTGAGGACAACTAAAGCTACTCGGCTTCCTCCCCTCGCCCACCCTCCTAGGGAGTTTGGCGGGACACAGGCTTAGGAAAGAGAGGTCTGGGTCAGGGGAGAAGCCCCGCCGCCCAGGGATCCCTGCGGCTTTCCTGGCGGGGTGGGGGATACCCCCTTCCCCCCACTCGTTAGCCCCAGTGGGAGCAGTAAGAAAGCCAAGGCGTCAGGAGCTACCCACCGCGTGGGGTCCTTTGCACAATAAGCGCCACCCTAGGTTGTTACAGGAGAAAAGGAAAAGTCAGACGATGCTCTTGGGGGACTATGTTTGTTGGAATTGACACTAGAGAAATTAGTACTTTCCCCAGGGCCTCAGAAACGGCCCTGTCTCCGCCCCATTCCTTCTTTCTTCTTTTGCAGCTTTGGGTCCACCCTTGCTCACAATCCAACGGGTATAGGTACCTGTCACATGCAAAGCTAGCCAGCCCAGTTCCTCTGTCCACCCTCAGCTGTGTTGGGGGCTGCAGATCCCTGGCCCCTTGACTTTCTTTGCCTGCTCGAGTGAACAGAGTAAACAATTTGTTTTCCTGTGCCTGCAGCTGCTCTGAGCACGAGACCCTCAGGAGTTCCTGATGGGAGGGAAGTGGTTCCTGATGAATTTTACAGCTGAAAATCCCTGGGGCTGAGGCGTGGCTATCAGTTAAGGATCCCTATATCAACTTCCCTGGAGCACAATAAAGTTGGCATTCTTGTATCAAGGATGACCCGTGTCCCTGTGTCTCTGTCTGTGTGCGTGTGTGTTTAAATCTCCAGCCTCTTTCCTGGCTCACCTACCCACAGGTAGTGCAGGCGCTACCCACCTGAACCTGAAGGGCGACGTGATACATGTGCTGATTATTACCAATACATTCTCCACCCCACAGAGGTCCTGACCTGCCTAATAGTGCAACTTTCTAGTGGGTTCTCTCTCTTACTCTACTGCATTACATGGTCCTCTTTATTCCCAACCTCCAAATCCTCATCCCCATTGCTCATCTTGCTCCTGTTTTTCTGCAGAATAGATGCAGTCAGGCCAGAACTTCAGAACATCTCCACTCAGCCTACACCTGCCCTCCCACCCCACACCCCACCTAGGCTCCAGCAGCCACTCCCCCTTCCTCTAGAGAAATCTCAGCATTCTTTTCATGGCTGGAATATCATAGGGTTGGTTCTTAAGTATCTCTGGGTTCTTTTGCTCGACAAACAGATATTCTCTCTTTTCTTCACTCTTTAAAAGTAAATTAAAACAATAAAACCAAACCAAAACACCTCTTTTGGATCTTGAGCTCTTGTTCAGTGACACCCCCCCCCCCCCACGTTCTCAATTTCCGTGTTCCTAACAACCACAACCACACAGAACTATCCAGGCCAATGATATCCATCTACCTGCAGAGGGAAAAAAAAATCTGCAAAAATGGTCTACTCAACACATTCTTAAATTGTCTAAAACCTTCCCTATTAGATTAAGTTGCTGCAAAGAATGCAATTAATGAGAACTGTGAACATTAGCATTTCAAAACATTGCTTGCACACTATGTGGCTAGCTCCATTCTAGGATATGAGGCAGTAACAAATAATGAAAGAAACTTGGTCTGTGTTTCCAAGTGACTTATCTAGGGAGTAAGAGAAACAACAGTAAATAAAGATCAGTACGAGAGATGGAGGGGTGACTAGAGAGATGGAGGGGTGCCTAGAGAGATGGAGGGGTCATAGAGATGGAGGGGTGCCTAGAGAGATGGAGGGGTCATAGATGGAGGGGTCATAGAGAGATGGAGGGGTCATAGAGATGGAGGGGTCATAGAGATGGAGGGGTCATAGAGATGGAGGGGTGCCTAGAGAGATGGAGGGGTGGCTAGAGAGATGGACAGGTGACTAGAGAGATGAAGGGGTCATAGAGAGATGGAGAGGTGACTAGAGAGATGGAGGGGTGACTTGAGAACCCTGCAGGAGTTCCTCAGAGCAAGCAGCGCTGAGGCACCATTGGGGGTCCTCTAACCAAATTCAGTGTGGCACTGTCTTCCAGCGCACAGTGCCACATCCCACAGGTGGAGGGTTCAGGACCCAAGACTGTTTGCCTGAAGCCCCAGACCCAGCTCCAGGCTTCCAGACCTCCTGATGGTCTGGTTATGTAAGATCACGGTTCCCACAGCCACCTCCTCTGGTTGATTAACTTGTCAGGTGGCTCACAGAGCTTGGAATACTTATGGCCTTCTTTGGGCATGCTGCCCTCCACGAGCCTCCAGTGTTCAGCAATCTGAAGGCCCTCAAGGCACGCCCTTTGATATTTTATGGGCACAGAAACAGATGGCCCAGTCCAAATGTAACTGGACATGAAGGACACCATCTTACATTCAAAAGCAGAGCAGGTAGATCAAGCAAGGCCTGACTCCTTGAACAATCCTCTTGGCTTCATGCAACACTTCTCCTTTCAGAATATGGCATAAGATCCATCTAGATTGAGGAGGAAAGGTCTTATAGGCTAATATCAGATTAGTTTGGGGTGCACATAGGCTCTCATCCATGTAGAGATCAGATTCAGACTTTCAGTGTTTTCCTCCATCATAATCTTTGGTGTAGTAGTCCACTGTATTTTTTTGGGGGGAGGGGGGTTCAAGACAGGGTTTCTCTGTAGCTTTGGAGTCTGTCCTGGAACTAGCTCTTGTAGACAAGGCTGGCCTCGAACTCACAGAGGTCCGCCTGCCCCTGCCTCCCGAGTGCTGAGATTAAAGGCGTGTGCCACCACTGCCCAGCTGTCCACTGTATTTTTTGATACAGAGTCTCTCACTCAAGCTGAGTGATTGACTAGGCTGGATGGCCAGAGAGCTCCAGGTATCCTGTCTCCGCACATTAGCACTGAGGCTACAGACACCGTGGTACCTGGCTTTTCAAGTCAATATTGGAGATTTGAACTCAGGGCCTTATCTAGTTTGCTTCCTGTTGCTGTGGAAAACAAACAAACAAACAAACAAAAAAGCAACTTGGGGAGGACAGGGTTTATTTCATCTGACATTTTTTTTTCAGTCCACCATCAAAGGACACCATCAGAAACTCAAGCAGGCTAGGAACTTGGAGGCAGGACTGAAGCAAGTGTCATGGAGGAGGAACCAAGCCTATTGGCTTGCTCTCCAGGGCTTGCTCAGCTGCTTGCTGTGTTTCTTACACAACCAAGTATCACTTGCCCAGGGATAGCACTACCCACAGTGAACTGCGCCCCGCCCCCCCATGCACGTCAATCATAATCAAGATAATGTTATCACAGACTTGCCTACAGAGTAATCTGATGGAGGTGTTTTCTTAATGGAATGAAGTTCCTGCTTCTTAGGTGAAAACTAACACTGCTTTATACCAGAGGGTCAAAGAATTGCTCTAGCAGAAGGGCGAGGTAAGCAGAGAGCTTCGTGACGAGAAGGAGCAAAGGCTGGAAGGATACCAGGAAGAGCATTCCTAGTAGAGGAACGTTCCAAGCCCTGAGGAAGGGACGGTAGATCAAAGCAGGTTAAGGTTTCATCATTACTACTTTGGCAAACCAAGTCCAGGAGAGATGCAGGGATTTGTCAAGTCTCCCAGGCAGGTTGGGGTTGAAGAGAGTAAGAAAGAAGTTAACGTGTAGAGGGCATTTTCTAACACAATACCGAGCAGTAAGGTCCTCTGACCTACAGAAAAGCGACGACCTTACTGAACACGACCCCCAAACAAGCCCACCCGCCTCACCCTTCACTGCCTGCCTCAACTGTGTGTCTCTCCCACATCACGCGGGTTTCCGCCCACCATCTCCAGGTGTTGAGCCCTGCTGTTTATCTCGGGCACAGATGTCTACTGTAACCCTCTCCTGCCTGTTGACTCTGGAAGTCTGCCTCCAGTCCAGATGTCTATGTGGAGCGAGAGAACCTAACCACCTGCTAGAACAAGAATTCTGCTCTGTTGCATGCGTGACTGTGTTCAGGCCTAGATATTTTGGGAGAACACTATAGATGTTCAATAAATAGATTTTGAATCAGTGAATTAAACAACTGTGTACGCAACTTTTCATTTACTGGACTTGTCTACTACCTTCATGCTACTATGAATCTGAACAGCTCCCTCTTGCCTTTAAAATAAAATCAATTCACTGTGGTTGCTATTTATGGGTTTTTAAAATTTTGAGACAGAATCTCATATAGCTCATGCTGGCCTCCAAGAATACAGTTAAGGCTGGTCTTGATCTCCTGATCTTATTGCCTCTATCTCCCAAGTCCCGGAATTACAGGCATGCACCACCATGTCCAGGCAGATCACTGTATTTAAAGTTTGAATTCTTTTATAGTTGAACTTTATTGTGAATGCTGTTGTGTATCTTTAAAGACACTTTGAAAAAAAAAACATATTTATTGGGGTGGGGTGGCGGGAACCATAGCCTGTGTGTGAAGATCTGAGGACAGCTTTTGAGAGTTGGCTCTTCCACTTGGTTGAGGCAGCAGGTTCTTTTTCATTTCTACTGCCGTGCTATGGGCTCCAGGTTAGGTGGTCCATGAACTTATGGGCAATTCTGCTTCTGTCTCCCATCTCACTATAAGAGTGCTGGGGTCCAGAAAAGGACCGCTGCATCTTCTGGGCTCTAAGATTGAACTTGGGCAGTCAGAGTTGCCCGGCAAGCTCTTTTAAGGGCTGAGCCCTCTTCCCAGCCCTGTATCTTTAAATACATCTACTTTAAAATATATCAGCTGAGCATAATCATAGTTTATCTGATCCTTTTCAATTGCTTAGCATGTGGTTTTGTTATTATGAGTAGATTTCAATGTATATCCTTATATATACATACTTTTGTCTCTGATTATCCCTTTTAAAATTTTCTACACTTAAAATTGCTACTTCATGCTATACAGGATTCTTGATGTACTTGCCAAGATACAAATCAAATCATGTTATTCTCCTTTAAAAAAAAATCCCTAAAGATGAATTGTGGACAATAGTTCAAACTCCTGAGGTGGGGTATTCTGCAGACTTATCCTCAGTTTACCTCTCTGACTTTGACTCCTGTTCCTGCATATGAGATTCTTCCTCAACCACATTAGATAAAAAGCCCATAGGCTGAGCCAGAGCTTTTGGGCCCAATTGTTTGCCTAAAAATCTGTGCTTCCCTTTCCACAACCTGGCTGACTTTATTTGCTTTGAAATTTAACAGCAAACATCCTTTATGTAAAACATACAGTATGTCTTCCATTTAAGTGTCTGTTGGGAGTCAGACTTGGCTTAAAAAAATCATGTCACTTTAATCAGAATTTCTACATCAGCCATGCCATATTTGATACCCAGCTGAAGAAATAAACGCAATTAATGAGTAGTTTGCATGATGCATGGCCAAGGGGAGATTTAAGGAAAAGGAATTTTTGTTTTGTTTTAACTCTAAGTCCACATTCTTTATTAGTATTATCTGCTTCCTATATAATCTCCCTTTCCTTTGGATTCCTCCTCTTTGGGTTTTCTGAAACATCCCGGACTTTGACTTTGTCTTTGTCTGCTGTTTAAACTGCGGTTCCCTGGCTGCTGGAACTATGCTGAGCTCTCAGCGTAGCAGAGACATTTGCCTGCTGACTGGATGGTGAATGACGAAGCAAACACTGGTAGTGCTTTCACAATTCTGACCTCAGTTTCCCCTCATTTCCTCTCCCGCGGCTGGCGCTGACTCCACGAGCCAGTCTCCTTGGGGACTGCCACTCATTTCCTCTGATGGCTCGGTTCATGCTGGGGTTTCCCAACTGAGCAGGTGATATCATGGTCCTGAAACTCCTCTGCCGATAACTATAGGCCCCAGACAGCGTCCCCTGGAGCGAGCACAGAGAGAACAAGACGGAGAACGCCAGGAGAAAGCCTCTGCTTGCATCCGTGCGCCGGAGAACGAGCGGAATGGCACCGCAGGCGCAGGACTGGTGCCTGGTGGATGGAAAGAGGCCACTGCGCGTGGTAAGAACCATCCTCAAAGAAGGACAAAGAAAAGGGAACATGAACCTTGGCATGCAAGCCCTATCTATGGGAACCAGTGTCCACTGAGGCTGCCCTTGTAATGTGAGACACATCCACCTCCTCCCAACACTCTGAACCCATAAGAAGCTTGCCATTTACTGTTTAAATACAATGGATTCTACCCCCTATAACCAGCACCTTCCCCAGCAAGTTTTTGTCTGAGAGCTGCCTGGACCAGGAGTTCCACAATTTGGTCACCAAAGCACCAGTTGTTTGTCCTTTCTTTCTCCTGTCTCATCTCACTGCAAACACGGCAGCATCCTTACAGGTGGCACCCACATCTCCAACCACACATTCAACCATGTGAAAATACATAAACCTATATACATATATATGTGGGCAAACATGCATTAACGTGCCAACTAGACTAGGGGTGTCTTCGTTCTCCATGTAATCAGCATTCATCAAATAACACCTGTGGCTCTATCTGAAGAAAAAGAATGGGCATCACTCTCTATGAGATGATAGACAGGTTAGTAGTCAACTAGAGACAAAGGAGGCAGAGAAGCCACCTCAAGATAGGTGAACCTTAGCACCTGTCTGCAGAAAAAGAACGGAGAAGAAAAGGCAAAAGGCATACAGTTTAAGGTAAGCCAGCATAGAAGCTAGCCACATGAGTACAAGCTGCCACATAGTAATGGAGGGGGACTTTAGAGGAAGAATAAGAAAGCCTGAAATATGAGAAAAATCGTACTTCAGTTCCACCAGTACCTAAAAGAAAGAGACCTAAAAGACCAAAAAAAGGAGAAGAAGGAGGAGGAGGAATACATGTCTGAGTTAGGACTCAGAAAGGCAGACAGAACAAGCTGAGCCTCGGGACAGCTTGTTGGGATGGTTCTAGGTAGGAGTCTTGGGGGATTGAGTTTGGGGAAACTACAGTATCTCATTCTGGGGATAACCATTCCGCCCATCTCTTTAGCAAGGCTTAACGGAAGCCAGCCTTCCATGGGGTGATCCCTTAGCCAGGTGATTGACCAGCCCGACTGGATTAACTCTTGTCTATTTTGAGTAGTTTGGAGTGTTAGTTCTCCACTCAGGCCAGAAGTTCATCCTCTTGACTGGAAGGAACTAATTTTTCCTAAGAAGCCTTTATGGCTGCTGGGTCGTACTGACGTATTTATCTAGGACTTAGGAAGTAATTGGTAAATACTTTGTCAATGAATAACTGAAATTGTTTAAGTCTGAATCCCAGTGCTATCCCACGTTAGAGGTGTCAATTAAGAAAAGATTCTTTACTGAGTCTGTTTGCCCCCACTTCAGAACAGCATGTTATCTTCAGTCATCCCTAAAGTGAAGGGCAGCATTTTGAGCTTTTATGAATCTGAAGCCTGTTTAGTTGGTGTTACTGATGGTCACAGGGCTTTGTTACCTGGCTGCTGGCTAACTGGCCCAATGGGGATTATGTCATTCTGTACAGGAAGGTAGGATGCAGGCAGCGTGAGGCGTGCTTTTGACCCAGAGAGCGTCTCAGACTTGTTAGAGTTCTTTGTGTAATTCTGGTTCATAAAGCTTTGAGGTTACTAATGTCTGACCCAGTATATACTGAAGTGAGCCCCGTGAAGACACGGTGGAGACAGTGCACACCTCAGCAGAATCTAAAGGTTTATGGGACAAAGCTTATTACATAGAAGAGTCCCCTGGGGATTTTACCAATAGGAAGGGTCCTATTCAGTAGGTTCAGGTTGAGGAGGGTCTTCTATTTCAATGTTTCTACTACATTCCTCAGGGATACAGATATTACTGGTTGCTCTGTGGACCATATTTTTAGAATCAGGGTCAAAGACCTTGAAGTGAGGTTACTTCTTGAGGACAGTTCAGCACTTTTAGAGAAGAGATGAATGAGGTGTCTTAGATTCTAGAAGTACCAGCTCTCCTTTCCTGACACCAGGAAGTTCTCTGGACTCTCTGAACCTTTGTTCTTGGGACTTGAAGTGAAAATTTGGACTGCATCCTGGATAGTGTCCAAAATATTGGGTTTCATGGTCGAAGTTGATGAGGACCACTGACCAGGTCTCTTCCTCAAGAGGGCACCAGATCTTATTACAGATGGTTGTGAGTCACCATGTTGGAATTGAGCTCAGGACCTTTGGAAGAGCAGGCCATCCTTTCAACCTCTGAGCCTGTATATAAGGCCACAAAAATGTCAAAATATTGCTGGCTGGAGGGGGGCGGTGGTGGGTGGGGTCTGAGAGCAGCAAGTGGCAAGCTGATTTCAGAGGCAAAGGAAGTTAGGAGCAGCATGGTGCGTGTGTGTGTGTGTGTGTGTGTGTGTGTGTGTGATTGAACCCAAGCCTTCCTTCATTTTGCTAGATAAGGACTGTACCCCCGAGCCATCCTTAGCCCTCTCTCTCCCTTTAATATAAATGTCTGTACTGTTATACTGTGCATGGTCCCATCGTGGAGTTTTGGGAGCACACAGCTTGAGTTTATCAGGTCACGATTGTTCAGGTCCCTGGAATCTGAAGGTTGTATTGCACAGCTTGGGGAATTTAGTGGCAGATGGAATTAAGTTTTTGACTTAGTAGGCTTTAACATAAGATGATTTTAGATTATCCAAGGGTTCAGGCAATCACCATGATGCTACATATGGAAGAGGAACAGAAGAAAACAAGAAGGCGAAGTGAGGAGGACGAGGCCCACAGTCAAGGGACGCAGGAGGACTCAGGAAGCTACAAAAGGCAGGAGCTTCTCTAAAGCCTCCTTCCCAGGAAGGTAACAAATTTGTGTTATTTCAACTCACCAAGCTGTTGTAATTTGTAATTATTTTTTATAGGAGCAAAAACAAACTAACCTAAGGCCTGTCCTACAACGTGCTGGCAGGCTCTTAGGCAATTTACATCATCTGCATTCCAAAGCCTTCGTTCCTTCTTTCTCAGGCTAGGTTCGGCTTTGAGGTATAAAGGGACAACCAGGAAGAACTGGCTGGCACACAGGTGCACAACACACCTTTTCCCTTCTGGGCTGGGGGGGGGGGGCGCACAAGGCAGGAGAATGGGAACCCAGTGCCCTTGTCAACAGAGCATCTTCTTCCTTTGATACGGGCTGTGGGAAAGACTTTTCCTTAAGCTCCCCAAGCCCACGTTATCTAGGGAAGTCTCCATATCTATCTTCGGGGGACCCACAGCTCCCACCTCCCACATGAAAACCCTTTAGAGCACAAAAGCCCTTTTAAGAGGCTGGAGATGAGAGCCAGCCCCCAGCCTCCCTCTGCAAACAGGCTTGGGAGATGAAAGAACAGCTTCCGCATCCTGCCTCTGCAGTGGCCATGATTGTTTCCCACTGAGACAATCAGAGGCAAGTCCACCCAGAGGCCAGCCTACAATACCTCCTTCTCCCGCCCACAGACCCCAAAGAGACAACCCTCAAACAGTCCAGGCAGCAGAGCCTTGGTTAGTCATGTTATGAGCTTTTATTTAAAAAGCACATTTAATACATGTTTAGTTTCGCAGATACACGTTTTCACTTTGTATGCCACAAAAAAAAAAATCTTTGAATATTATTCTCTTTACAAAACGGAACCTTACAAAAATACTGACGATTTAATGTTTTTATACAGTTTTTCTCTAGTTGCAGTTATTTCTCTCATTGTAGAACAATGGCTACCACAGAACTATGATAGTTTTAGTTGAGATTTAAAAAAAAATAACTCAATGCTCCTTTAAGCAGCTAAAGTAAATAACACAGGTCGAGACACAGTTTATAATCATAGTGGATATAGCTAAAGTTGTTTCAGAAATAATATCTTACATAGTTAACTTTTAATGTTTTATACATTATTTATATAATATTTATATATAAAATCATAGCTTGCTATATGTTGAAATGAAAGGACGGAGTCTGTGGAAGGATGTGCATGTGGTTGATCCATATGGTTACGTGTAGCCCTTTGAAAGATTTGAAAAGCACTTGTTTTTTTTTTTTTTCCTTCTTCCTTTCCTTGGAGGTTCAGTAGAAGGGTCTCCTGTCTACTGTCTAGAACGGGACCTTGCTTGGAAGGACACTTGTGGATAGAGGATAAGGAAAAAACTCTCTATGCAGATTTAACCCATGTGTTCTGCCCAGCAGAACCCACCAAAGGACTGTCCCAGGGATCAACCCGGAGACAATAGTGCTTTACACAGCAAGACCAGCTCCTGCAAAAACCCTCTGGGCTCCCTTATGGTGAAAACCTTTTGGGCATGAGACTGTCTGCTACTCTGGCTCGCTCTGATCCCAAGGAGCCAAAAAGTTGGTTCTTTTTTTTTTTTTCATTCTGCCCTTTCCCTCCCCTTCCTGTCTCTTTACCGAGGCTCCTTTGGTCAGCCAGAGTCCGACCACACCTGTGCTCATCCTTGGCCCCCCATCTGAGATCCCGCTACGCACCCAGCAAGGACCTCAAGGGGACGGCAGTAACCGAAGTCTAACCGTTTCTACATGTGCAAGTGCCCGGTGATTGATCCTGCAGTGGCAGTTCCGCGTCACAGTACGGTGCATCAGAAGACACCCTCTGGGTCCTCTGAACTTGTGCTGTTTGTGAAGTTCACTCTTCCACAAAGGGTCTCCTAATCTCTAAAAGTGAGGGCCTGTGGTTGTTAGCCTGGGGATGGGGGGAGATGACAGAGGCCTCAGCACCAGGAATTTGGATTAGGGTTCTGACCACTCTGAGCCAAAGCACTCATTCCTGGTATCTCAAAACGCAAAACTTCCTTGAACCAAAGTCACAGTAGAAGTGGGTCAGGCAGAGGGGCTGATTTGGTGCTGGTCTGAGCCTTGTATGCAACACAGGAGCTGGAGCTGTTCTCACTGGTCTGGGATTTCTCAGGTCACCGAAGGCGACCACAGCCTCTGCTCAATCATTCTAGTGTTTTTTGCTCCTGACAGGCCTGTGCTCACTAGAACATGAACACTAGCCCACGCACAGCCAGGACTCAGGCCGCCGGCCCTGTTGTCTCCACACAGGCAAACAACCTATTTGGGAAGGCCACAAGATAAGGCTTTTTTTTTTTTCTTTTCTTTAAATGTTTTCAAAATCCATCGGGCAAAAAAGCTTTTCCCTACATTCTACTGTCAGATGAGATGGGAGAGCAGCAGAAACACGCTGTCAGCGGTCACTTCAGAGAAACCAAACGCTCTGGAGCCGCAGCACCTACACCATGTTGTGGTGGTTGTTCCTGTCGATAATGTCCACAGGCGACAGGATCTCCTTCCTGAGAGCGGGGGCCGGCAGCGAGAGGGTCGCCTTAGTCTTGAAGAGATCAGACACGAAGAACACCTAGGACACAAATCAGAGGTGCGAATCAGCAAACGCCTAGAGCGGGCTGGGAACAGGCCGAAAGGGGGTTTAGGAAACACAGGCAGTTGGAAAAGAGGGCCCAAATCATAGCTCTTTAATCCGGGGAGCGGGTGGAGAGGTCCCACCTTCCAGCAATCACTATGCAGACAGGAAACTGAGGCAAGGAGTACCCTGGCTGTGAGAGAGAAAAACTCTACTTATATGGACTTTGGAGTCAGTGCTTTGAATCTGGAACTTAACATTTCGGACTTCTCAAGGCAAATGTGTTAGGAAAGGTTATGTTCCCAACAAGGGAAGCGCTCATAATTCTTCAGTTACTAATCCACACTACTTTCCTCTTTCTTACAGAGGAATCCAGACTGAGACCAAAAGACACCAGCCAATACAAACGCTGACCAGCAGGTGCTGTCGCAAGAAAACAGTGGTGACCACATTTTCCTGAAAGCCCCACGACACCAACCATCGAGGCCGAGGGACCCAGGTCTTGACACTGACAGTCAGCAAGTCACTGGGAAGAAAGGTCAGGGGACAAAGCTCCTGCTCTCATTCCCAGCATTCTTCCTCCTCCCCAGCATGTGACCTTCCTGAATCTTTCTCATAATGATTGGGAAACATTTACAAAACACCCACTTGCGAGATGGCTCAGACACGGGTGCTGTCTGAGTGAGCTCCTGATGAAAGAGTCAGGAACCTGACGAGAGCCCACGGGAGGGAGCAAAGTTGCTTCCCAGGGAGCAAAAGCAAACACACAGAATCAGACTGAGATATTCAGCAACAGGAGTTTGTAGTAAACAATCCAATCCAAGTGTCAGCTGTTAGCCACGTAATTTAGTAGGAAGGACACAACTGAGTTCATACCAGGAATGAAGTACATAAAGATGCTGATTGGGGATATAGCTCCGTGGTGCTCACCCAGCAGACACAAAGCCTAACAGGTCTGATCTGTAGCACACACACACATACAGATACATGAACACACATATGTACACACAGACAAATGCACAGACAGGCAGACACACACACACTCACACACACACAGAGTTTTCTGTGTCCCTCAGCTTTCAGAACTGAAACAGTTTGGATGCCCACATAGCACTGTGATGTCGTTCTGATCACTTAGTATAAAGTTCTTAATTAGAATTCAACCACCATCTCTAGCAGCCAGGATCTGGTTACTCAGGCCTCGGACTATCTGCTGAACTGATTTCCAGTGTCCATTCTGCGACAGCACAGAAATCACCAAGGAGCTGTAAAAATCCTAAGAAGAGGCAGATGTGCTGGCCACTCGAAGAGAAGACGGGGCGGCCATGAGATAATGTGCAAGGGTCCTGCTAGTCACGGCCACGTCCTTCGGACCATTTCATTTCACACATTTGACCAACTCAACCATTCCTATTGTTGTTGTTGTTGTTGTTGTTTTGTTTGTTTTTGTTGTTGAGGGAAAGGGTAAAGAGCCAGGCTGTATCTATGATACTAGAAGAAAATGAAGTATTAGCCCCCAAAATGTGAACCCCTTAATAAGCTTACAGCTTGAGTGTCACTGATGGAGCCAAGGCAAAAGCTAAACCTTTACCCCCTTCCTTTCCTAAACTAGGAAGAAAACTGTTGTCTTCTAGACAGAGTCAAGCTGGGATGTTTACCACCTGCTGGAGGCTTGAGGCTCCCCTCCTGGGGGTCCTTTACACGTGTGGGAAAGGAACAAGTGCCCCAGTAGACATTAACAGACCCGGCTAAAGGTCAGTCTGTTCGGTGCCTAAGCTTCTCATCCCTCTCTTACCCCAAGCCCTCCCCACTCCTCTCCGTATCTCATGCTGCTCTAGGATGATGCTATCTCCTGGCAGGTGCAGAAACAGTAGACAATTCTCTACCTGGAAATTAGGCTCCTTTCATCTTAGCTTTGTAGCCCTGGAAGAGAGAACAATGTCTCCACCACTGGCTCTCACCTCCACTTCCTGAGCTTCACGGTGAGATGATTCTCAAAGCCCTGCCTGAGAGACCTTCACGGGAGACTCCTTCCACCCACCGTGGGCAAATACAGACAAGAACAGCTCCTCCAACCCCACACGCTCACCCTCGGGTCTCCTACGATGGGCTCATATGCACTACACGTGAGCATTTCCGTTTCCTGAATGGGCTCAAGAAGGCCTAGCCTGTCTGCAATTAAGTTCATTAAGATGTGTCTTTTCTTAGTGCTCTGGACTGGAGCATGGTTACCGGACCTAGACTAAGCCACCCGTTCCCATGTCTGCAAAGATGTGCTTCATGAGATTAGTTCAGCTCCTTGCATTACCTACAGCATGTAGTCCATCTGTGTAGACATCAGGCACTCGACGTGTTAGCTGCCGAATTTATCAAATGCCCTCTACTTTCTGGGAATTAAGCACTGTGGCTTTGGGCCACACAAACACTATTGGGCACCAGGAAACACGACCTTGTCAAGTCTCAAACAGGGTTCAGTCTTTCTGATAGTTGGAACAGCAGAAACAAAGAGAGCCATTAGATGTGAAAAGGCCTTGGCTTGAAGATGCCTTATTCCCTACCCAGAAAGGGATGTCAAAGGTCCAGCTTGGGAAGGCTCTGCCCAGATTCAGAGCTGTGGTTGGACCACAAGAAACACCCACTTCCAACCCACAGCCCCACTATGCTGCCTGAAAGAATGAGAAATAACATCTCAACAAGTGAGTAACTAAGACCCGCCCCCCTGCCCCCAAATAGTCAGCTCCCAACCCCGCCCTAGTGACACTGCCCAGAACACTTGCCTTCAATTTCACTCTGATTCTTGGAATTTTATAAACTACCAATTTTGAGAAAAAAGAATGACAACAATAAACACCTATTAAGCTCTTAGTGTTACGCTAAGCCCCAGAACATAAAAGCCAACGTAAGACAAAGATCTTTGCTCAGCAGGAGCTTAGAAGTAACAGCAGCAGGAGAGAGCCAGGGAAGCAGCCACCCATAACACTGTGCTTTAGAAAGATTCAATTACAGTTTATTTATTTTGTGTCGACATGTGTGAACATGTGCATGCTACAGCATACATGTTGAGGCCAATGAACAACACAACTTGCAGGAGTCGGTTCTCTCCTACTCGTGGGTCCTGGGTACCAAGCTCAGCCTGTCGGCTAGGTGGCAGGCGCCTTTATCAGCTGAGGACCTCACCGGCTCCAATCATGCTCTGTTTTAAGGACCATGATAGGAGGAAGCACAGAGAACGACATATTTAACCTGGACTGAAGGGCTGAGAATGGGCCTTAGAAGGTTGGCCCCAAGGACTCAAGAAGAGCTGGTCAGGTGGTGAATGGCAGAAATCACAGCCAGCAAAGACACAGCACGTTCAGGAATTTTGAAGGAAGCTCAGTAGGGCTAGGGCAGAGAGGTTGGTGATGCTGGAGAGAAGAGAGCCCCACCTTTGGTCATAGTGAGATATCTTTCGACTCTAGAAATCACTGTGAAGGGGGAGCATCCCATTGGAAGGATGGGCACTTGAACTGGAGAAGGAGCCAGAGGGCACAGTGTAACTGAAGGTGGCCCTGCAGTGTGGAAGAGAGGCAGTGAGGACATGGAGACGGATTCTGAGATGTCAAAGAGGGGTCTACAGCTCAAAGAGATGGGGGCGGGGCACAGGGGGAAGCAGCCGGTTTTCTTCTAGTTCTGTTTTCAACTCCATAAACCTTGGCACTGGGCACAACAAAATTTCTGAAAATCTCAGTGATTCCGGTAGACCGCTTTCTTCGGCCTTCTAATACTTGCTGCCCTAAGGTATTGTCTTGGGGAAGTGATTCTGACCTCCTGCCGAGTTTGAACGTTTGGCCATTCTGTGATGGGATGCAAGGGTGGAAGATGATCTGCTTTACCCAAACACTCTGGACAATGTCGCTCTTCCTCCAGCAGCAGGACTACACACAAACAAGGTAGCTCTAGAAACCCCACACACTCGAGAAGAGATAGGAAGCTCACAGTGTGAGGCCCCTGCTCAAGGTAATGCTCGCCCCATCCAATGGGAGGGGGGAGCTAGTAAAAAGGGCTAGGGCTTTGCTTTTCAAAGTAGACAGACATTTCTCAAATCCAAGTCTTGCCATTACTTGGGACACAATACGGGACAGTCTCTGATACCCAGAGAGAAACTAGTAAGTGGCAGCCGTCATTACTGGCCTATGTATTCAATGCCTTGTTATATAAACATTATGTATTTTCTCTGTTCCTAACATGGAAGGACAGGAAAAAACTAGAAAAAGAAGAATGGTGGGCACAGAAATGAATGTCTATAATTCCAACACTCAGAAGTTTGATGCGGGAGGGATCCATTTTCTACTATGTATGTAATAAAACAATGATGAGAGAGAGAGAGAGAGAGAGAGAGAGAGAGAGAGAGAGAGAGAGAGAGAGAAACAGACAGAGAGCACGTGTGTAAGCCAGATGCAGACTCATTACCGAGCTGAGTGGATGGGAGTTTTCCACACGGCAGATAGGATCTACTTGCAAAGACCTACAATTTCTAAGGCTGCTTAGACGGGTGAGTCAGCACACTGGCAGAAGGCTGCTTTTTGATGTCTCATCACCAAGCTTCACCTGCTGTGGAGAGGCCAGCCACCCCTAGGGCACACAGCCCCATCCTGCTGGGATGCTGCCCAGCACAAGACCACGGAGACCCGTGAAGATCAGAAACGGGAAGTCAGTCAGCAGCCCGGCTTCTCCCCGCCACGGCAGCGGGTGGCTGAGTCAGCAAGCAGCGCCAAGGCATTGGGCTCAGAGCACATCGTGACAGCGGACCCGCCTGGCAATGTTCAGAAATCCTCGAGGGTTTCCACTCCTGAAACTATGCAAGGAAGCCCCTTGAAGACAGGAATCACACCAACCAACACACACCGAGACTTTCAGGAGCCCCCGTCGAATCTTCATACCAACACGGAACAGATAACAAAACCAAGAGAATTTTAGGATCTCAGAGGCAGATGGAAACAAGAGCTGTCGGTCTGGTCTGGTATTTTCGCCAAGCGTAGTCCTGCAACCACCTGTTTCAGAATCACCTGGGAGCTTCTCAAGAGAGCAGATGCCTGAGCGCATCTAGGCGTGGCCTGGAATATGCACTTTACCAAATGTTGTGGAAAGAGAACAGTGGTGGACAGTGCAGGAGGGGAATAAAGGGGCTCGAACCCTCTGCAGGCCATCGCACTGCCTGGTGCCTCACAGCTTGTATCCCTAACAGCAGCTCCTGCATCTGCACCCTGAAAACCACCACAAACTGTCCCGCCAGAGCTGCCCTTACCTTCCATTTGTTTCTCCTACTGCGTTGTTAATAACCTTCCATTTCGCTGTTACAACACAGGCTTTGATGTGTGTGATCTTTTAAATGCTGCATCATGCTTCTCTTTTCTAGACTGCGAGCTCCTCCGGGGCAAGGATTATGTTGAGTCATCAGAGCCCAGAAGTTGCAGCCCTTGAGAGAGAAGCTGGCCACCTCCCAGGTAAGTACAGACACCACGGCTGCCTCTCCTCTTCTTCAAGTACACTTTGAGAAGTAGGCTTGGCCTGGAGGTTCCCTTCCAGGTTTCTAGTATACCATACAGAAAAATCTCTTGGCTTAAGTGGAGAAAGAAGCTTCTTTGGAGAAGCAAGCCCTGGGAACTGACTCACCCCCATGGCCTGGTACAGTAACGCTGTCTAAGGAAAAATTATCGTTGGCAGCCTAGTCTTTTGACTACAGGGGAGTTACTCAATTGTAGTCATTGCCTTTTAACCTCAATAAAAGGCTTTCAGTGGCTGCTGGCACCGGGAATTTGCCAGTGTCTGTCTGTGTTGAGTGTTACCCTGATGCATCAGAGAGGGAACGTGATGGGGGGGGGGGGGAGAGAATGTGACACAGCAGGATTCTTGCCACTGTGTTTCTCTTGTTGCACCATTGACTGAGACTATGTCACACTCCTGTGTGGTCCAGAACTGAGTGAAGATCTAATCTGATCATCTACTTGCCTTGTATTTATGTACAACTGTTACTTTAAATAAAAAAAAATTACAAACACTAGGGCTGGAGAGATGGCTCAGCAATTAAGAGCACGTGCTGTTTTTCCGAGGACGCAGGTGCAGTGCTCAGTACCCACAATGGCAGCTTACTAATAATGTCCTCCAGTTCCAGGGGATCTGACACCTTCTTCTGGCCTCTAAGGGCACCAGACACCCAAGCAACACATGTACGTACACGCAGGCAAAATACGCATACATAGACATTAAAATTTAAAAATTAAGAAAAAAAATAAAGAGTATTTGCTGTTCATGCAAAGGACCAGAGGTTGGTTCTTGACACCCACACGGTGGGGGTGGAGGTGGGGTGGGGTGGTCACAACTTACTGTAACTTCAGTTCCAGGGGGATCCAACAGCTCAAACACTGGCATCCCATGCCCCATGTGTATCCCCTCTTACCCTGCACATACTCATAGCTAAAAGTAATAAAAATAAATCTAAAAAAAAAAAAAAAACCAAATCTCAAAACTAAACTGCCTTCCCAGAATCCCTATAAGCCTTGAATGGAATAAGAAAGGAGAAAACACTTGGTAGCAGCTGTGATTATGGACCAAGACCATGAAGGAAATTAGTCCTACAAAAGGAATGAAAAAGGTGTGGAGAGCCAGGCCCCTTCTGAAGGAGAACAAGGCTCTGCCTTGCTGAGAAATCTAGGAAGAGTCGTCAGGTTATCATGAAGCCAGAATCTGTAAGGGCCAGCCCAGAAGGCTACTGATGAACAGTGGATGCTGGATCTAACCAGAGCTGGGGCCCAGGAACAAGCCACCACTGGGTGACAGAGACCCGACAAAGGCAGGGGCCAGTCTTCCCTGAATGGTCCCTGATTCAGAAACAAAAGGAAGCAGGAGTGAGGATCACCAGACCCACCATCCCATAATTTTCCCAGGTGTGCAACTCCAGGGTCAGAAGCCACCCTGTGCTGTCTCATTCAGCTTCTTGCCTTAGCCGTACCCGTATTCCCTCTGCATAAGGTTCGCATCCTTCCCTGCCGTGCCATACAGTAAACGCCCAATAGAAAATATTAGACGTGACCTGCCAACAGGCCAACTAGCAAGTGGCAAGACACAGCTCTGGGCTCCTACTTCATGCCTCTCCGCAAAGGGACAAAGACAAGAGATTCTTGATGTACTTTGGAAACTGTCGAGTGCCGTAAAGATACTCTGATCATCTCCCGAAGGCTCCAAATGAGTTATGCTCTGGCTTCCTTTCTCAGCCACATCCACATTCCTGCCTACCTGACAGTGGGGGACTAGGGAGCAAGGTGAACTTTGGGCACCACGGTCAGACTTTCACAGAGTGTGAGGTATTAGCTAAGACGACGTGGGCATTATTTCCTCTGGACCCAGGCAACACTGGACTACATCCAGGGGAACAGGAGAGAATCTCCTACTAGATCTAGCAGGAAGACTTACAAATTCCCGGGGTAGAAAGCATGCTTGGTGCTGCTGTGTGAGCCCCCGAAACAAAACAAGGGACCTGGGATGAATTCTGATGCTATGTGGACTTGGGCGTGTGCTGGGTTCTTTGCAAGGAGCTTCCTCTCACAAGGCTACCAAGGCTGAATGAACTCTTCCTCACACAAGCATTCTTGCCCGGGCTCTTCCCAAGGTCACTGCTCTCGGGCAGAGACAAAGAATGCCCTCTCCCTTCCCAGCTTCCTGGAGGAAGATAGCAGGCACAAAAGAGCAACTGCTGGTGGGGGCCACACCCCCAGGAAGAGAAAACCAGGAAAGACCGCTGTGTGTTTATTAAACTTGGGAGCAGCTGCTTCCTCTACTGAACCCACAGCCGTGGAGGCTTGCCCTCTTCTGACCCCTCTCCCAGTGCCCCCCCTAATTTACCATCTGTTAGAGGGTCAATAAGGAGGTGACCAGATATGCAAGTTGTTACTAGACAGGAAATGAACTGATGTCTGCCCCTCTGTCCCACTGCCTGGTTGAACCCAGGTATTTAAATCTTTGGTAGGGGGAGCTGCAGAGGCATGCAGGTAGAAAGAGCAGGGGGGATCAGTGGAGCAGCCTTTGGCTCTGTTTGTCCATCTGTTCTGTGCACCTGTACGGCTAGCCAAGTGAAATGAAAGATAATACATGTCTGTTTGTCAGGGAATGTCTCCTCTTCTGTGGCCTTCCGCCTTGTTCCTCTGTTCCCATCTGGCGAAGGTGTGCCTTGGTGTGCTGTCCTTTCTGACTGAATTCCAGTATCTGCACCGAGTCCCAGGCACCGTGAAGGCTCAGTCTCATCAGGGTCCACAGTCTTCTCTTTCTGGAAAGCATCCAGTTGGCGAGCAAACTAAACGCACTCTCCATGGGCACATCCTTTTTGTCTAGATAAGTCTGCTTGCTGTGACAAAACTGGCCTTCAAAGACTTGAACTGCCAGACCGTTGCCCAAGGCTCTGAAGGGACTGAACCACGACTAGGCCAACATGCTAAACCACTGGGAGGCTTAAGGGTGATCACCAAATTTAAAGCATGGTCATAGAGGAGATTTCTCCACCTGAAAGAGCAGGCTCAGCTTAGTTACATAGACACTGTTCCACTGAATAAAAGAAGGAGAGCTACGGGCCTCAAAGTTTTAGTTTGTTTGTTTGTTTGGTTTTTCAAGACAGGGTTTCTCTGTGTAACAGTCCTGGCTGTCCTGGAATTCATGTTGTAGACTAGGCTGGCCTCAAGCTCACAGAGACCCACCTGCCTCTGTTTCTCAAGTGATGGAATTAAAGGCCTGTGCCACAACCGTCTGGCTAAGATCTCAAAGTTTAATTCACAGATAAAGAAACTAGTATCAGAGGGGAAATCTTATCTAAGGCCATAGCTCATTCATCAATCATGATTTCTGCAATGCTGATCAAACAACTGATAAATGTCAGCTACCACAACGGGCACCCAGAATAACCACACGATTAAGCCATGGATTCTGCTATTAAAACACAATCTAGTTGAGGAGACAGATATGAGCAGGTAATTGACAGAAGAGGCCAAAGTCATGGCAGAGCAAAGCACTAGGGGCCGGGAGAACACTAAATGAAAGTTGGGCAGTTCTAGCTTCAGGGATTGGGGAAGGTGTGGAGAGCTGAACACTGGTTCCTCAGAGATATCCGGAACCCACTCTCCAGACCTGTAATGATGCTACCTCACATCTGCCTAAGAAGACTGAGCAGATGAGATTAAGGTAAGGCCGTGGAAATGGACACCTGACCCTGAGCTATTGATGTACCAGCATCCCTGAGGACAGGCAGGCCGGGGAAGTGGCCATACATCAAGGAACACAGGTAGCTATAAAAGGCAAGGAAAACTGACTCTCCCTTCGGCCTTCCCATGAAACACAGCCTTTCCACACCTTGATTATAGCTCAGCGAGACTCATTTTTGGTTCCTGTGGTTCTCGGGGGCTTAAGGAAACATCTGTGCTGTTGTAACAGCTGGATTGAGATTGGGCTTACTTGTAACAGCAGCTGTGGAGGGCTCATACAAGAGGTTCTACCAGAGATGAAGCGGAAGTGGACTGTGCTCTGTCAAAAGGAGTGGGCAGCTATCAAGGGTGAGGGCTCAAGAAGTGTGGCTTCCCAGCAGGTGAGGGAGTGGGGGGGATGGCAAGGGAGGTCTTTGAGAGCTGGCTTTTGTGTCAGACTGCGGAAGTGTGTCAGCTCTGGTTTCTCTACATTTTCTCTGTGCACCTTAATCTTTCTGGACTCCTGCGTTCTCATTTTAAATGAAAAACATTTGCCACAAACAGTGAGCTTGCCACAAACATCAGCAAACCCACACCTCTGCCCAGACACCAAGAGGCCTCAGAGGCTGGGCAGGAGAGGTTTTCCGGCAGAGGAGGAAATAGATGCTGAGCATCATGGCACCTTGTGGTTTGTGCAGTGCTGGAACCTTCTGACTCTGGGAGAGGTCTTAGTATGTCAAGAAACTTGGATCCATGGTGGGACACACTTTTATGCTCAGCATTCGGGCGACGGGGGCAGGCAGATCTCCATGAGTTTGAGGCCTGCCTGGTCTACATGGTGAGCTCCAGGCCAACCAGGATTACATAGTGGGATCCTGTCTTAACAACAACAACAAATATCACAGATACACTGCTGTGGAATATTTGTAACACTGTGAAGATGTGTCTATGCCAAGGCCCCTTCTGATTGGTTTAATAAAGAGTTGAATGGCCAATCGTTAGGCAGGACTTCTGGGTAGAGGTGAGAGAACTCTGGGAAGAAGAGAGTTGGAGAGACACCAGCAGACTCAGGGCAAGTTGGGCGTCCATACTAAGGAAAGGCAAAGAGAGCCATGTGCCAGGACTCAGATCTAAAAATATGGGTTAATGAAGTTATAAGAACTGGTTGGAAACAAGCCTAAACTAAAGGCCAAGCTTTCACAATTAATAAGTCTTCGTGTCATTTTTTTGGGTCTAGTGATCCACAAATAGTCCGAGAAGAAAGCTTGCTATGGTCTATCCTGTCTATAAGTGAGAAGAACACTTGTTTTCCCCAGGATTCCCTAATCTTAAGGGACACTTCCGCCGCATGGTGTAAGCAGAGCGGAGGTCAGAGACTGCGGCCTACAACACTAGGGCTGACTTGTACATGGGAGCTGATGGAGCTTAGACCCTACAAAGGCAAACAAATGTTCTCCGTACGCTAGCGGGCCTCAGGCTAGATAGATACCCAGGGGGCCAGCACCTCTGACTCAGTGCAGCAGTGGGGGAGTTTTGTGTCTGTCTTTCCTTGTAATCCAAACCAGGGCCACACTCTCACCCGGCTCTCTGTGGGAAAGGACACGCTGGCTACTTTTTTCCCTGCTGAGTTTTCCCAAACTCTTCCACTGAGCAACCAGCCACATCTTCCAGAGACTTCTCTGCCCTGGCCTGTCAGATGATTTAAACAAATCAAATCTCTCGGTGCTGTGCTTCCAAGCCAGTGGGACCAGGAGGTCCTGGCTACGTGCCAGGTGGAGTTAGGAATCGAAAGAAAAATGATCAACGAGGCCTAGTCCCTGCCACACCAGGCAGACAGGTAAAAGGGCAAAAGGCGCAGAAGATGTGTCACGTCTTCTCAAACTATCTAGGTGAAAAGAAACTTCCAGACTCAGAAGGCTAACCGGATCAGCCCAAGGCTTGGGAAGGTGCCTACCACACACTTAGATGACCCTCTTTAGGCAGCTGTCTCCGCGATTTCTGACCAGGGTAGCTCTGGCTGGCCCAGTGTCTGGCGCCCCTCCCCCACTGCTGAGCACAGAGGGCATGGCTTTGAGTCATTCTTGGAGCAGCTCTTTGGCCTTGAGTGACCTAAGTCACTTGGCCAAGTTTGAGTTGCCCCATTACTGCAGTGGCCACATGGGCCTCAAGGAAGTCACAGGGTAAAGTATTCAGAGAGGTGCCAACCAACAGGAGGTGGTTTTACAAACCCCGGGTGCAAAGGCTCAGCCCACGTTACAGTCATTCAGAGCCAAACAGGATAAAAGTCAAACTCCCAGGTTTCCTTCTGGAAAACAAGCTCTCCTTCTCCCGAGTTTTGTCTAATTGTTTATGGTCTGCACTCCGGAGTTGCAGTATAGAGGAGAGGAAGGTTAGGAATGATCCGTACACCTTTTAATTTTTTTTTAAATTGGGGGTAAGGGAGCCTCCAATTAGGACAGCAGGCCCAGGCAGAAAGAAGCAGCTCAGCAGGCTCCCTGGCCTGCCCTCCCGCTGAGAGCAAAGCTCAGGAGGGAGCAGGCAGCAAAGAGTTACCCATCCCCCACTGTCATCACATATTAAAGGGCCAGGCACCAGGAGGGGACAAGCTAGAGGGTGACAGCTGCTCCGGGTAACAATTGGCTCCCCTAATTTGCTTTCTCTTCTGGAGAGAAAGACAAACACACACACACACACACACACACACACACACACACACACACGCAGTCATGCAGAGAGACAGAGAGAGCACGCACACTAAGGACAGCCATCAAGACACTCACTAGTCTCCTAGCCGGGCCTCCGACACCTAAGCTGGCAGGTGGGTCATCATGTCTATTGTGTCTACTTTGAGCACCCTAACACTGGCACCGTGGGCTGACCTCACTGTGCGTGGCCTTTGCTGGTCTGCTGAGACCCCATCCACGTGCCTATTGCAGTCCTACTGGACTAGGATCCTATGGGACCAGGGTGAGCACGTCTAAGAAGGGCCCCAGAAACCTTAATACCAAAGTTTGTGCACACTCAGCATCTGGGATGCAGGAAAGAAGCAGGAGGGGCAGGGAGATGGAGGCTCAGAGAGGTGGAAAACCAATTCCCACCTTCACTGAGAATCAGGATGAAACACAGGGAAAAAAAAGAAATCCATCTGTATTAGTGGATGACGTTCTGATGATATGCAAGGTCCTTGGCCAAGGGAGGGTTTCTCCTTCAGCAAACCTCTGGTTCCCTAGTCAACACAGACCAAGGACCCCGGAGATCATTCATAGTAAGGTGGAGGGATTTCCCAAGAAGCCGAGAAGAGCCACGGACTAACTAGCGTCCACCAAAGCTGTGTATGAATAGGCTGTGTCAGGAGACTGCCATTCTGTCCGTTCCTCACGTGTGTGTGCTAGGGCAACTTCAGTTTACTGTGGTTGGATACTGGGTCGGCTGGACAATATCTAAGCTGTCTTCTAATCGCAGCATTCTCCAAGTCCAAACTTGGTGCTCACGGAGAAGAGGATTCACAGACCCTATCAATCGAGTCTCACCTACCGATGGGGTGCTGGAGCCAGCCGCTCTTGGGACACTAGGAAGGGAACAGGAATGAAGTCTCCACAGTTTTAATCACTGAGCTGGAAACATTTAACAAGCACCCGTTTGGGGCTTCTGTTTGCATGCGAAGGACAAAGGGCTACTTACTATGCAGCAGGCCACCAGAGCTCCTTGGGCAAATCCTGCCAGGACGTCGCTGGGATGGTGTTTGTGGTCAGATACACGTGACAATCCCGTGTAGAAGGCCATCATGAGCAAAGTGAACTGCAGGAGGGGCCGCAGCAGGCGGGCCCCTCGCCAGGTGAAGCGGGCCTGAAGGTAGAGCTGAGGGAAAGAGATAAAAGAGATGCTCAATGACGTCTCATTCATAGGCACCAGAACACCAACCAGACCAGCATGCCCTACGTTTATGCTAAATGGAGCCAGCTAGACTTGGTGTGATACGCTACTGATAGAGTATTTAATTTTGACATGATGCCAGTCACTGATCTTTATATTTATAGCTTGAAAAATGCTGAGTTTATTTAGAGGGATCAGCTAAAGAGACCTGAGTAAGATAGTACAAATGAATGGTTTTTTTCGTACTGCTACGCACACAGCATTTAATAAACGTGACTTTCTTCTGATCCTCTGGATCTACACGACTTAGAGAACAGTAACCAAGGCCTGCAAAGGCTTTGTTGCAGGACTGATAACGATTTACTAACAACACATCTGGGAGTTTTCTTGGGGATTACAGCTGCATAGTCTCTAGGGAGACCAGCAATCCCCTGCCACAGCGATGGAACACCCATGAAGCTTTGAGTGAGTTGCTTTGACAGGCCCAGCAAGGGGATGTTTCTGCTTTGAAAGAAAGCAGCTCCATCCAAGAGAAGTTTCCAAGTCACCAGTAGGAACCTGGATTCTGAATCAGCAAATGAGGAAACATAAACCAGCCAGACAATGCCAGAGAACTTCCAAGGGGACGTTGACAGATACTGTGCTGGGTGGGGTGGAAGAGTAACCTGAAGAAAAGTGTAAGAAAGTGACAAGAAAAGAGGAAGAAAAAAAACCCACCCCAAATACTACCTCTGGCCCAAGGAAAGTTGAAATGACGTCAACTGGGTATTGTCCCCTCCGGAGTTATCTTGCTAGAGTTTCCGCTTTAACCTCTGGGCACAACCTACTTCCCAGGTTCCTGTGGGAACTTGGGAAATGAGGGGGAAGAAGCAAGAGGAACAAGGGGGAACTTCCGACTACAAATCAAAAGCAGGGGAGAGGCCAAGAGAAGGGAAGAGCAGAGGGAGGGGCTGCTAGCCACATGACAGACCTGAGGCAGGGGCAAAGAAGGCCAGACCTCCCTTCCAGAGACAATGGGGCACTTTCCTTTTGGTGGCCAGGAAGGAGCATGCCAAGGGCCAGGAGGCCAGGCCTAGGGGACAGAGGGAGAATGGAAGATCCCAGAGGCACTTGGGCTGTGCAGGAGCCTTGTCTAGGACAGAATTCTCACTTACTGGGAAAATGAAAAGCCACCCATAGGAAACAGGTGGCCCTACCATCACCATGACACAGTGACTCTGTTAGAAAATCTAAACGCACTGAGTGGAAAACTAATAAGAGGGATACTGCTGTTGGCTGCTAAGCAAATTTAAGGAAAATCAATGGGTTTCTCATATATCAGCAATAATCAGTTAAAACCTAGAAGCAGCAGCAAAATCACCATCCCAAAGGCGAAGACAATGAATACAAATTAATGCATCCCAAACTTCCTTTGTGAAGTAAGGGATATAAGGCCACTTTCAATAGAGATCTAGAATCTTTATTTATAAGAACAATGAATGTATACATTTAATTAGAACACGATGCACGTTCTAGAACACCTGGAGAATAAAACTGGAAAGTTATCAAGGAAAACACCACGCAGGACGGAACCATACACTGGTAGACGCTAAGGACAAAGAGCTGAGACGTTAACTCCACTCCGTATACAGTGATGGGTTCAGTAAGTGTACTAATGTGTCTCAGAGACACCACGAAAGGTGGAAGGCAGCTAGTGTCATTACCAAGTGCAAAGGATGATGAACTTGAACCATCGAGATGGAAGACTATTTTGATGGAAGGCAAGGGAGAATTGGGAGGCTGCTGAGTGCGGTACTTCCAATAGTCCAGCCTGGCTGGAGAAGAAAGTGGCTGAGGTATAGGGAGAAATAAGGTTGCAGAGGGCCTTGGGCACCAAGCCAAGAAATCTGCCCTTTGTTGGGCACACCAATTTCTCTCAAACTATATTCCACAAAATACTAAGGGTCGGACAAGACAGACTGGTGAATGTTCTATACTAAGTCTGTAATTCTGTCACAATGCTTATAACATTATTAAAGGTGTTGAATCCTTCAGGAGAAAAGACCCATTAGTTGGAATTACTTATTTTAGAGAATATCTACCTACTGGGGGGGGGGAGGCATTGGAAATTTGAAAATTGGCTCTAAGCAAGGTACCAAGGGTGAAAATCTAGATGCTTTGGAAGGAGTATAGGCAACAATGGGTTACCATAGGCAGGGTAAATAATGACAGTAATTCTAAGGCATCAGGTCATTGACCTCTCCCTCCTTCATTGTGCAAAACTCTGAAGAATCATGAACCAAAAGATCTTGCCTTTAGCCTCGCATGGTGCCTATACTCCAAACAGGAAGCACAGGTGAGCAGGTAGCGAATTTGAGACCTGCTTGAATTACATAGTATCTCACTATGGGAGCAGGGATGGAAATCATGTTGGCCTCACTATGAGCCAAAACAAGTTGACATTCTAAGTGCCCACTCAGGCTTGCCTTCCTCCAGCTACTCTTGGCAGTGGACAAACAGACGGACGGATGGACAACAGAAAGAGCACAGGTTTTAATCAGAACGCCCTCGTGCCTCAGCTTCCTTTTAGGTGAAAGAGAGTAATAACCGATGTCTCAGAGGCTGTGGTATGGATTGGTGGGCCGCAGTGATAGAGGACGTAGCACAGCACACACAACCCGATTAGTACCAGATTTTAATCTTTAATCGCTTTTCTTTAAGCACCTCTAAGGGTTTTCTGTTTCCTTCACTGAAAAGCCATAGGTCTCAGAGAGCACTCACGCAGAATCCCACCCTTCCCTTGCTCGCTGCCTGCAGACTTAGGTCACAGGTCTTGGAAGCCAGGGTGGAGTAGAGGAAGGGCGGACTCCCCACCGGACAAGGCTACATCTCCCCTGCCACTGACTCAGAGGCTTCAGGCTGGGGCTCCAGAAGAGAAAAAATCTCCTACAGGAGCGGAACTGGGGAGGAGACAGGCATCAGAATAGCTCCAGGAAGAGAGGAAGGGAGTGCTCGTGAATGAGAACAGAGTACGGGCCATGGGAAAAGAATTCCTCACACGTACTGGGAGTGACAGCCAGCAGAGGCGACTTGTGCCTCCCTATCGATCAGGGATTAGAACACCGTGGAGCAACAACCTCACAGTCAGGAATGACCCTGATGTTTACGATGGAGATGGCCCTTCGCCTTGACATAAGAGTTATTCAGTGACTGTGACGGGCTTTCCAAAACAAATAAATTACTAAAGGAAGACCTTGTGCAATGATCTTCCACTTAATGGATGTGTTTGATTCGAAGTTAGTTAGGCAATGGCAATAGGCTTTGTGGCTGACAGTAGGATCCAACCACCTACCAATGCCACCACCAAATGGGTGGGATCTTCTGGTGCCCAGTCCAGTTCACAAGAGCTAACTTAAGACTGTGGTTCGGGTCTCAAAAGGTTCTCTACATATAATCTGGAACTCTGGGCAGCAACTCTGGAGGCTCCACTCATTCCCAGTTCCTGGTACTGGTTCAGGTCACTCAAGAAGAGGACATTAAAACCAAAACAGACTTTCCCTGTACCAGAGAGGGCCTGCAGGAGCTTCAGCTAAGTCCTTAGAGTGAGTGACCCTGACCACATCCGGGCCGCTCCCGAAGGGCCGCTCCCGAAATCCTGTCCTGCGTGTGTCTGTTGCTCTCTGTGAACGGCTCTGGGCTGAGGAACTCACTCACTACTTGACTGCACATGAGGGCCCCAGCTAAGTCATTCTACTTTGCTGAAGTTCTTTGTTCTCATAGATAGCCTAGATATGCTCACTCTCAAAAATTTACTTATTTTTAGCTTATAGGTGTTTTTGCCTGCATGTGTATCTGTGTGAAGGTGTCAGAATTCCTGGAGCTGGAGTTACAGACATTAGTGAAGTGCCAATGTGGGTGCTGGAAATTGAACCCGGGTCCTCTGGAAGCGCAGGCAGTGCTTTTAACCACTGAGCCATCTCTCCAGCCCCCAAGATGTGTTCAGTTTTAAAAATGTTGCAAGCGTGTGCTGTGTTCAAAAACTGGAAGGACACACACATTTTTAGCAGTAGAAATTTTTAGCTTTACGGTAATAGCGCTCCTGTGTCCCGACAGTTTGCCTTGCTGGTGCTGAGGCTGTGCTTCCAGCTGCTAACACAGACCTGCCGGTTGGGGTGTGAGGAGGATTACACTCAAAGGTGCGCATCTGCCTCCCCTCCTCAGAGGAATGCACATAGGACCCTGGCATCCACGCTGCATCTGTAAATGGAACTTCCCCCCCCCTGGCCCTAGCTTCAAATCTGGGGTTCTACGGAATGGGACTTCCAATTAGATCTCCTTATACTGAGTTCCAGCCTGGCGCTGTCTACCCGGGGGGCTGGGCCTGGTGTGTGAGCCATGCTCCAAGGCTCCCTAATTCTTGCTAAGTCATTTGTGTTTCTTGCTGTGATTTGCATGCTGGAGAAACAGGCCCGCACAGTCTTCTCCCCTGCTGCCACTGCTCTTGGGACAGGTGGGTTGAGAGCGGAAAGGAAGCTTTCTGAGAGGCGGCACAGGTCACCCACACCCAGTGAGACACTTTCTCGCTCTCCAGTCTCCTCCTGGGCTCCCTATCTGACCCGGGTCCATGGGCTTGGCAGAAGGCCACATGATGTAAACCAGCTTCCCTCTGTAGAGCTATTAAACTGCCTTGAAGACAAAAGATTTTTTTTTTTTAACCTGACACTCTCTTCCTTTCCAGAAAAATCAAACCTCATTTTTCCATCACTATCAAGAGAAGGAAAGGAAATGACGATTCTGTCAAGCACTGAGTTAGACACTGGGCTAGAAGCTGAGTTATTGGCAACTGCCACCATCATCACGCTAGGTGGACACTGGGGTACCCATGGCACAGATGAAGAGACCCAGGCAGAAGAGGCTGTGTTGCTCAAGGCAACAGGGAGCTCCGGATTACATGGAAGAATTGTCTCTCTGAGTCTAAGGTCTAACTCAAGGACTGCTGGTCTCGGTAGGAAATTACTGCTTCACACTGAGTCCCGGTTTTCAGAACTTCTCTCTCCAGTCTAGGGAGAAAAGAAGTCATCCCAGGGAGCAATGTAGCTGTCATCTGGGACAAGCTCCGGAATATCTGGAGTGTCAGGCTCCTCTACTGCACCCGTCTGACACACTTAAACACCCACATCTTGACGGCAGACATCCGGCTTGTATAAGTGAGTGGAAGGCACTGGCCTGGGAGTCTCGGAGCTGACTTAGTTGCTAGAGCTAACAGCCCTTCCTCTAGGCTCCACTACTCCCATCCTGAATCAGGGAGAGTCTCAGACTCAGTCACAACTATATGCTTTTATGGGTTTCTCCACAAATTCCGAGAGCATCTTTGGGGTTTCCAGGTGCTAACACAGCTCCTGGCTCACAGCAAGTGCCTACAAATGGGTGGATGGATAGACAGACGGAATGAAGCAGAAAGACATCTGGTACAGTGGTTTATGCTTCTCTCCCCCTAGAGACAGCAATCATGTCCCTATGAGAGGTCGGAACACGTTCTTCCAGGATCTGTGGGAATGCCTCATGGGCACCCCAGATCCTATGCTCTGGGGTTTCAAACTTATTGAACAAAACCTCAATGACTAACAACCACAGCCTGGAGAATGTGGCCGTCAGAGGTCAGCCACTTCCCTGTTTCCTTGGTACCCAGCACATCCTGTGACACACACAAACACTTCTCACAGGACAACACAGCAGAAGCCAATGGGGAAAGGGTTCAGGGAAGAGGCAAAAGCCTTGCTCCTAGACCACAGGGCTCTTAGTAATCTAGCAATTCCATGAGTAGAATGAAAAGCAACTTATTGGACTGAAAATGACCATTGACCTACGACCGTCTAGTGACCCGAGGCTCACCCAACACTCATTTCACCCATCAAATACGCACTGCACACTCATTAAAGGTGTGAAGAGAGCAGGAAGGACCTATGATGGAGGACGAGACTATCTATTTTATACAGGGCAGTCGGGGAGGGCTTCTCTGAGAAGGAGACCTGAAAAAAGTCAAACTTGGGCAAGGTGCTGCCTTCCAAGGAAGGAGGAGCCTGCACGTAAACCCACCATAGCCTAATGTGCAATGCAGAAGGAAACGGTGAACGCAGAGTTCCCTATCGCGGAGGTCAGTGATCAGTATTATTTCCTGCTGCCTTCTGGCCACCAAGCAGTACGGAACTGGACAGCTGACACTCTGGAGGTGGGAGGCACAGAGTGTGCTTCTACGTGCTGTGGCTCCCTCCCGTTTTCACAAGACTTGTCTTCACGTATCTGCTCCAGCAGACCACAGTTCCAAAATAGCCATAATACTCTACTTATCTCCCGATCGCTTGGGCACAAGGTGCCACATTATCGTCATTATCTTCCTAGGGCCTCTGCCGGAACTCTTGAAGCACCGTGACCATGCCTTACCAAATTCCATCTTCCCACTCTTATCATGGCACTTGGTACCTATTAGCTGTTCACTAAATACTTGCCAAATGCTGAATGGGTGGTTTTCTTGTGGATGATCCCAGGTCCGAGGCATCCCAGGAGCTCTGGATGGTATCTGAGAATCTGGTACACAGTGCAGACACCAGGTGTGCGACATAAATGGGTGCCTGCTCTAGTGTTGGTGTTTATCCGGCTAACTACACTGTCCTCGTGCCCTGACCGTGGAGGCAAAGAACCAATCCAGATGTGGTCCTCAGGGATGGAGGCCAAAGCCCCGAGGTGGGAGGCATGGTGTATGCTTCTCTGTGCTGTAGCAATCTCTAACAAACCTTAACCTCATCCTTAAGCTTCCATGCCCAGAGATAATTTGGTGTTTCGTCCATGGTTTTTCCAAGCCACCCATTTTGCAAATCCAAACCCAGTCTGGAGTGCCTTTCAAAGCTCTGGAAGCTGCTGCTGCTGATGGCTGAAGCTGACAGGCCTGCTGTGGGGATGCCTGGTGTTTTTAGTCAGCCCGTCTTTGAACTCCAGGCTTACATGGCCAGAAGTTTGGCCCTCATGACTTCCCTTCCTCTTTCATCACACAGAGGACTTTAAACTTCTTCCAAATAAAAACACGCAGACTGCGTGATAAACAGCACCAGCCCTCACTCCTTTTTCTTTTTTCACTTGACAGATGGAGGATGTAGGGCCGGATTAGTGGTAACCACTCTCTCAGGTAGACGTGACAGTGTCCATTTTACAGATGAGTAGACAGAGGCTGATGAGTCTCTCACTCATAGTTCACAGCTAGCTAATAGCAGAGTCAGTATCTGTCTGATTCTAGGGGCAAAAGCAACACGGGTGCGGGTGCACCACGCTCAGCTGGTTCCCATATGATCCTCCCCGATGCTCCAGGGAAGCCGTGGATCTCAGGCTGTCAGAGAAAGCTCAGGGTACGTGGAGGGTAGGCCAGGATCCAGGTCCAACTGTAGCACTTCCTGAGGCCCAACATAAAAGCCCTGGGAGTGGGATGAAGGGCTTGTCTCATTGATGGCAAGATTTCCACTCCCAGGCAGGGAGCTTCAAACCTCCTTGAGGGAAGTTTTGCGAGTGGGACCTGGGAAGGACTGGGATTTGTGTGGAATATCACACAAAGCCAAGGGCTAGGAAGGAGCACTGCTCAAATTGCCAGCCTTTTGAGATTACTTTAAGGCAGATAACCTTGGGGCGGGGTGGGGCGGGGTGGGGCGGGGCGGGAGGTAAGCTCTGTGTGTGTGGGGTGTGTGTGTGTGTGTGTGTGTGTCTGTCTGTCTGTCTGTCTGTCTGTCTGGATCGGAATGTGTGGTTGTCTTCAAGAATGGACAGTGCATATATGTATCTTTGCACAAGTTCCCAAGATCCTGTGGTTGTGTGTAATTAGAGAGAGAGAGAGAGAGAGAGAGAGAGAGAGAGAGAGAGTGTGTGTGTGTGTGTGTGTGTGTGTGTGTGAGAGAGAGAGAGAGAGAGAGAGAGAGAGAGAGAGAGAGAGAGAGAGAGAGAGAGAGAGAATATACCAAGAGACAAGGGCTAAGCATGTCCCCCTCCCCTCCTCTCCCTCCTTTCTTTCACCAGGAAGAAGGCACTACACATTTTTCTCCCTCAAAGGGATACAAATAAATCTCTGATGACAACGCAAGCCTCGCTCAGTCATCCTTTGTACCAACTCCCTTCTGTGACCACAGCTAGTGAAAGGCTGGAGTGGAGTGAGGCAGGCCAGGCGAGGGTGTGGAACCACCTCAACTGTGAAAGCAGATGGGAAGAAGGGCAGGTCAGATCTCTTCTTCTTCAGGTGTGGCTGAAATTAGGTCAAGAGCTCGCATTCCTTTCGGTTTTTTTCTGAGTTGTTTTTTGTTTTTGTTTTTTTTTTTTTTTCGTAGCCAATATAAAGAGAAGAGGCAACAGTGCCCCTTGGGGAAGACCACCCTTCAAGTGTCCTTCTGTTCTCCTGGCTCTGGCTCTGTGATGTCGGTATTAACTTCTCAGATTCAAGTCTATTTCCACAAACAAGATAATCAAAGCCAAGCCCACAAGCTACAGAAAAGCAAATGCCTTGTCGTGACCCATAGTATAGTGCCTGGCACACAGCAGGGCCCCCAAACCTGCACCCCAAACATGTCAACACACACCTGGGCAGCTGCAAAGGCCATCTTGCCCAGAGCTGACTTCAAAAGAATTCAGTATTTTTCTCTTGGAATAGAATGAAGGGACGTGGGGTGGGGGTGGAAGGGATGAACACATACAATTCTCCTAAGCACTTTTACAAAATACTGAAATTACGTTTGCGAAATTGCTTCCAGCCCTTGTAAAATACACACATGGAACAGAAACCTAAATATCTGCTAAATTATCCTTTTTAAGAGCAAAACAAAAACAAGCAAATGAAGAATGGGGGGGTGCCATTCATGAATAAATAAGGCCCAGGTTCGAATGTTTTTATAGGCTGGGGCCTACCTTTCAGCTTTGCATCCTGGGTAATGGGAAGCCAGAGGCCTCTGAACTTGGAAAGCAGTGGGGGAAAAAGCAAAACAAAACAAACTCTGTTTTTTTTCCGATTCCTAATTATGTTTTTTAAATAAGTTGAAATCAAAATGTTCTTTTTCCAAACGGCTTCCACTTTGGGAGCTATGCCTGACCTCGTGGCACCTACTCGCTCTGAACTCCACCGGAGCAGCTGAAGAAAGCAGGAAGTGGCTGGGGACCTCACTTGAGGCGGGAGGAAAGGTGGGAAAAGACTGGCAAAGGGAAGCAGAGCGGCCTGCTGGCCACCGGGCAGCTAGAGTGTTGGGAGCCTGTCCACCTGCACGGTCGGAGCATGTCCGAGGAAGTCAGCTGGGGAAGGACATGCGAATCCAAATCGCATCTCCAGCCTCCAAGGCAAACGAACTCAGACACACTTCTTACTGCCCCTGGATCCAGGAAACAGGAATATGTACTAAAAGTACTTTGTAGGGGCTGGAGAAACGGCTCACCAGTCAAGAGCACCGGCTGTCCTTCCAGAGGACCCGGGTTCAATTCCCACACCCACATGACAGCTCACACCTGTCTGTAACTCCAGCTCCAGAAATTCTGACACCCTCACACAGATATATACAGGCAAAATACCAGTGTACATTAAATAAATAAACAAGTCTTAAAACAAATAAAGAAGTACTTTGTAACAGCCAAGATCACTCTCAGCAACTGAGATAGCGAAGGACAAAGAGACGACAGCTCAGAGGGTAAAGGCACTTGCTACTGGACAATGCAAGGGAGCCTGATTACCCAAGCTCAGTCCCTGGAAGTCAGGGGAGGGTGGAAGACAGAATCGAATCTGACTGTCGTAGACACGCCAGAGTGTGTGTGTGCCTCCTCCCGTATCAATGACTTAAAATGTTTGAGGGACCCAATGAGGATCCCTGAAATCCTTCAAAGGGTACACTATGGGAACAAACCCAGACAGTGTGCGATGCAAGAACCAGAGCAGAAGCCTTGGGTATGAAAGTCACTGCTGGGGCTTTTGCAGATTTGACAGTTCACTTGGATTCTCTGGGTCTAATCATCTTTTCCTAGTCCTGAGCAATGTCTGTAACAAGGTTATGATTGTACAAGCAGCGACGGTACCATAAACTACTAGGCAAGTACTTTCTATCACGCTGTAATTTCAAACTGGACACAGAGTCCCTATCTAGCAGCAGGGTGAACAGACTTTTATCTAGAAAAAGTCTAGACATTAACAGGACTTCTACTACGGCAGTGTTGCGCTCCAATGAGATTTAAGGTGCCCGGGGTCTTTTTCCTCGAGGATTTCACAAGAACTACGTCCTCAGGGATACCAAGGGGGTAAGCTATGGTTGGGTCTGCTCCTGTCAGAGAACAGAAACTTACCACCAGATACAGCATAGTAAACATGGAGAAGGAGGCGTGGCCCGAGAAGAAGGACTTCCTGCAAGAACAAGAGGGGGCCATGAAAGGACCATAGTCACATCCCCAACGTCCACTCTCCTGTCTTCCCTTCCTAGCCTCTGACCTTGACAGCAGACACCAAATCTTGTTCATTTCTGCATTCTTGGTAGTACTTTGGAAACATGCCTGGAACTTAGCAGGCATGCATAAACGAGCAAGAGAAGGAATAAATGAAGGAATGGATTTACCGATGCTATATCACATCGATGTATTTACACATCTGTCTCAATATCAGTAGGCTATGAGTTCTTCCAGCGTAGGTACCACACTTTCTCCCTCATCTAAACCAACCCCGGCCCCTGGGATGTTCAGTAGATGCTCTCCAAAGGACACTGTGTCAAGAGTCTGTGTGCGGGTGGCATCTTACCTGGCCTCCTGTACTTTGCTGTCTTCTCCTCTGCACCTGTAGTTCTGAATGTAGCCCTCGGAGCAGTTGATCTGACTGAAATCGGGGTTACAGACGCTCAGGAAGTGAGGCCGCAGGCGCCCGATGGACACTTTGGCGATGTCTGTGAAGGACTGGCTAACGGCACAGCCAAAGAGGAAGCAGCCCACTTGCTTATACAGAGCGGCCACATAAGGGTTCTGAATGGTGGATCGGGACTTCTCCTTGAGGTAATAGATCCGGTAGAATTCCCCTGTGATGATCTGAAAAGAAACCAAAAAGGAAGTTAGGGAGAGCTGAGACATCCTTAAAGTGACATGGCAGACCACATTTAGTGACAATAGGGGAATATAGTCACTATTTAACTAAAAGGTGCAGAATCTTAATGTCCTACTTAAATACGTATATTTAAATAGACACAAGAGAAACAACCAAAGTATGAATGACATGGCTGTCATTTCCTTCTTTAAAAAGATTCTTATACTCTGTGAGTTCGAGGCCAGCCTGGTCTACAAGAGCTAGTTCCAGGACAGGAACCAAAAAGCTATGGAGAAACCCTGTCTAGAAAATCCAAAAAAAAAAAAAAAGATTCTTACATTGTTATAATATCTCTGTAACAACAATAAATTCGCCAAGTATAAATATACATGTGTGTTTGAGACTAATGTATATATGTGTACATAAAAAAGACTCATCTACAGAAAACTAAAGAAAATAAAGACTCGCTGGGCAGTGGTGTTGCACGCCTTTAAACCCAGCACTCGGGAAGCAAAGACAGGCGGATCTTTTTGAGTTCGAGGCCCACCTGGTCTAAAAGAGCTAGTTCCAGGACAGGCAGGACTGTTACACAGAGAAACCCTGTCTCGAAAACAAACAAACAAATAAACAAAAAAGAGTGGCTACATGTCAGGGACCCATGTGAGCGAATCTTAGGGTTCTGCGATGTGTATTAATGCTAGTTTGGCCCTGGTGCTGGCGTTGATGGGCGTTTCCACAGTCCACAGTAAATACAGCAGTCAGCTCCTGAGTGAATCCAGGAGCACCCTTCCCCACGTACTTCAGCACAAAACCTCTCAGACTTCATTTACTTCCCCATAGAAGGAGGTTGCTGGCCTATGCGGAGTCGCTGATGTATGAGACAGCACTGGCAGGAATGTGCTGAGTCATGGGAAGAGAGACTTAATTTACTTTCATTATTTAACAGTTATCTATTTAATTTTCTATACTGAGAACTGAACCCAAGGCCCCAGCACTGAGTGGCATCTCCGGCCCTATTTTACTTCTTACACATATAGTACTATGAAAACAACAATAGCAAAACCACCGGTCTAACCTGGGCACCGTGGCATACACCTGCAATGCCAGCACTGGGAAGCTCAGGCAGGACGATCAAGGCCAGCCTGGGCTCCACAGGGAGACTCTGTCTCAGAAACAAGCAAAAGCTTTCATAACACTGAAATGAAAGTCAACATTCAATACGGTGCGTTTAGGTGTCTGAATTCCTCAGTCAGGGTTTATTGTCTCCTTAGGTTTGAAAGTCGAAGAGAGGCCAGCGCGCACGCTCTTCTGCAATGTGCTCTATCCCCTAAGCATGGGCCAGCTGTCACTCTATAAGGTGATTGTGGATGGCGACTCTCTGTCATTTGGCCAAATTGCCTTTGGCGATGCACACGTGGATGGTGTTTCTTCAGTCACTGGACCAAACTGCCTTGGGTGATGAACAACCGTGCAGCCGGCAGCGCTTAACTCCACAGCACAGCTGTGGCCACTTCCTGGTTGCAAGCCCAGGCCAGGGATGGCGACAGTCAGCTCATAGCTCACCACAACATTCCCTTTCACACTTCCTCCCACGGAGCAGGATGAACCGCACTTGCCCTTTCAGAGAGCAGAGAGGCTCACAACCACAAGGGAAGCAATCGATGGGCACATCCGGGGCCCTCCTTTGCAGAGGTTCCGTTATTCCTGATAGTGGGGTAAGGCATTGCGGGCTGAGTTTAATCCGGGTCCTCAAAGGCCTCCAAGTATAGGAAGGAGGGTGTAGAGAACAGACACGCCAGCAGGGCCCAGGGACAAGCCGGCACAGGAGTGGGAACAATGCTGACACAAGAGCCCTGGTTGACAAAGGCACTGTATCCATTGGTGTCACACTTTCCCCAGAGCACACCAAGGATGATTCTCCCAGAGAGGGATGGTTCCAGGCTGGCCCAGTCAGCACACCTGCCTAGCTATTCCCTGAGAACATAGAACTAATATTTAACTCCCCGGAGGTGCTCAGAAACGGTCACTGGAGGAACAGACAAGATGTCAGGGAGCAGGAGAAGAGTCAATCCTCTTGACTGCCCAACTGGAAATGTCCCCTGATCCTTGTCAATCAGTGTCCCTCTGATAACATGCCACAGGGATTAAAGTTGGAGCGGTGTGGCAAGTCACATGTGAAAGCAGCCATTCTACGCCGGTGAGACTAGAGCCCAAATTAACTTGCGCCCAAAGATTGGACCCAGACGCGCTCCCCTCTGCCCAATGTTTTTTCCTACCGCTCCTGATCTAATTCCCTTTTCCAACCTGTTCAGGCTTCTACCGTACGGAATCTCACAGGCTAACACGTTCCAGATGTCCGCGACCACAGCCTCACTGGCTGACTTCTGATTCTTTACTCACAAATCACACTCAGGTGTGTTTACCTGGAGGGGGGGGGATGGACACTGAACGAGGATCAAGTAGCCATGGCTGGAGGAATCTGGAACACGTTCTCTACTTGCAGAATCGCGGTTTAGAACTTCAGGAGAGTAATGCCATTCGCCCTCCTCTCTGATGTGCTATCTTTCAAATTAGCTTCCTAACCAAGCAGCGGCAACACGTAAGAGACAACCGTAGAAGGTTACTTGTGAAACACACCTACAAGCAAGGTGCACAACCAAGGTCCTGGGCACAATGCCTGCCCTTGGATTGATATGCGGTTCCAGGACCAGGCCACTGAGTTAGACAAAGAAATCCTGGCTCAAGCACCATTCGGTGGGGCCATCTTGGAGAGCTACGAGTGAGGATCCTGGCGGGAAGGGAAGATGAAGAGAGGACAATAATAGACCGTATGCTACCTCACACCCCTGACAGTGTTAGTTCCAGCCTTTTCTCGGTTCCTTTAAACTATTGTTTCATTTGGCCCACACCCTGTCCAGAAGGCAAGCCGGTTGGCTATACAGATGGGAATTCTGGGGCTCGGAAGGATGGATGTTGGTAAGTGACAGAGGAGGAAAGCCCACACGGCCTCTCAGTTCAAAGATACGGTGTGGGCTGCCCAGAGATTAACTTGTTAGTTCTATTGTTATCAAAACCATTTTCTCTGGTGGAGAAGCCGTCGTGTGTCCCCAGGACAGCCGGGCTGAAGCCACTTAGCAGACACAAGGCTCCGGGACCACATGGCTCCTGGAGCCGCCCTGACAGATTGCACAGTTAATGAGCGGCAAATTATGTATTTTCTCCATCCCCTCGTACAGAAGGGTCGAGGAGTCGACAACACAGTCATAAATCACCATTATGAACCAGGGGGGACTCGGCTTCTTGTAATCCTAACCTTTAAAAGCTATTTAATGAAACTTGGGCTGCACCTCTGCAGGAGAGGCGAGGACTTAAACCGTTCCCTGACACGTTACTCCCCTCCTCTGGAGCCCCAGATTTACTGCTTTCGGACTTTATTCATTATTCACAATGTTTTCATTCCTGGGTCATAAAATGAGCACCCACTCCCCTCCAAAGGCTTGGTCCCCACCCCCAGGCCTTCATTTCTGCCTCAGTCAGCAAGGTTCTGATATGTAAATTTCACTTTGGAGGAAAAAAAAAAACCGCCTTCCTTCCATGTTGATCTCTTTCTGAAGCGGCTAGCAGCAGATCTGGGGTTGATGGCCGGCTGCCAGCCCGGCAGAGCGCTCTCCCCTACCTGCCTTTTAAGGCCGTTGGCCCAGAGTCTGGAAACTCATACAGAGGAAAGCAGGGCAATTAAGCTACGAGGGGACAGAAAGGGATGGGTCCTGCCTGGCCAGCAAGCCAGTGCTTGGGAAGTTGTTCCCAACGGTAAGAGAGAGCCTCTTCCTGCCTTCTGTGGGGAAGAAGAGCCCAGACACCCACGTCTTTTCAGGTTTCTGGAGAGGAAAGGGAGGGGGACATTAGGCCAGCCATAGTGGGAAGGACAGGGTATATGGTATGGAGAACAAACTGGGAGCCAGTAAGACTCAGTGTGATCCCATCTAGATGACTTCACCTATCTGAGCTTAGGTGTCCCCTTACAGTAAACAGCATTAACATCCACCCTGTGAGACTGGCAGGGGATTCAATAGGTGGCATGCCACATGCCTGGCACCTCCAAAGATTATAATATTATTATCATTATTCTCCTTCTCCTCCTCCTCTTCTTCTTCTCCTCCTCCTCCTCACCTCCTTCCCCTCCTCCTCCTCCTCCTCTTCCTCTTCTTCCTCCTCCTTCCATGGTTAGGAAGGGTTGGGCAATACAATAAATTTTTTTAAAAAATCAAAGCACTATTTAAGAATATCGTTTCCAAGAGTTCTTTAAAAAAGAATATTTCAGACTGGATGTAGGGAGCATAACTTGCCAGGGGAGAGGCAGGAAACGCGTGTGTGGTGATGTTGGTTTTGATCCTTCCAGGCAACAAAGCAGAAGAAAAGAAACCCATTGCAGAAGGACCCCCTCGACCCCCACTCAGCCGCTCTGTGTTATTTTAAACACTCTGATCTATTTATAAATTACCCCCCAAAAGTAATATTTTTACACATTACGTCCTAACAATTCTTCTTCTAGAGACTGAGAACACTTCCCCCGTTGACTCTGGAGGGCTAACGTCCCTATATTCTGTTCTGCTTTAATAATATTTACACAGCATTTTACAGCTCACAAAGCGCTCTTCCCTTGGCCCTGTTGTCTGCCTCTCATGGCACCCCGCGGGTCACAGTGCGACTACCAATGCTTTCTAAGAGCGGTGAAGGCCAGCGAGGCCAGGGAGTCACCCTGCATGAAAAGGGGGCACACCTTGGCAGTCCCATCCCTGACACCTGGCCTCCCTCCCTCTCACTCCTGTGTTCTTCCTGATGGTGCCAAGGAAGCTGTTTCTTTAAAAAGCCCCAGCAGGCAGATGGTCCTTATGTCCCAAAGACAGAGACATACAGTAAGATATTCTACTCTTGTAATATAAGCTCGTACGTTTAAGTCCTTGTTAGCCACCAGCCCGAGTTGGTTGTTTTGCCCTACTCCAACCCCTACAGCTCATGTTTGTGGGTTAACAAATCTCTTTGTGCCCTTTAAAGATTCACTCAACCAACATTTGATGATGGAAAATCATTTTTTTTCTCAGTTCTTTCTCAGTCTGGAGGCAAAGGAAAAATATAATAAACTTGGGTTCTGCCTCTCAAGATGAAGCAGGAACGAAGCTGTACTTTCTCTGAAGCCAAATGTTCCATCTACTAAAAAAACCTGCCATATCTTCACTTAAGTATAAGCAAGTAACTGGAAAATTCCCACTATCTAAAGACTGTGAGGACACCAGTGGTGATTCTGAGCTCTATGGGTATGACAACGCTGATGTCTAAGACATGGATGACAAAGAGGCCAGAAGAGACCTCAGAAGCCCATATGGCTGCAGGCCTCATGAAGAACATAGCTTCAAGTGCCATTATTTTCCCAAAATGGAAGGATCTTGCATCCAAAGGCCTCCTTGAAGAGATCCTCTGCCTGTCCACATAAGAGTCTGCTGGCAGCTCTCTGTAGGGTGATGCTTACTACCAAACGCATACCCCTTCTCTGTGTTGAATCTAACAGGATTCCGTAACGTTGTAGCACCGTGTGTTTCTTCCTGTTCCTAAGCTGCTCCCTCCGTTTCCAATGTTTCCACATTGGGCTTAGTCTTCGGTGAGTTGTAGCCCCAGCCCTCTGCTGTGATTTCAGCTGCTTCCCTGGCTCTATGAAGATGATCTTCTACAGGGCAAATGCTTCCCATCAATCCTTTCCAGCCTTCTGCCAATTCCCCCAAGTGGACATGATGCCAGTCGGTCAAACTAACCAAGCTCAAGATTAAACCCAGCCCTGCCCTTCACCACCAAACTACTTCCCTCACCCCTGTATTTCTGGTCCATTGTCCCTAAACCTAACTGCAAAGACCCAGATTCTTAAGACCTCTCCCTTCTTATCCCATTGCCATCAACTTCTATTTGCCCTGCCATTACAAGGTCCCTCGTGTGGCTTTTCTCTCCTGTTCCCCTTGAATTGCCATGATGGCGGTTCAGGCTTCATTCTGACCGTGGTTAGAACACTGACCAAGCCAACTTTAAACAATATTCTCGTCAATTTCTATCAATTAACTGGAGTGAAAATTCCTGAGAGTCAGAGACCTCGACAATCTCGCTCCAGTCTTTGTCTACCTGAACTCCGTCAGCACCCTTGGCCCTGTTTCTCCAGCCAAACAGGTCTGCTCTGCAGTTCCTGCAAGGGCACTGGAGTTGCAAAATCGCCTCCATTGTTACAGAAATCCCCTTCTCCCTGCAAGTCAAGGTCTCTGATGAAAATCCCACCTTTCCCCTCCAAAGTACGCTCAAGTGCCAGCGAGTCTTGGCGCCACGTTTGGGTTTTTTTTTTCCACCTCTGCACTAGGAGTAACTAGACGCGCTAAACCTGGCTCCTTAGCCACGTGAGGGTGGTGCTGGTATCAGCAGCTTGAACGTTTTCTGATAATTAGATAGGACTCGTTAAAACTGATGATCAAGTCGGTGTGTGTGTGTGTGTGAGTGTGAGTGTGAAGAGCCCAAAGTCCTCTTCCCCTGAACTCGCGGGCCCTTCACACCTCACACCGGTCTACACTTGGAGACCTCAAAGCAGGAGAGAATAATAAAAATTTCTGTTTATCTCTTAGTCCCAAGTAAAAGGAAATTTTAACACGTATTGTCCTTAAAGCACTCCCGTCCTAAGGGCCTACGACCTTGGTTCCCCCCTCCGCTCCAATTTGTCTCCCCCCTTGATGCTTTAACAGCACAGCTGGCCTCACACCTGCCTCGCATGCCCTTTTGACCACATGTTACAACGGCAAAATCACATCTTATCCATCAATTGATGGGCCAGTGTCACCCACCAGGACTGTGTGGTATGAGGGAAAGAGCATCTACATATCATAGTCCTCCTCCTCCTTCCTCCTCTTCCTCTTCTCCTATACTGGGAGCTGAGTCTAGGGCCATGTACTTAGTTAGCTTTTGTCTCCTCCGCTCAAATCATTTCTCACAAATTACCAGCGGCCACTCGCCCAGCGGCCTGGATGTTTCGTCTCCGTAACGTAGCTCTCCAAGACCAAGAACTAAAAGCTTTTATAGCTGACTAAGGAAAGACAAAGAACCCTCTACGTAGCACCAAACGTATTGTAGATTAAAAACCAAACAAAAATCCAAGCAACCACCACCAAAGACTGTTCATTAGAATACTTGGGCTTTAAGCAAGTCAGACCTGAGTTTTAACTCTTGCCTTCACTCTTGTCCAGCATAGTAACTTTGGATGGAAGCACTTTCCTCTATAGGCTTCAGTGTCCTCACTCACTCAGAAAATGGGGAAAATAGCCGGGCAATGGTGGCGCACGCCTTTAATCCCAGCACTCGGGAGGCAGAGGCTGGCGGATCTCTGTGAGTTCGAGACCAGCCTGGTCTACAGAGCTAGTTCCAGGACAGGCTCCAAAGCCACAGAGAAACCCTGTCTCAAAAAACCAAAAAAAGAAAATGGGGAAAATAGCACCTACCTCATACAGCTGCTGACGAGCATTTAGGATAAGGCAAATTAGTTTCTAGTCCCTCAGATAGCTCATACAAAGATCTGACTATCCCACTATGCTCTGACTCCCACAGATTCGATCCCTCAGACTCATAAGCACTGTGACTTAAGACAGAGACAACTGTCACCTTCGTATTAGATACTGTTTGCAAACAGTCGTGAATGCTAAGGGTCATACATAACTGGACAGGAATCGCTGTGGGCCTCACTTCTTTCCAGGCCTTGCAGTGAGAACGGGTGCTGGAGAGAATAAACGAAACCCTAGACAGAGCTGGGCAATGCCTGCGTCTGTTAAATCACAGATAGATGCCCCCTCCCATAAACCCCCGGGGATAAGAGGGTCTCTGCAGCCATCTGATCAGGGGACAGCATAGCCGAAGGATTAATGTGACCTCTCTCTGTTGGTGGTCTGGGTAATTGCACAGATGGAGAGGCTTGTAAACTGGGGGACTGGGTGTCCCACTAACTCACCGCTGGGCCAGCAGCACGGCTTCACCTTTTTTTTTTCCCAGTTGAAAACTCAACTAACCTTTAATGAGGAGCAATGTTGGGGAACCTTGTTTTTTCTTGGCAGAACTCTTGCAGATAAAGGGAGATGGGGCTGGGGGTGGGAGACTAATGAAGTCCAGACGTGGGCCAACTGAAGTCCGATCCTGAACAAACAAGCCCTGGAGCTCTTCTTCTTGTCTCTTCTGTAAGAAATTTGCATGTGGCACTGAGCATGCCCCCATGTTCCACACAGAGCGGATTTAAGGCTTCTGGGAAACAAACAGGATCCCCCGGTATCACAGGCCCAACGCTTTTGATTTTTCTGCCCATGACTGAAAGGATCCTTGGTGATTTTATGCACTTATATAAAGCGCCATCGCCTGCATTTTGAAAACAGTATTAAATCACATTGATGGTCCCCACCCTGTGCAGCTAACAGGACACAATCTTGGAAGCAGACACAAGAGGTCAGCACCCCAACTGGGATTTTGGGAAGGTGGGGGAGGAGGTATCCAAGGAATGCTTCCTGGAGATGCCTTCTTGATATTTATTCAGTGACTAATCATGTTTCACCAGAGGAGAAGACCTGCCCCCCCCCCCCCCCCCCCCCCCCCCCCCCCCCNGGTTTTCTCTTGGCAGTGGCATCAGTTACAGACAGCTTCTTGGTTAGAGGTGGGATGCTGTGTCTGCTTCCCCCCCCCCCCCCCCCCCCCCCGTCTGTCTGGAACCTGTCATCCAGCAGGAGGGACCAAACCTAGACAGGATCCCAGGACAAGGCAGTGAGTATTAACTGTACTCTTGGCTTGTTGGAGATGGGGCACTTGCTGGTTGTGCCATGAGATGGGGCACTTGTTGGCCGTGCCATGAAACAGTGTGCACGCACTTCTCCACCATGTGTCCCACACCCTGGTACATCAGAGGCCTGAGAAATAGTTGTGGAAGGGAGGCAGGCTGGCGAGGACAACAGGTGTCACGACTTGAAAAGCCTCAACTCTGCGGGATCAAGACTGTTGCTGTGACCCTGCCAGACTAGGAAAGTCACTGATTGTCCTCGAGCCCCAGTTCTTGACATTCCTTCTCCCAGGACGACTACCAGGGGCCAATCAAGAGTGCGCATGCAAAAGTGTGCTGCTCCCTGAACTATGCAAGACTACAGAAAAAGCAAGCATGGATCTCACTGATCACACACAGAAGAGCGCTTGATTTGAAGGCCACAATCATGCCAGGGAGTTAATGACAGGCCAAGCCCGCTTTCACAGAAAGTGAAGTGTCGCTCAGAGAGGTCCAGTGGCTTGCTCACTGGTCGCACAGTGAAAACAAGGAAGAGCAGGAGACACAATGGGACACAAACCTAAGACAGAGAGTGCCAGAAGTCTGAGGTGTTATTTTTGGGTTTGTTTGGTTGTTGTTGTTGCTAAGTTAGGAATATTTTTGCACAGCTGGATCTTCGAGGGGAATTAGCATGCCATGGCCATGGCCAGCAGGGAGGAAGACTGACCTACGGCATACCCGCGCATCATTCCTAGATCTAAAGAGTCTACGTGAGCCCATCTTGGGGTCTGATCATGGCAAGCACTGAGCCCGTGTTTACTGAACAGGACAATGCCCATTTGGGGGCCATGTTAAGACCTTGGGCCATAATAGTCTTGATGGGGCAGCGCAAGGCCCCGCTGACGGAAGGCTACACAGGACGTGGGATTTTACTATAGGCTGCTCCTAGCCTGGCTGCTGCTAGAATCATTAAGGCTTTTCAAGGCAGGGTAGGGGCTACTGCTGTGTGCACTTGGAAGGAATTCTTATGCTATAGTTCTAGAATCTGATACACATCAGAAGAGGTCAAAATGACGACTTTTTTCCATAGGTTCTGCTCCGAAAGGTGTCTGTCTGCTTTCTCTATAACTTCTGATGATTTGCGTCTTGAAGTCACCCCGATCTCCTCCAGCACCATTCCAGGCTTTTGTTGTGGTGACTGGGCAAACTGGATCAAGGGCATCCGAATCAGTCAAGGCTCCTCTGGCTGTTTTGGAACCTGACATTGAGCAGGTCCACGGCAGTCCATAGCAGGCTGATTAGATTTCCAGTTCTGCAACCTGCTCCCTTGCCTGACCGTCCCTCAGGCTCTCTGGTCAGAAGTCGATTCTGGGTGAAGGCAGTCAGGCTCCTGGAGAATCAAGCTGGGAGAGTGGGAAATGGGCCCTGCTGCTGTTGCTGCTGCTGTCTGTAGCTTGGATAGCTTTTCCAGAACTGAGCACACCAAAGCAAGTGATTCATCTGCCTCTGAGGTCTTCACTGAACTTTTCTGCAGGAGCGCTCTTGGCATGATGGCAAGCAAGCAGGCTAGCAGACCTCTACAGGCGATAGGAGCACACACATCACGTGCGCCTCTAGCTGAAATGCTTTGGCAGCAAGAGCGGGAGGTAGAAATCCGAGTGCAAAGAGGAATGATAGGCAAGAGACCTCGGATCTAACTAACTAAGGACACGAAGAGAGTGGCAGACCCACAGTCAAAAGTGGGGAATTCTTTTCCAGACTCCATTGTCTTGGCTACATTGCATCACCATATTTTGACATTGTATCTTCATTTGCAAGGAAGGCAGCTAACATTTATTGAGTAAACTTCATTGTGCCTGGCATTGAATTACTGTGTGTGTGCTAATCTCATTTCAAAACTTTAGCAAAACACGTCTACTTACATACTCTTTCCACTTAACATATGACTCTACCAAGGCTCGTCAAGCTCAATTAACTTGCAACATTCCCCACCACAGAAGACCTCAGGTATGAACCAGAGCACATACCATTATGTAGCTCTTGGTGTTTCTTTGAGGGTCAACTTTATCAACACAGTCTCCACGTTTCCCTGGTACACAGTAGCTCTTGACCAGCATACCGGTTAGTGGTATGTATTTTTTTTCTAGATTATCTTTACAAATTTTTACTATTGGCATAGGGGGCTGGCACACGTGCCACATTGACCATGTGGAGGTCAAACCAGAGGAAAACTTTCAGGGGTTGATTCTCTCTTTCCCCCTTTAGGTGGGCCCCAGAAACCGAATTCATTTGCACAGCAAGTCCTCTTCTCACTGGGCCATCTCACCGACCCTGCTGTGTACCTTGCCTGGTGTTTCTCTGAACTATACCATGGCTTGATTGAAACCTATTTTATCGACATCATTGCTTATCCTATAATGAAGGGTCCAGCACAAGAGTGTGTCAAGGAAACCTGGGGACCCAGGGAACATTTCGGTGAAAACATCAAGGTGACAATGGTAAAGGGACAGGAACACGAAGCACTTGGGAATAGGTGTGAAGAGGAATTAGGAATGTTGGGACCTGTGCAGGAGGCACGGACTTCTGTTTGGGAAAAGAAAGACAGGAAAGAGAGAACAGCCTCTGGAGAAGCCGCTTTAACACTTCCTTTGCCCATCCTGGGGCCTGAGAGAGACCAGGGGCTGCTCCATGTACAAGACTGTGGACACTTCATCTAGCTCACTGTATGAAGATGTTTGTAGGGCCACAGTGTTTGAGTTCAACGGCAATCTTGAGGAACTGTGAACATCATTTGAATTTTATAGATGAGGAAACTGAGGGTGATGGAGACCCATCTTTCACTGGATTCCCATTGGGAAAGGTGTCTAACGCACTTTCTCCTGTGTGCCTGAGAGCAGCCCCCAGCACACGCTGGGGATAACACCTGGTAGAGCATCTGAACAGCATGTGACGTACCTGTCCTGGACCTGTTCTTATCACAAGACTCCGAGATTATAACGTGCTCTCTTAAAGTATTCAATTAGCCAATCCCCTATCTATCAAGAACACCTGTTCAACCCTCAGCAAGGCATACTCTACAATTATCTGCCTTCCACAACAAATGCTCCTTTCAGGAAAAGCCATTCTTCCCGGAGAACTCATTCCCACAACCATCAATTGGGAGCAATAGTAAACAGAACCTTTCATTTCTCAGCTTTGGAACCGAGATCCTTAGTGAACCTTCCCAAGCTACTATGGCTGTCAAGTGGGCTGTTTTTCTTTTAAAGATTGGAAAGAATTCTACAAGTCCCCCCCCCTCCCCGACATTGCCCAAATTCAAAACGTTGATTAAAAAACAAAGAGGGTGTTTTAGAGTTCACAACCAAGTTCCAGAGTAGGCAAGTCACAAGAAAAACCTGTGCTAATCAGCAGGTTAATTGTCACAAGCCAGACCAGGCCAGTTAAGCTAACCACCTACCCCATCCAGTTCATCCAGAGAGGCTAGCCACCCTGAAATGCATATCTGAAAGCTGGGGAGGGGGCTCTGCAATCCAGGCATAGGCTTGAAAGCCCAAGTTTTACTAGCTAGAGGCTCTGCGGCTACGTCTTTTATCTAAGCCCTCTGTAGGTTTTCCATCTGCATAATGGGGATAGCAGGCCAAAGTTCCCCCTCCAAGCTAAGTTCCACAGCAAAGCAGCTCAAGCATCTACAGGATTTATGGGCCTAGTGGCTGCCTTGCCTCTCCGGTTCAGCCTCCTGGCAGGAGTTCAAGGGCAGAGTACAAACTTAGAAGATGCTGGAGGGGTAGACAGATGCCGTAAACCTCACAAATCGTAACACAGGCTTTCAACGGATGACCCTCCCCTTCTCCGGCCTCAAAGGGGCGCAGTAAAAGAAGGTAGGGCCTAGGTGGACCACACCCAAATGCCCACAAGCTAGCACTGACTGCTCCAAAGGATCCTGGACCTTGTCACAGCCCCTGTGTGGCAGATTTCTGCAGCATCGTTCACAAGGGCTATATGTCCTTTAAGGGAAGCACAAGTCAGGATGGACTTTATATGGATACCCCAGCAACCTGTTCAGCAATTAAGAGTTTGCAAAGTCTTTTAATACTCATTGTGCTGATAGTTTTGTGTTGACACCAGCTAGGGTCATTTGGGAAAAGGAAATCTCTACTGAGAGAATGTTTCTACCAGACTGGCCGGTTGTGGGGCATCTCTGACTGATGACAGATGCGGGAGGGCCCGGGTCACTGTAGGCAGTACCACCCCTGGGCTGTGGGGTCCTGGGTGCTGTAACAAAGCAAGCTGAGCAAGCCATGGAGAGCAAGTCAACAAGCAGCATTCCTCCATGGCCTCTGCTTCAGTTTCCCTCTCCAGTTCCTGCCCTGACTTCCCCCAGTGTTGGACTGCTACCCGGAAATCTAAACGGAAATACACCCTTTATGCCCCAAGTTGCTTTTGGCCACGGTGTTGCCATAGCAGTAAAAATTCTAAGACACTCTTGGTCTTTTTTAGTTTAGTGTGATGCCTCGAGGCAGCAGGCTCCTCAGTTTCAAAGATTCACGCTTGCTGGTCCAGGGTGGGGTCTGCATCAAGTGCTCTGAATTCCAAGGCTTATTTATCTTACCACCATAGCCACGGGGTAAGAAAACTAGTCTGTAGGCTGGCAATCTGCACCACCACCACCACAATTCAGCAAAGGGGGAGGCAAGAGCACAGAAAACACCTTGGCTAGCTGACAAGGATGGGACTCAGCCTCCGGACACAGTGGCTCAGAGTGGAAGAGATGTCTCAGATCCGATCTCAACTGAGTCTTACTCTACAGACATTTAGAGAAGAAAACCAATATTTAAACTCCACGAGATCATCATGAGGATAGAGAACGTTAAATACTTTTTAGAAGGTGTTTCTAAATGTTTGTTTATCTCCTCGCAAACAGTATTAGCTGCCCAAGGCAAAACAACACTGGATGAAGTTTTCTTTGGTGGAAGTCTCTTTTGGCTGGTGGCAGCCTCCAAGGGCTCAGATAGGCTGCGGTGTGACACAGGAGGCAGTCAGATCAGTAGGGCGGAGGCAGGACACTTACCGCCAGGATGGCGATGACGATCCCCACGGCACAGAGCACAGCGTCGTTTATGGTCTCACTGACTTTCAGGGGGTACTTGATGCTCTCGTCGTTGCAGTAAAACCCGCGGCGGTAAGGCTTAATGGTGCTTGTCTCGATGATGAGGAAGGGCAGAGCCGCTGGGGGAACACACGAGGGGAAGGAGAGAGAAAAGAGAGATCAGTGCAAGGAGCCTACGGCAGAGACTGCCCCAAATGTCAGACAGAAATGCTCCGGCCATTCCTTCATCTGTGGGATTCTGCGGCCTCTGAGAAGCCTTCATGACGTGTATCCCCTCTCCCCATTCATCACCCCAGGAAAATGGCTTCCTTCTCCCTTTTTTTGTTCCTTGCGGTAGTGGAGGAGTTGGGAAAGAAGTCTTCCATACCCTGCTAAAAAGTTAAAACCAGGTTTTAAAGAAGGAGCAACGCAACCCAAGACTGTTGTGTTGGGTTAGGTGTCCAGGGTGACGTCTCCTGGGCCCTAACAAACCACCTCTACCCTGAGAAGCTCATCTGAAGGCCAAGCATGTTCCACACAGTTGTGCAGGCACCAGAGCCCTAGATTCACCATTTCCTAGCTACGTGGCTCCCGACCTCAGTCCGTCCTCCTCAGCTCAGTCACCTCCCTGTAAACGTGCTTCGTGAGCAGTCCTTTCCTGTACATAAAGCCTCTGGCAAAGGGTCTGGCTCAACAGTCACCATTTTTCAAGTCTTTTCGCTCACTGTTCAGAGAGGTAGACTAAAGTTGAGTTCAACCCTTCCACTGATATCCCAGATAGCAGCCCCCCAGGGCACAGGAAGTACCAGATCGTCACAAAAGTCACAATGAATAGATTTTACCACCTGCCCAGAAGTTCTTCAAAGCCCAGAAGCATAAGCAACTGTCCACCATATTAAGTCTGGCAGGAATACTACAGTCACCTCCTACCAGGGTGCCTGGCCCACAAGGCCTCCTGCACACAATCACTAGTTCACTTCTTTCTGTTTTGGTTGTTGTTTGAGACAGGGTATTGTTATGTAGCTCTGGCTGGCCTGGAACACACAGAGATTCACCTGCCTCCGCCTCCCAAGTGCTGAGATTACTCCTGGCTGGTTGAAAGACTTGAACCATGAACATGCTAGTGCCTTGGTAAAGCGCCACCAATGGTTTGCCACGGCCATGAGTAACACAAAATCTTTAGCCCCATCCAAGAAAAGAACCTCTCTCCTTCAGCCTCCAGTCTTCCAGTCCTCTGGACACCAAGGAAACAGGTACAGGGTCTGGCTCACGCCATTCCAGAGGCTAACAACTGTCCAGGAGTTTATCACGTTAATGCACTGAACAGCAGGGTAACCCACAGGTCACTGTAGGACATCATTTCAGCACCACCCTTCCCTTCTTCTAGGGAGAAAACAAGAGGCTCAGAATCTTTAGCTCCTGTAGGGCTTTTGAAGCCTACCCCTCCAAGCGCCTAAATCCCTAATTTAACTCAGCAAATTGCTTTCATTCAAATGTGAAATTCATTAGTGGGGAAAAAAAATCCCAAGATAAGCAATTGTTTAAAAGATAAAATTCCCTTTTCATTTTTTTTTTTAAATTCAATTCATGTCACGTTACTCAAACTCCCAGACCGCCTCTGAAAAAAAGTACCACGAACTCCCACAATTTTTCAATTACTCTGGGCCAGACCAGCAGCGATAAAAACACCGGCTTTCCAAAGCGTGTATTTATGTATCGCAGCGCATACACACATGGATTTATTTGGTTTTATTCTTTGGATTTATTTGAATTCTACGGCTATTTATTTTGTGACCCCCTAACTGCTTCCTGCTAGAACAACAATTTACTTTATCAAATTCATACTGGCGCTTTGGAAAGAAGCACAAGCAACACACCGCAGTATCGGGCCTGACCTTCTCAAAGTAAACACAGAGGGGCCCTGAAAGGCAATAACCATTAACTTTAGAAACTCTCTGCCCTGGAGTAGGGGGTGGGGAGGCAGTGGATAAATACGTTGGTGTCGCAGTAACAGAAGTCGGCTGATGGTCTGGGTTTGGGGGCCTGGGAGGGATAACACAAAGGCTCAGCCCTTCTTTACTCCACGGCCTAGAGATTTTGAAATGGACCCAAGTTGGCTCTGCAGAGGGACTGGGAAGCCAGACACTGATATTATAGCAGACTTTTAGAGCTCTGAGCCACGGCCTCTGAGGTGCTTAGGAGCTAAGGGAAAAGCCTCAGGATAGGAACAGACTGCCGGTGCCTGCCGTTCACGACTCACACTTAGACCTCCAGCATCCATATCCAATAGTTTCACGTGATCGGCCCGCAAACCATGTTTCTGAGGACAATAAGGCATGCATAAAAGAACTCCGGAGTTAGGACAGAGCTAGCCTAATGATCTCGGGGTTGCTGTTCCACTTGAGCAGGTCATTTCACATCTTCAAGAATTCCCTTTCTCATCTGCTAAATGAGAAGATTAAAACCTAAGTTCAGTTTTCCTGGGATGACGGGATAAACTGGTGCGTTCAGCCATTCGCTCAGCAGGTTTGTACTGACTTTTTAACTATGTTTGTTCTGTGAGGAAATACAAATCTACACAGACACTGCCCTCAAGGAGTTTCCAGTCCAGTCAGGGAAAACACAAGAGAGAGAGAAAGAGAGAAAAAAAGAGAGAGAGAGAGAGAGAGAGAGAGCACATCTTTCTAGGAAGCCTTGGCTGAAAGAAATCCAAAGCAACACACAGGCAGTAATAACCCAGGGTCTAAAACACACCGAGGACACTTGATCAATGTCAACAGGAGATGAGAGGGACCCAAGGAGAAGGCTCGGAGAGGAAAACCATCTGGTTTGTTCCTCTGCCCTCTCTGGCTGGGAACAACACAGATGCTTTCTTTGCCTGTGGCTCGGGGAGGGTTTCCGCTTCTGATTATACGGGTGGTGGCTGCAAAGAGACAAGAGGTTGGATCTAAACAGTTTCTGTTTATTTTCTTGAAAGGCGTGGAGATATCATTTAGAAAACCCAATGGACTTTTCTATCTCCTTTACAAACTTGTGGTATTTACTGAGGGTGATGCCAGTCAAATCTTGACTTTCCTCCAGAAAGAGTTGACGGAAACTGAATGAACACTCCCCCAACTGGACAGCTAGTTCTTGAGACAGAAGAGCAGGCTTTGCTTCAGGAGAGCAACAGAGGAAGGGAAGAAGGAGGGGTCCTTTCCAAAGCAGGGTGTCTGTTCCCATCACTGCTGGCAATCTTATTGTCTTCTGCTGTTTTTATTTGGCTTCAAACAAACAACTTCACAGCATCCTAGGGTGAGATGCTGGACATAGCTTCGTCCCTAGAGAAGTTCACGTGGTTGTTTAAGAAGTCACAAACCAAGGGCCTGGCAGCAGTGGCACACACCTTTAATCCCAGCACACAGGAGGCAGAGGCAGGTGGATCTCTGAGTTTGAGGCCAGCCTGGTCTACAGACGGAGTTCCAGGACAGGCAGAGCTACACAGAGACAATGTGTCTCCAAAAACAACAACAAAGCACTGACCCAAGAGTGTCAAACATTGCCAATGCAAGGACCAATGCTCACGTAGAAAGGCACGGAGAGAACAAAACTCCTCTCCTGGGGCACTAGAGGGAGCTTACAGGGGCTGCAGACTTGAGCCCACCCTTGCTTGAATGAGTAGAAGAAATTTCTGGGCCCCAGGGACCATGTAATGTGCACCCAAGGAAGATGCAATGCAAGTAAGGATTCCAGTCCTGGCATTCACAAAAGGACAACCATTACAGAATACAGTTTCGAACTTTGCTGCGGTCAGGAAGAGACAACTCAACAGTGAGCAGAAGAGAGAAACGCAGCACAAAGACTAGGAGGGGTCGTTAACATTTACTGAGCCAGCATTACGTGTGCCCGCACTTGAGGATTCCCACACACACTCCTGTGGTCTCACAGCCTACTTACTTGCTGACTGAGCTATGGAGATGAAAGAGGCTAAGTCCCAATCTCCAAGGGGTCCAAAGGCCAATCACAGAGAGCTAGCCTGGGAAGCCACCCTATGTTTCAAAGAGATTAAGGCGATTTAGCAAAGTCACTCTGTCAGTTAATGGTGAAGCTGGACGGCGTTCAAATGACCTGACTAAATCTTGGGTGCTTTCTAGAGTGAGTCACTTAAAACAGAAGCACCCATGAGTATGGAGAAATGAGCTGAAGCTCCCCCAGTAACGCTCATGCCTCTGGAGAGAGAGAGAGAGAGAGAGAGAGAGAGAGAGAGAGAGAGAGAGAGAGG